>NC_071505.1:139193491-139493491 GCF_027887155.1 Malaclemys terrapin pileata
GGCTTCCTTAGTGTCTCCTTCCCCACCACCAGTCCCTCTCAGCAGACCCACTTAGTGACTCCTGCCTGTTATGATCTTGGGGTTCACTAAACAGCAAACCAGTGAATGAAAACGGAATAAAACTTTTAATAAAACAAACTAGAGAACTTCTGTGGTGAACTGCTGTGCACAGCTACACTGTTTTCCACCTCTGCTTCCAGGGCACATCTCAAAATTCCTATATTCATAATACCGTCCTTTATGAGAGAGCGTCTCTAAATTATAATATTCCACAAACATATCTCTACATCTTCCCTCCTAAAAACACCAATTAGCTCTTATATATATTTATATAAACAGCTAACAGCTATCTAATAACATACATTACATTCTCAACCCATCTGGTACATTTACATAAACCCAACGTGTCAACTATCTAGAGAGGAGAGGTTACCAACACATCACTCTGTAGTGAGTCTTTAGCACTCATTTTCGTCAAATGCATCTGAAGAAGTGGGTTTTTTAACCCATGAAAGCTTATGCTCAAATAAATCTGTTAGTCTTTAAGGTGCCACCAGACTTCTTGTTGTCAAATACTCCTTCTCCAGGAAGGTTACCAAGTCTGTATGAGTAATCTCCCTCTCTGAACTTCTCAGTATCAGCCTTTCATTAGTGTCTGAGTTGATCTCTTGTCCTTTCCAGTTTCTCCTTTGTCTGTTGATGATAAATGATCATTCTGTTGGGAAATGCCAGAGTCTACATCGACTGTCAATGTGTTGGAACTTTCTGGGATTACTGTTAGATCCCTTCGATTATGCTGAAATGTGTCCCTTTGGTCTGTCTGCACTACATAATATCTTGGATGCAGCTGTTCTTTAATGGTACCTGTTGGCCCCAAGTATCAGAGGTGTGATTTCTCAGGCACACTCTATCACCTGGGTTAAGAGAGGGGAGGTGTGACAGTCTGTATCTTGGGGGAGTGCTCTGTAACTCCCATATTCTTCATTTATATATGATTGTGATCTTACATATTAAACATGCCTTGTAAGGTATCAGGGGAAAGGTTATGATCTGCTGAAAGTCATTTCTCTATCCATATATGTATATCATTAATGCATATGAAGTTATGAGAATTGTGTTATATGGTTGTCACTAAAACATGCTGTAAATTGGGGAATCAGCCAAACATTAGCTCCCTAGAGGAAACAGCCAAGAAAGTAACCAACACCTGGGCAGAGTTTCAAACAACCCATCAACAACCATTGTCCAGCAAGGAAGCTATAATTTAATGATTCTCCTGCATGAGGCCACACCAGGGGAATTGCTTAACGTTGCCTGGAGACTGAGCAATGCCCCCAGACATGTCTGGACTTGTGTTTTCCAAGCACATGGACTGAGGGTATAAAACAGACAGAGTGAACACATACTGGGACTTTTCTTCTGCCCCCACCTATGCTGCAAGCAACAAAGACACTGAGAAGAAGACTGAAGACTCCAACAGAGGAGACTAGCCCAGGTTTAAGGAACAAACCTATATATTAAGGCAGTCCTTAATCCAGTGGGGTGAGAAAAACTGCTTAATCTAGATGTTGCCCAGTCTCATAGGGTTGAGAGTTTAGACTGCGTGCTTATATTTTATTTCTTTTGGCAATTAACTCTGACTTTTTGCATATCACTTAATATCACTTAAAATGTATTTTTGTAGTCAATAAATTTGTTTAATTGTTTATCTTTACCAGCGAGTTTGTATGAAGTGTGTGGCAAATCTGCTCAGGTTTGACAAAGGCTGGTGTATGTCCACTTTCCATTGTTGAAATGGTGAACCAATTAATAAATTTGCACTGCCCATCTTGAACAGTGAAAGACAGTATATTCCTGAGGTACAGTGCTGGGAGCTGGGGGAATTTGGCTCTGGTGCAATTCTCTGTGTGATTCATGAGTGTCTCTAGGAGCATTCATGCAATCTAGCTGGGTGTGGGGCTACACATGCTGTTGTGCTGAGTGATCACAGTGCTTAGAGGTATTTGCTGCTGGTCACTTGCAAGGCATTGTGAGAGAGATCCCAGGCTGGAAAGAGTTAAGGGGGCACAGCGGTCCCACAGTCCCAGGCTGCATCCTGGGGATCCCTTCATAAGGAGATCACGGGTCCTTTTATCAAAACAATATTTCTGCTTCCACATCTGATTTTCTTTCTTTCATCTTCACTGATTGGTAAATTAGATCTGATCCTTCTACCCATTAACAGCGGAGCTGGAGAAGAGCCATTCTCCAGAGATGTACTTTGATGAACCAATAAAGTTTGATACAAATCATCCCCACTGTTGAAAGTCTTTTTCATAAGGTTCTTTCATAAGGCGCATAAAACCTGCCTCCATGTTGCACCCCCAGTAACTTCAGCCAATGTACATCAGAGATCCTGACTCCAGATCCAACTCTAGCCCCGCCACTAACACCATCACCAAGCTGCTGTAGAGCTCCACATGGGGATACACTCTGCTGCTGGGAACACCTGAGGTCTGGCTTCTTCCCCCCAACTTAAAATCATTGTCAGGCTTCTCTACAGCCCTGAAGGGAGGGATGCTCTGCTGCTACTCTTTATGGTGTTGTTCCCTCTCCTGCCAAGACACTGAGGCCTGGCTCCACTCTCAAAATTAAGACAACTACTGGGTTATGCTGTAGTCCTTCAGACAGGGGGCTGGGAGTTCCACTGCTGCTGGAGCCATGACACAGCTCCAAAGCCAGAATTATGGCATCTCAGGGCTGCTGCTGCTGTGAAAAGCTGAGGCCAGGCTCCGCTCCAGAAATGACAAAGCTGCTGGGCTGCTCCATAGTCCTTCAGGGTGAGACCCACTGCTTCTGGGGAGACACCACAGCCTGGCTTTACACCTAGACCTGAGCTCCTAGCCCTGCTGCTCTATAGCTCTGAAAGGAGCTCCTAGCTCTGCTGCTGCCCTCAGGCCTGGTTTCACTCCTGGAACTGACATAGAATCATAGAAGATTAGGGTTGGAAGAGACTTTGGGAGGTCATCTAGTCCAACCCCCTGCTCAAAGCAGGACCAACCCCAACTAAATCATCTGCTTGGCTGCTCTAGAATCCTACAGGGAAGGACACTCTCTGCTTCTGCCCCATCTCTGGAAGTGACACACTGTAGCCATTTGGTTGCTGTATTGGCTGCTGCTGAAGCTGTGCTCTCGTAGCAGCTACTAATTCTCTCATCCGCTCTTTGTGGACACCGATGAGCTTCTGCTGGAGCTGCCCATCTGCTTCTTCTACCTGCCCCAGTTGAGTGGGGGATTCTCCATCTTGTGATGTCTGCAAATCAGCCCCGATGCCTTGCTGGAAGATAAGCTTTAACCAAACACAAGTAAATGGGCTCAATATAGGGGTAACTAGGTGAAATCCTATGGCCTGTATGTATTACACAGCAGATTAAATGGTCTGATCTGTGAATGTATGAATCCTGTGGTGATGTGAGGAAAAGTGATCCAGACTTGTGTGCCTGGAATAGGTCAGAGTAGCCTTGCACTAGTGACATTAGTGGAGTATCTGCACCGGCAAACCCATCAGTAAGGCTGTGAGTCTGTCACGTAGGTCAGGGAAGTCATGGATTCTGTGACTTTCCAGAACGTCTGTGCCTTCTGCAGCTAGCAGGTGCGACTGACCCCAGGGCCACCGGAGCAGCCAGCAGTGGCAGCGGTCCTGGCTGTCCCCCGTCAGCAGTGGTGGCAGCAGTCCTGGGCAATCCCCCGAGCAGTGGCAGTGGTCCCCCCCAGAACACCAGCGGGCACCCTGGAGCACTAGTGAGTGCCCCCAAAGGCCCCCCAGTACCAATGGGTGCCCTAAAGCATACCCCCAGCACCAGCAGATGTGTGTGTGCGTGTGTGTGTGTGCGCATGTATGTGTGTGTGTGTGACTTCAGGGTGAGAATGGCTAATCTGCATGCAATCGTGTGTGTGTGTGTGTGTGTGTGTGTGTTTGTATTGTGCATGTCATTTCCTTTTGCTGTTTAAGGGAAGTTGCTCCTTTTAGCTGACAACTGCAGGGTCTGTATAAAGAAAAGTATCATGTGTGTTTGTCTCCTTTAGAGCTCTACAGAGATATCCCACCAGATATGTCCCTGAAAAGGGGCTGGTCTATGTCCTTTCATTGATTTCACTCCCACCATTCTAGATTGAAATTCCCAGCACATCACAGCAGAATGATGGACAGGGTCTACCTGTTCTACAGCTCTACTGCTAATACACCAACTCAAGGAATGGATGGGGTCACAGTAAAAAGATTTTACAGTTACTCATCACAAGGGAACTCACATTGTCAGGAACAATTTGTTTGCTATCCTCTTTATAATATATATAGAAATGAGCAAATTAATAAAGTTCTGAGCCCTGCATCAGGTACTGTCTGCCTCATTTTTATCCCTAAAGGCCAGAACATAACAAAACTGTAACAAAACAAAACAAAGACTGTCACTCAACTCTTCAAGAGTAGTAAGTGCTAGAGCTGTTTAAAAAAATTTCATCAGAATGATTTTCCAGAAAAAAAATTCCTTTTTTGCAAAACTGAAATATTCCATGAAAAAAATTCAGTTTTGCTTAAAAAAAAATATTGTTCGCTTCAGAAAATTGAAATGACGGCTCTCTGTCTGCCCACTTGGAAGGAGTGTTACTTTTTGCAAAGTAAAGTTTCTCTTTAATACATTTGTGGGATGGGGGGAACATTTCTCTTTGCAGTACATTTCAAATAATTTGGATTTGGAATTAAAACAAATTTTGAAACCACAAAATTTCCCATGAACCAGAAATCCCATGTTTCTACCAGCTCTAGTAATTACCCTCCTTGCTAAACATTCAGAGGGTATCAGACTTTGCAATGCTACCTGGACTTCTCAGGATGATTTGAGGATCGGAGCACTCTAGTCTCTAAATGAATCACACTTAGCTACACAGAAATTTGATCAATCTAGATGTGTATTTTCTCATGCAGGAAACAAATTCACCATTGGCCCAAAGAACCGGGCACAGCTTGAAAAGGACCAATTAACATCTGAAATAAAAACTTGGCCTTTGCGTGAAGAGATTTGCTGTTCCCTGGGCTCCAGACAACATGGAAGAGCTAATAAAGTCTGTTTTTTCTTTTTCCTTTGTATTCCTATATTTTCCAAATTATAAATGGCAGATTTGGTGCAGATGAGAGAAGAAACAGTGACTTAATTATTTGTTTTCTTTTTGGGGTACATCTAAAAGCAAAGTTGTAATTTAAAAAACAATCAAAACAAAATCAGAAATTCAATTTTGTCTGACATCAGCCATAAAATTCCCCTAGTTCCTCAAGACCATTAACTCACCACCCAGCAGAAATCGGGGAAGGTAGATAAGATTAACATTGGCAGGATAAAGTGACACCCTAAACCCCATGTAGGGCTAAAGGATCCCTGGTAGCCCTGAAACACTAGAATCATGGAGAAATTTAGAATAAACACTGATTAAAGGAGGTGATACTGGGTGTGGGCCATTAGCATAGGACTAAGTCAGTTTTGCCATGGTTGGGACCTACTCTCCTGCTCCCTGGGACCAACAAGGTTACATTTTTTCCACAGCATCCCAGCTCATAAATTCTGGAGTGTCTGTCTGTCTGACTGTCTCTATGTACTGTTTTTTGTAAATAAGTATTACATGTGCTTTATCAGGAAATAATAAATTTAGACAACACAAGAAAAAGTAAAAAAAAATACTTTGCAAGCAGGTATGAGAGGAATAGCAGATCAGATTTGGGAACTCATGGAAATGGCTGTGTTAGATTAATGCTAAAGATGCAAGTCCCTTTATTTGGAGCATATGATTTGTGGCAGTCAAACACAAAGTAGTAGAGCGGGTCAAAAATTTTAGTCAAACTTTTTTTGCACTGAAAATGTTGTGAAATGGAAATTTGTAGGAAAAACCTCTGTTCTTGTTTAAAGTTTTTTTGGGATCTTTTTTCAATGAAAACACAAAAACTTCCACAAAAATGTTTTGACCTAGAATGAAAAATGTTCCAGAATTCAAAACATTTTTGGAAAAGTCAACTTTTTTCATGAGAATAAATATATATTCTGCAAATTGGTTGATTGTATTTTGGAAAGATTCAAAATCTGGGCCTGTGGTCAGATCCATATTTCAGTAGTTGCCCTACTCTATAATTTGGTTTGAACTAAAAATCTTAAATTTGAAGGAATTTGAAATCCGTATCCAAACATAATTGTATTTGTCTATGTGCAATAATGATGGGATGTGAGAGTTAGGTAAGTGTGAAATCGTATGGTTTTGTATTTTGTATTCTATTAGTTTTAGTATGTTTTCTTAAATGAATTGTTCATGTTATTTTTCAGCAGCTCAAGAGGACTGAGGCTGATAGATTAATCAATTTAGATTAGCTATATAGAAATCCAGAAGAATTATGCAGGTTTGTTATATAGGGAAGAAAATAGTTATATGCAGTGTCTACATTGACTCTTATTTGATAGGTCTACTCACATTCCAGTACAATCACTGTCGACATTCTGAAAGTGTGAGCAAGGACATTTTTAAAGGAAAATAGGGATTTGCCTTTAACACCAAAGAAATATGTCTGAGTAAGAAACCAAGGCTTGGTCTACACTAAACCCCCAAATCGAACTAAGGTACGCAACTTCAGCTATGTGAATAACGTAGCTGAAGTCGACATACCTTAGTTCGAACTTACCGCCGTCCAGACGCGGCAGGCAGGCTCCCCCGTCGACTCCACGTACTCCTCGCGGCGAGCAGGATTACCGGAGTCGACGGGGAGCACTTCTGAGTTCGATTTATCGCGTCCAGACTAGACGCGATAAATCGAACCCAGAAGTTCGATTGCCTGCCGCCTAACCAGCGCGGTAAGTATAGACAAGCCCCAAGAAACCTTTTCAGGCGGGTGGAGTAGGTAAATGTGTAACCTTTCTGCCAGGTGGAGGTGGCAGCAACAAGGACCAACTTCAATATCCAGAGGTTCCTCTTAACAATACAATACAGAACCACCTCAAGCCCCCACCCAGTAATCTGGGAAAATTAAACACCACCTCTGGGCACCTCTAAGAGGCAATACTTCCCCTCTCACAAGCTCTGAGTCTGTGTATAGCAAAGAAAACTTTTAATAAAATGGGAAAAGGAACACAGCATTAATTTGGGAAAACACCACAACCATGATTCGAGAGCATATAACCATGAGCAAACACGAACCCCAGAGTATGTTGGGCAGTGTCTTTTGCCTCAGTTTCTCACCTTGTGGTGTGAAAGTCTGATAAATAAATGTTCCTGTCACATACCACTCACCTCTCCCTCTGTTGCACCCCACTCACAGCTGCTGTTTGGTCAGCGAAGACAAGAGTTCAGAGGTGCGTTCATATGAGTTCACCTCCCACTTCAGGGTGGGGGAGAACAAGGGAAAGGCGTCAAACAATGCCTCAGCTTCTGTGGCCACCATTACAACTGGCTCACAGTTGCAATCATTCACTCTGCCATCACTGCCCATTGCCATCACCATTCACTCTGTCACCGCCATCCCACAGCTGCCATCCTCCACTAACTCTGTCTCTCTCTGCTGTGACTTCACAGTCTGAGGTTCCACCACTTAATCCAGCTCTCAGTGATTTCAGCAAGTAGTGGGGAACCTCACTGCTAGTGCAGGCTGTTCAGTCTATTTCACTGCAACACTGCCCTATACCAGGTCTAAGACCTGGTCTACACTACACAGTTAGGTCAACATAAGGCAGCTTATAATGTCTGTGTCTACAAATACCAGGTCCATTCCGCCAATGTAACTCTCCTGCCGCATCAGTTTAATTACCCTACCTCTACTTAAATTGATGTTAGGTCAACAAAGAGGCAGTGTAGACAGTGATTGCTTATGTCGACTTTACTGGCCTCCAGGATCTCTCCCACAGTGCTCCACTGTGACTGCTCTGATGAATGTTTTCAACTCCGTTGCTCAGCAGGCAGGTACACAGGAAGAACCCCCTCCCCTGTTAAATCCCTGGGAACTTTTTAATTCCCATTTCCTGTTTTTTCAGCATGGAGAGCTCACCAGCCCAGCTGATCATGGCCACTCAACACCCCAAACGTGTTCCAGCCTAGAGTACACAGGAGGTGGTAGATCTTATTGGTCCATGGGGAGAAGAGTCTGTGCAGACAGAGCTCCAAGCCAGCCGAAGAAACGTAGACATCTACAAAAAGTCAGGTTTCAGAGTAGCAGCCGTTTTAGTCCGTATCTGCAAAAAGAACAGGAGTACTTGTGGTGCCTTAGAGACTAACAAATTTATTTGAGCATAAGCTTTTGTGGGCTACAGCCCACTTCATCAGATGCATCCATTCCATGCATCTGATGAAGTGGGCTATAGCCCACGAAAGCTTATGCTCAAATAAATTTGTTAGTCTCTAAGGTGCCACAAGTACTCCTGTTCTATCTACAAAAAGATCACAGAGGGTATGGGGGAGTAGGGCTAGAGCAGGGATACACAGCAGTGGTGCGTGAAAATGAAAGAACTTCAGCAAGTGAACCAGAAGACAAGGGAGGTGAACAGTTTTTCTGGTTCTGCAACACAGACATGCTGCTTCTGCAATAAGCTGCATGCGATTCTCAGCGGTGACCCCTCAACAACTTCCAAGAACAGCATGGATACCTCTAAGGAGGTGGAGTCCTGGGGCACCACACGCAACAGTGAGGAGAAGGACTTGGATGAGGAGGAGGAAGAGGAGAATGGGGGATCCATTCTCCTGGAGAGTCAGGAGCTGTTTGAAACCCCGGAGCAGTCCAGCCAGTTGCAGAACAGCATCGTGGCTGACCATGATGCTGGAGAAGGCACCTCTGGTGAGTATGCAATTCCAATTAATATTTGGGGTCACATGTTCTTATACTCTATGTTTAATTTTATAAAAAATGATGAGGTGCCATGGGTATCTGCTTCCCAGTGGCCACATCAACTAAGCAGAGGATGCCCCATGGAAAAGACTGTTTATGTGCACAGGGATGGCCCAGGAATCCTCCATAGAGATCTCCAGGAAAGTTTCATGGTGGTACTCTGCAATCCATTGCAGAACGTTTCTGCGAAGGGCTGTCTTATTTCTTCCACCTCAGTAGGGCACTTTCTCTCCCCACTCCAGTATCAATTCTGCTGGCATCATCGCAGTATACAGCATAGCAGCATAAGAACCCGATCTGTACCCAGAGATTTGCAGCAGCTGGTCCCTTGCTGCCTCTGTTACCCTCAGGATAGTGATATCAGCTAGGGTCACCTAGGGAAGACGGTGGCAGTTTTCATTTCAATTGCTCGGACTGCAAACAATAGTGTATGTAATCCCACCCCCATTGTACTTTTCTGCTCCTTCACGGTTTCCCAGACATGTCGGTGGTTTGGGTGGCATGGGTAGACGCTTCAAGCCTTGGGCCATGGCTACCAACAGTGGCAGGGGTGGGGTGTTGAGAGGAAGGGAAATTTGCTTGTTCACTCTCACTACTGCAACCCTCCCACCCTCACCTCCACCCCCAATGCTGCCTCTGCCAAGGCTTGTAATTTGGGAGGGTCTACCATTGTCCCTGATCGGCACACAATGTCCATATTACAAAGGGGAGGTGGCACTAGCCCCCGCCCACCTGTGCTCCTGCCGCAGGTTGCCCATCCAATGATGCAGATTGTCCAGCACCCATGTCCCTAGGACACACTCACCATGGCTGGTACAACAAGCCAGTTCAATGAATATGTTGTGTAAATGAAAATTTTCTGCCTTGTAATTCGGTGGAATAAGGGGAGTGATTTTTATATATCAACTGTGCACTAGACCCTGGGTCTCTACTGACAATGGTTGCATGTATTACAGCTGAAAATGTAGCCTTCAGCTCATCATCCACACCGGCAGAGAGGCTGTCCCAGATTAGAAGAAGGTGAAAGAGAATGTGTGATGACATATTTAATGAAATTATGAACATCTCTGGGGCAGCCAACACCGAGTAGAGAGTGTGGAGAATTTCTCTCTCTGAAAAACTGGACATGGATATTGCTAGCAGGAGAGAAGCCCAAGAGAGTGAGTGTGGCATACAGCAGGAGATGCTGGGGATTCTGAAGGAACAAACAGACATGTTGAGGTGTCTGGTTGACCTTCAGGAGAAACACCTTGAGGCTAAACTGCAGCCCATGGAGAATGTCATTCCTGCATCACCATATTCCCCCCTACCTCTCTCCGAAATATTCCAGGAGGTGAGAGGGAAAATGCTGTATCCCTTCCACTCAACACGGGGTGGGAGGGTACTCGCAATAAAAGGCACACATGCGATGATCTTTGATAGGCAAGGCCACTGTATTTAACACACAAGATAACTGTGATTTTCCCCTCCCAATTTTATTCTATTGACTGTGCAAAGTTATATGCTTTTTTTTAATCTTTCACTTCCAATATGTTTGTACAATAAAAGTCTAGGTCCTTTATTACTTCACACTGGGGGGGAAGGGGAGGTACAGGGAAACTGAGGAAATGGAGGGAATTAGCTGGAGACTGATACCCAGCAGGTACAGCAAGGTTAACAGTACGGGAAGCTACAACTCAAGAAGAAGCACACATTACTGTGGCTCATTATTGAAATGGGTTTTCAAAGCCTCCCTGAGATGCAATGCTTCATGCTGAGCTCTTCATATTGCCCTGGTATCTGGCAGCTCAAATTAGCAGACAGCCTATCCACCTCCACCATTGTAGAAACTTCTCACCCTTTGCCTCACAGATATTATGGAGCACACCGCATGAAGTGATAACCATGGGGATATTGTTTTCACTGAGGTCTAACCTAGTAAGCAAACTGCACCAGCGTTCCTTTAAACAGTCAAAGGCCCATTCAACCACCATTCTGCATCTGCTCAGCCTATTGTTGAACCATTCTTCACTGCTGACCACGTGGCCAGTGTACAGCTTCATGAGCCATGGGAGCAAGGGGTAGGCTGGGTCTCTCAGGATCACTATTGGCATTTCAACGTCACCTGTGGTTATTTTACATTCTGGAAAGAAAGTCCTTACTTGCAGCTTTCTAAACAGACCAGTGTCCTTAATGGTGTGGGCATCATACACTTTCCCTGACCATCCCATGTTGATGTCAGTAAAATGCCCCCCATGATCCACCACCGCTTGCAACACCATTGAAAAGTATCTCTTATGGTTGATGTACTATTTGGCAAGTTTCAGAGTAGCAGCCGTGTTAGTCTGTATCCGCAAAAAGAAGAACAGGAGTACTTGTGGCACCTTAGAGACTAACAAATTTATTAGAGCATAAGCTTTCGTGGACTACATCCGAAGAAGTGGGCTGTAGTCCACGAAAGCTTATGCTCTAATAAATTTGTTAGTCTCTAAGGTGCCACACCCTTCTTAGCAAATGGTGATTAATGGCCCTGCATATTTGGATCACAGCAGCCCCCCACAATGGATTTACCAAATCCAAATTTATTCCCCACTGATGGTAGCAGTCTGGCATTGCAATCTTCCACACAGCAATCAAAAAAATGTGTGCAGTGCTCTCCCCAGCCCTGCAGCTATCTCATTTTAGTGCACACATTTCCTGGAAAGTCATCTTGCACATACGAAAGTTCTGCTACCACTGATCGTCATTCCATAACTGTATAACAATTCGATTCCACCAGTCAGTGCTTGTTTCTCGGGATCAGAAATGGTGCTTCACCATGTTCAGCTTCTGAGCGACTGCCAGCAGCAACTGGGAATTGTTTCATTCTATGGCTTGCAGCAGAGCTGCTTGAATGTTCCATGCACCAGCTCCTGTCTCAGTTCTGGAAATACTGCAGGATAAGGAGCGAGATGTTTGTAATGCTCACAACAAGAATGCTGAAGGCCAAGCTTTCCACTGGTAAGGCATGCAAAGCACAAGGTAACCATTGTCAGTGCATGCCCGGGTCTAGTGCAAGGTTGCTATTTAAAAAACATGCCCCTTATTACACTCAGGTGCAAGCCAGAACATAATCAGAATCCCTAGCTATTCAGTGAACCAGTTTGCTGTTCCTGCCATGGTGAGTATGGCCCAGGGGCATGGGCAATGGGCTTTGTACTGCAACTTGTGGCAAACCTGAGTTGGGAGCACTGATGGGCAGGTGGACAATGTCCCCTCTGACTAACAATATGGACTTAGCTTTGAGACCAGGGACCAGCATTAAGCCTCCCAAATTACAGTCTTTGTCCAAGGGTTTGCGGCCATAAGATAACGCAGGAAGTCCATCCCCCCTTCCCTTAACACTGCTGGTAGTAGTCACCCTGGATTTGGAGAATCTGAGATCAATGCCAATCCCTGCCAACCGAACCACCAGCATGTTAGGAAAAGCATGGTTGAGGGACTCAGAAGTCACCATGGGTGGTGGATCACATGCTCTGATGTTTGCGGTACGAGCACTTGTAATGAAAAATTCCACTGTTTTCCCTAGGTGACCCTGGCTGATATCAGTCTCCTGAGGGTAACAGAGGTGGCAACAGAGCATATGCTGCAAACATCTGGGTACAGACCTGGTCTTTATGCTGCTATGCTGTGTACCACAATGATGCCAGAATAGTTAATACTGGTGTGGCGCGGAAAAGTGTCCTACTGTGGTGGAAGAAATAAGGCAGACCTCCCCAGAAATCTTCTGCAAAGGATTACAGAGTACCTCCATGAGAGTTTCCTGGAGATCTCCATGGAGGATTCCCAGACCATTCCTCTGCACATAAACAGTCTTTTCGTGGAGCAACCTTTGCGTAGCTGGAACGGTCACTGGGAAGCAGATACCCACCAAACCTCACTTTTTCTTCAGATTAAACATAAAATATAAGAGCATGTAACCCCTACAGTTTGATTGGAATTGCATATTCACCAAAGTTGCCTTCCCTGCAGGGCCAGCTTTGGTGGTGGACGGCCTGGGCGGCGGTACAGGGAGGCCCGCCAAAGAGGGTGTCGTGTGCAGAGTTTGGTACCTGACTCCCACCTGACCTACTGAGAGACAGCGGGGCTGACAGAGGCAGCCATGCAGGTAAGCAGCAGCATTTGGCAAGGGCGGAGGGACCCGAGCTGCAGGGGAGCAGTTCGATAATCAGCCAGGTGATTCCTCCAAAGCAGGGGTGCCCCTCCTTCCCCTGCTCCACTGCTGTGCGCAGCCGCTGCTGCTCCTGCTTCCCCCTCTCCCCCGGAGCCACCCCTGGCCACGCTGCAGGAGACTGGGAGTATCCTGTCTGCTGTGCAGAGTGGGTGGGAAAGGGGAGGCTGATGTCAGGGTTTTCCCTTCCCCCCACCAATGTACCCGGTCTCCACTGAGCTGGGGTGGTGGGATGGGGGGAAATCTGTCTGTGCTCCTACCTCTCTGGGCCCACAGTGGCAGCTGCTGATGGTGCTGGTGTCTGAACAAGCCTTCAGGTTCCTGATCCTGAGTGGTTTCTTAAAGAAACAGTGCGCCGACACACTCGCTCAGGCACAAACACACTTCCCTCAACACACACACACTTCCCTGCCCTCTCCTTATGCAGCCCAGGTGGGGAAAGTGACCTGGATGCAGGGAACCCTGACATCGCTCCTTGCTCCCTCCCCCCCGCCCCGGGTGTGCAGAGCGGAGGAGTAGCAGTCTGTGGGGGGGATGAGCAGCAATGCCAGCTGCTCCGTGCATCTAGGTCAGTTTCCCCACATGGGCGCAGGAGGGAGGTGCAGGGATTAGGGGTGAAGGGGGGATGCAAGGGTTAGGAGTGAAGGGAGTGCAGATATTGGGGTGCAGGAGGGAGTGCAGGGTTGGGGTGAAGGGGGCATAGTGCAGGGGTTAGGGACAAACTGGGGATGGGGAACCTGGGGAGTTCACGGGGGCCATGGGAAATGTGGGGGCACACACAGGGACCAGGGGCACTGGGGGGCACCGTGCCCAAGGGGGCCAGGGACAATGGGGGGAAGCCACAACCACAAGGTCCAAACTACAAGTTTGCCCAGGGCGCCATTTTCCCTAAGGCCAGCCTGCTTCCCCGGCATCATGCTCAGCCACTAGGCTGTCCTGTGACCAACGTTAAAAATAGCTCCTGGCTTTTGGGGAAAATGGATCCACTATTCACCTGTCACCCATTCTCCTCCTTCTCCTCCTCTTCCTCATCCATTATGTCCTCCTCATTGTTGCCTGAGGGGGCCAGGGACTCAGACATCTAGGAGATATCCACACTGCTCTTGGGGGTCGTTGTGAGGTTGCCGCTGAGAATCTCATGCAGCTCATTGTAGAAGCAGCATGTCTGTGGTGCAGAACCAGAATGACTGTTCGCCTCCCTTGTCGTCTGGTCTGCCTGTCAAAGTTCTTTCATTTTGACACAGTACTGCTGCGTGTCCCTGGTGTAGCCCTTGTCCCCTATGCCCTGCATGATCTTTTCATAAAAATCTACATTTCTTCAGCTGGATCGGAGCTGTGCTTGCACAGACTCTTCTCCCCACAGACCAATAAATCCCACCACCTTCTATGTACTCCAGCTGGAGCATGTTTGGGGTGTTGAGTCACCATGATCACCTGGGTTAGCAAGCTCTCCACGCTAATCAAACAGGAAATGGGAATTCAAAGTTTCCAGGGCTTTAACCAAGGAGGGGCTGTTTCCTGTGTACCTGGCTACTGTGCAGTGGAGTTTAAAACGATCTCCAGAGCAGTCACAGCAGAGCACTGTGGGACACCTAGATGCCAATTCAGACAACTTACACAACACTGCGTCTAAACTGATTCTTTGTTGACCCATCAACATTTAATCAAGTGCTGTGCCTCTCATGGAGGTGGAGTAAGTAGTGTGATGTTACAGGTGAGTTAGGTCGGTGGAAGGGACCTGGCAGTGTAGATACATACATTATTAGGTCAAACTAAGGCAGTTTCCATCAACCTAAGTTTATAGTGTAGACCAGGCTTCAGTCTGTTCCTGAAATCACTCCACCAGCCACCCACCCACCACGCCACCCCCAACTCATCACTAGATATCAGGGGAGAGCTCATTCAGACCTGCCTTACAAATGCAAGGATTTTGAACAATCTATGAGATTGCAAATGCTACTTCAAATGAATTCAGCACCCACCTTGTGTTACCAGTAGAGCTGGCTGGAAAATGTAATTTCCATCCCTTGGGATATTCCAATATTTAGACTTCTTTTTTTTTCCTGAATTGGGAGAAAAAATTGAAATTTTGATAATTTTCAGAAAATGAAAAGTTCCAAAAAATTTTGATTCAGAAATATTGAAATGAAAATTGTTGACATTTTGGATAAAAATGAAATATTCTGACATCCCCAAACTGTGGAAACAAAATGTCAATTAGAAATAAAACCTTGTGTTTAGAACTGACACTTCCACTGACACTGTAATTCAAAATGATAATTTTGAAATATCACTTCAGAAAACTGAAACAAAAAATGTTTAAATCAATATTTTCCCATGAAAAAATCACCATTTTGATAAAACCACATTTTTGTCAGAAAATGTTTAATGAGCTCCAGTAACCAGATTGACTGATATAAGATTGTAATTTTTTCCCTCAAAAAACCATCCTTTCCCAAAGTCACATCCACATGTCTCAAGAGTCCACCAGACGCCATCATTTTAGATGGCTTCCCCCATTTTGAGAGCTGTATGGGGATATATTTGGGGTCCTGCTTTGATTTCAGTGTCACACATGATCAGCATTTCCCAGAATCTGCCAATTGACCCAAATTAAAATCTTTGTCATGTGACTGTTTCCATTCTTGACTCAAATATTGCAGTGTCTAGTCAAAAATGCATACAGGAGCTTCTAGGGCTGCTGAAGTGGAAGCTAATAGATCCAGTGTCTCTCGCGACGTTGGTGCTCGTGATGCAGTGTCATGCATGCACACATTGCTCATGCCAATGCTACTTGCACCCAGTCGTTTTGTATCCTCTCCTCTTTCTGGTGATGATACTGGTGGCACTGATGGTAAAGTAAACCAATGAAAATAAAAGAACATTTCAAGTTCAATGGAGCAGAGAGACCCCCAATCTCCCTCCAGTCCAGGCAATGAGACAGGAAGCTCCTGCTTTGGAGAACTGGTTGGCAAAGAGCCCATCCTGGAGGTAAAGCAGGGAAGAGGAGTAAGACCAGGTTTTTTAAGTCCTTGCACACAAGCTGAGCATTTTTTTCTTAGTCACAGTTGTTTAATGCAGTAATTCAAGTATGTGTCCAAACCAAGCTCTATAGTTAATGCCTGAGGCCTACTCAGTAATGCTTTAACCAATAAGATGAAAGATCCTTTTCTCTGAGCACATTGTGTAGGTGCAACATCCGTCGAACTAGCAGAGCGAGAACTTCCTTTGCGGTTTAAGCTGGAACATCGCAGAGCAAATAATTTTCCTCTCTCAGTTCATGCTGACCCACTGCCGCTCTCTGGCTCCACCGATAATTTTGAGACAGGATTAGACAAGTACACATCCTAAAGTTCTGTTCCAGGACTCCTGCTCACTGACCAGAAGACACCTCCACAGGTATCATCTCCGAGTGCTTGTGGGGTCTTTCATTGTTAGGGAATGTAACTGCTGTAGGATTTTTCTCTTCAGACTAACTCAGGAAGTGAGTGTTAATGGGCTATGTTTTCAAAAGTGCCTGAGAACCAGATTGAAATCAGTGGGATTTAGGAGCCTAAATAACTTTTTAAAATCTGGCCCTAAGTGACTTATGAACATAATTCTTGTTGGAAGTCAATGGGACTCTAGCAGGGACGGTCTGCCCCCTTTAAGGGCAGTAGGGACTAGAGGTCAGCCAACCCTTGTTCTTTGGTATGGCCCTTCAAGGTTTGGGGAGTTTGGATATACACAAGGGCCTAGGAAGTGTCAGAGGGAGATACTGGGAGGAAGGAAGCACTCCCGGGGAAATAGTTAGTGTTTGGGGAAATCCATAGTTCCTCTGTTCCTTTAAGGGCCCAGGAGCAGAAGCTTTGTAATGCCGTGTGGGGCAAAACTCCCCTCTCTCACAGCCAACCGGGATCAGCCTTGGGAGGGAGGGCATCATATATACTGCCTGCTCCCTCATGAAAGGCAGACTCTAGCAGGAGGAGGACTGCTGCCTGCTGACCTCTCCAAGCCAGCAGGTGAAAGGACTCAGTAAAAAAGGGCCAGCTGGGGAGAAACTGACTAAGAACTGCAGCTGGCCTGTATCAGAACCCAGCTCCAGGACAATAGCTGTGGAATCCTCATCTCAGGAGAGTGTGACTGTTTGAATTTTCACCAGGCTCCAGGAAGAAGGGCTGGGGTCTCCTGAACCTGGGGAGAGGACACTTCTCTGAATTAGTATCCAGGGCCAGAAGAAAGGTTAGACTCAAGGGGCTAAAGAAGAGGTTTTGTATTCTGTAGAAAAGGTTAATAAAGGAGACCCCACACAGGGGGTATCTGCTTGGATTACTTGAGTCTGAGAAAATGATTGCAGGCACCAAGAGAAAGCTGAGTAGCTCATCTGCAGAGTCATGCAGGACCAGAAGAGGACATGCTCAAGGGCAGTACACTGTTACAGGGACTTATGCTCCTAAATCTCTTGGTCTCTCTTGAAAATCTGAACCGTTATTTTTATTTAAAAGGATTCTCTTTATTTCTAACTTTTGTATTTCCCCCCCACCCCCTTAATCTAAGCAGCACAAAAGTGGGTTTTGGATGTATGATGTATTGGATGTATTGGTAGCTAATGGTTCTGGGTTTTTTTGTTTTGTTTTTTTTGCCATATCCACCATATCTACAAGACCACCAAAAATCAGGATATCAAGTTATTAGTAAAGTCTTTGGTACACAGCTTGAAGAAATCTTGTTTTTAAAAAAATCATTCAAGTTAATTTAGAAATGATCATAAATCCATTGATCTAGAATTTGCTGAGGGGGCCATAAAAATAAGGCTAATGGTAAACATCAGCTTATTGAATCAGGGGTGGGTTTCTAGTGAAGTGCCGCTGAGAATCAATGATAGTTCCTCACTTATTCAAGGTCTGATGAAATCACCTGAAAGAAAATGCAAGCAATATATTAATAAAATTTCCATCTCATATTGAATTGGAAGGCATTTGGAGCCCTAGAGATGTCAGAGAAATAGTGCAACAGAAGTTAGAGGGTAGAAATATGGACAGGATCCAACAAAATGAAACTGAGACAACATACATCTGAGAAGCTTATGTTAATAGCCCTAGATATGGACTCATTGGGAGTCGGAGGGGGGGGGAGGGTTTCAGTGGAAGATCTTAAATTCTAACTTCCCTTGCTGTTCTGCTATTCTGTGAGGTTTTTGATCTTCAAGGCATGATGCAAGGCTCATCATTTTATTACTGCAATTTCTTAAGGAGAGTCTTATCCAGGAATGGGGTTAGATGAGATGTTTTCAGCTTTTCTCCCTTTAATAGTACTATGATTCTTTAAATTAATTAGGGTCCCTGGGTAAAATGTTCAAAACACTGAAATTGATTTTTCAATGGGCCATAAGTTTCTAAGTCATTAAAGAGCTTCCGAAAAGGGATTCGGGAAAGCACTTAAGCATGTGATATTCAGGCATTAAACCCACTGAGGTTCAGGAGTAAAAAGTAGACAGCATTATTTTAGTTACTAAAGTCAGCAGATATGACTCAGCCTGTACATGCAAAATTCTCTCTTTAGGGAGAAAGTGTCATTTTTACACTGCAATTTGTCAGAATAGAGCTACACTCAAAGTTCTTCAGAATATGGTACCTTAACTTTGCATTTATATATTTTTCAGCATTTTTAAAACAAAGTTTTGCCTTTGTTTACAATTTCTTCTTGTCCTAATGTTTTTGTAAAATTTCCATCTTTTGATTTGTAATTTTGTAAGTTGTGTTGTTTTTACTTAAGTTATTGAAATTCATGGACAACTTTAATTTCAGTTCAGTTAATTATTTTCTCTTGGAACATTAAACAGAGGTCAGACATTTTAAAAGGTGATAAATGCATCTCTCTGATGCCTGGCTTCTCTCAACCAACCTATTGTGGTATGAAATAGGTCTTGATATTATTTGTCTGCTCTGATGATCAATAAATAGAGTCTGATTCTTGATGTAACTGGAGCTACACCAACATGAAACAGGTGTAGCAAAGGGGAGAATCAGGCCCACAGATATGTTGTCAGCCACTTCCATCCACTAAATCAGAGTGTAAACATTATATCCTGTAGTCCACCAGAAATGAGTGAGCAGGAAACAAACTACACTGAACTGAAATTTCACACTCCTACTCAACAGAAAATGGGGCAAAGAGCTGAGAAGACCAAGAACAAAGGTACTGTACATAACAAGCTGCTAACTCTGTACATGCTGTTATTTTACTGTCCAGAGTCAAACCTCTTGGTCCAATAACTTTCCTTAACTTAACCCTGACATTACAACAAAAAACTCAATAATAATTAGGGATTTCAACTATCTCCATATTGACTGGGTACATAAGAATGGCCGTACTGGGTCAGACCAAAGGTCCATCTAGCCCAGTATCCTGTCTACCAACAGTGGCCAATACCAGGTGCCCCAGAGGGAGTGAACCTAACAGGTAATGAGCAAGTGATCTCTCTCCTGCCATCCATCTCCACCCTCTGACAAACAGAGGCTAGGGATACCATTCCTTACCCATTCTGGCTAATAGCCATTAATGGACTCAATCTTTATGAATTTATCCAGTTCTCTTTTTAAACCCTGTTATAGTCCTGGCCTTCATAACCTCCTCAGGCAAGGAGTTCCATAAGTTGACTGTGCGCTGTGTGAAGAAGAACTTCCTTTTATTTGTTTTAAACCTGCTGCCCATTAATTTCATTTGGTGGCCCCTAGTTCTTATATTAAGGCAACAAATAAATAACTTTTTCTTATTTACTTTCTCCACATCACTCATGATTTTATATACCTCTATCATATCCCCGCTTAGTCTCCTCTTTTCCAAGCTGAAAAGTCCTAGCCTCTTTAATCTTTCCTCATATGGGACCCGTTCCAAACCCCTAATCATTTTAGTTGCCCTTCTCTGAACCTTTGCTAGTGCCAGTATATCTTTTTTGAGATGAGGAGACCACAACTGTACGCAGTATTCAAGATGTGGGCGTACCATGGATTTATATAAGGGCAATAAGATATTCTCCATCTTATTCTCTATCCCCTTTTTAATGATTCCTAACATCCTGTTTGCTTTTTTGACCGCCGCTGCACACTGGGGTTATTTTTTCCAGTGTCCATTACTTGAAATTTAATGTGGATAAATGTAATTTGCCATTTTATTGCCCAATCACTTAGTTTTGTGAGATCTTTTTGAAGTTCTTCACAGTCTGCTTTGGTCTTAACTATCTTGACCAGTTTAGTATCATCTACAAACTCACTTTTTACCCCTTTCTCCAGATCATTTATAAATAAGTTGAATCGGATTGGTCCTAGGACTGACCCTTGGGGAACACCACTAGTTACCCTTCTCCATTCTGAGAATTTACCATTTATTCCTACCCTTTGTTCCCTATCTTTTAACCAGTTCTCAATCCATGAAAGGATCTTCCCTCTTATCCCATGACAACTTAATTTACGTACTTTGGTGAGGGACCTTGTCAAAAGCTTTCTGGAAATCTAAGTACACTATATGTCCCCTGGATCCCCCTTGTCCACATGTTTGTTGACCCCTTCAAAGAACTCTAATAGATTAGTAAGACATGATTTCCCTTTACAGAAACTATGTTGACTTTTGCCCAACAATTTATGTTCTTCTATGTGTCTGACAATTTTATTCTTTATTATTGTTTCAACTAATTTGCCCGGTATTGACGTTAGAATTTCCGGTCTGTAATTGCCGGGATCACCTCTAGAACCCTTTTTAAATATTGGCGTTACATTAGCTATCTTCCAGTCATTGGGTACAGAAGCTGATTTAAAGGACAGGTTACAAACCATAGTTAATAGTTCTGCAACTTCACATTTGAGTTCTTTCAGAACTCTTGGGTGAATGCCATCTGGTCCCAGTGACTTGTTACTGTTAAGTTTATCTATTAATTCCAAAACCTCCTCTAGTTACACCTCAATCTGTGACAATTCCTCAGATTTGTCACCTACAAAAGCCGGCTCAGGTCTGGGAATCTTCCTAACATCCTCAGCCATGAAGACTGAAGCAAAGAATTTGTTTAGTTTCTCCACAATGACTTTATCGTCTTTAAGTGCTCCTTCTGTATCTCGATCGTCCAGGGGCCCCACTGGTTGTTTAGCAGGCTTCCTGCTTCTGATGTACTTAAAAAACATTTTATTACCTTTCGAGTTTTTGGCTAGCCATTCTTCAAACTCCTCTTTGGCTTTTCTTATTACATTTTTACACTTAATTTGGCAGTGTTTATGCTCCTTTCTATTTACCTCACTAGGATTTGACTTCCACTTTTTAAAAGATGCCTTTTTATCTCTCACTGCTTCTTTTACATGGTTGTTAAGCCACAGTGGCTCTTTTTTAGTTCTTTTACTGTGTTTTTTAATTTGGGGTATACATTTAAGTTGGGCCTCTATTATGGTATCTTTGAAAAGCATCCATGCAGCTTGCAGGGATTTCACTCTAGTCACTGTACCTTTTAATTTCTGTTTAACTAACACCCTAATTTTTGCATAGTTCCCCTTTCTGAAATTAAATGCCACAGTGTTGGGCTGTTGAGGTGTTCTTATATTATGGTCACTATTTCCAAGCGGTCCTGTTATAGTTACCTCTTGGACCAGCTCCTGCGCTCCACTCAGGACTAAATTGAGAGTTTCCTCTCCCCTTGTGGGTTCCCGTACCAGCTGCTCCAAGAAGCAGTCTTTTAAAGTATCGAGAAGTTTTGTTTCTGCATTTCATCCTGAGGTGACATGTTCCCAGTCAATATGGGGATAATTGAAATCCCACACTATTATTGAGTTCTTAATTTTGATAGCCTCTCTAATCTCCCTTAGCATTTCATCGTCACTATCACTGTCCTGGTCAGGTGGTCAATAATAGATCCCTAATGTTATATTCTTATTAGAGCATGAAATTACTATCCATAGCGATTCTATGGAACATGTGGATTCACTTAAGATTTTTACTTCATTAGATTCTACATTTTCTTTCACATATAGTGCCACCCTCCCCCACACGACCTGTTTTGTACCCCAGAATGATTGTGTCCCATTGATTGTTCTCAGTCCACCAGATTTCTGTGATGCCTATTATATCAATATCCTCCTTTAACACGAGGCATTCTAGTTCACCCATCTTATTATTTAGACTTCTAGCACATACATATCACCACAGGACAGGTTGCAGAGATAAAGTTTCTTGACACCTTAAATGACTGCTTCTTGGAGTAGCTAGTCCTGGAGCCCACAAGAGGAGAGAGAATTCTTGATTTAGTCCTAAGTGGAGCACAGTATCTGGTCCAAGAGATGAATATAGCTGGACCACTTGGTATTAGTGACCATAATATAATTAAATTTAACATCCCTGTGGTGGGGAGAACACCACAGTGGCCCAACACTGTGGCATTTAATTTCAGAATGGGGAACTACACAAAAATGATGAAGTTAGTTAAACAGAAATTAAAAGGTACAGTGCAAAAAGTGAAATCCCTGCAAGCTGCATGGAAGCCTTTTAGACACCATAATAGAGGCTCAACTAAAAAGTATATACCCCAAATAAAAAAAATAATAGAGAACCAAAAAAGAGCCACCGTGGCTAAATAACAAAGTAGGAGAAGCAGTGAGAGGCAAAAAGGCATCCTTTAAAAGTGGAAGTTAAATACTAGTGAGGAAAATAGGAAGGAGCATAACCTCTGCAAATGAAGTGTAAAAATATAATTAGGAAGGCCAAAAAAGAATTTGAAGAACAGCTAGCCAAAGACTCAAAGTTATAGCAAAAAAAAATTTAAGTACATCAGAAGCAGGAAGCCTGCTAAACAATCAGTGCGGCCACTGAACAGTCAAGATGCTAAAGGAGCACTCAAGGACGATAAGGTGATTGCGGAGAAATGAATTCTTTGCATCGGTCTTCATGGTTGAGGATTTGAGGGAGATTCCCAAACCTGAGCCATTCTTTTTAGGTAACAAATCTGAGGAATTGTCCCAGATTGAGGTGTCATTAGAAGAGGTTTTGGAACAAATTGATAAACTAAACAGCAGTAAGTGACCAGGACCAGATGGCATTCACCCAAGAGTTCTGAAGGAACTCAACTGTGAAATTGCACGACTACTAACTGTAGTCTGTAACCTATCATTTAAATCAGCTTCTGTACCAAATGACTGGAGGATAGCTAATGTGATGCCAATTTTTAAAAAGGGCTCCAGAGGTGACCCCGGCAATTAAAGGCCAGTAAGCCTGACTTCAGTACCGGGCAAACTGGTTGAAACTATAATAAAGAATAGAATTGTCAGACACATAAATGAATATCATTTGTTGGGGAAGAGTCAACATGGTTTTTGTAACCTCACCAATCTACTAGAATTCTTTGAGGGGGTCAACAAGCATGTGGACAAGGGGGATCCAGTGGATATAGTGTACTTAGATTTTCAGAAAGTCTTTGACAAGGTCCCTTACCAATGGCTCTTAAGCAAAGTTAGCAGTCATGGGATAGAGTGCAGACTGCAAAGAGCTACAAAAGGATCTCACAGAACTGGATGAGTGGACAACAAAATGGCAGGTGAAATTCAGTGTTGATAAATGCAAAGTAATGCACATTGGAAAACGTAATCCCAACTATACATATAAAATGATGGGGTCTACATTAGCTTTTATCACTCATGAAAGAGATCTTGGAGTCATTGTGGATAGTCCTCTGAAAACATCCACTCAATGTGCAGTGGCAGTCAAAAAAGCAAACAGAATGTTGGGAATCATTAAGAAAGGGATAGATAATAGACAGAAAATATCCCATATTGCCTCCAAAGAAATCCATGGTAAACTCACATCTTGAATACTGCGTGCAGATGTGGTCACCACATCTCAAAAAATGATATACTGGAATTGGAAAAGGTTCAGAAAAGGGCAACAAAAATGATTAGTAGTATGGAATGGCTGCCATATTAGGAGAGATTAATGAGACTGGGACTTTTCAGCTTGGAAAAAAAGACGACTAAGGGGATATGACAGAGGTCTATAAAGTCAGGACTGGTGTGGAGAAAATAAATAAGGAAGTGTTATTTACTCCTTCTCATAACACAAGAACTAGTGTCACCAAATGAAATTAATAGGCAGCAGGTTTAAAACAAACAAAAGGAAGTATTTTTTCACACAACACACAGTCAACCTGTGGAACTCCTTTTCAGAGGATGTTGTGAAGGCCAAGACTATAACAGGGTTCAAAAAAGAACTAGATAAATTCATGGAGTATAGGTCCATCAATGGCTATTAGCCAGGATGGACAGGGATGGTGTCCCTAGCCTCTGTTTGCCAGAAGCTGGGAATGAGCGACAGGGGTTGGATCACTTGATGATTCCCTGTTCTGTTCATTCCTTCTGGGGCACATGGCATTGGCCACTGTCAGAAGACAGGATACTGGGCTAGATGGACCTCTGGCCTGACCCAGTATGGTCGTTCTTATGTTCTTGATATTACATGTCAGCATTCAGAAAGTTTGAAGTATTTTCCTCTGATGTACCTGCCAATGGCATGTTACTGGAAGCTGATCATAGCCCAGCATGCAAAATGCATGAACTAGTCATGCATAGGAGGGAGAGGTCACAGACTCGGAAGCTAACAAAAATGTCTGTCTGCTCTAGTCATGCTCATTGGCTGCCTGGCTAAGTATCCCACCAGTCAGCTATTACTGGTCTGGATTAACTTGTTTTCTTTCTTTTCTCTGTAAAAGCCCTCATGTTACCGGTCCAACCACCAACTGTCTGTGGTCAGGAAAAAGCTTCCACAGTGGGCAGGCTATTCTATAACTATCCATTATGTTAAATTCTCCGCTGAAGTAATCTGTTATTGATCACCATCGGAGACAGTGTTCACTTTGCCTGTCTTGATCCCTTCTCCTTTCTGTTAGATTCTCCCTCTTCATAACCACAGTGGAGGCTCATTGCACTGCCTCTTGGGATCTTGTGCCTGCCTTTGCTGGTAACTCTGGGGATATTGAGTGCTCGGGTGCGATACAGTAAATTGCAGCAGTGTACACAAGGGGTTCCACAGTTGTGCATACTTTTATCTATGTAACTTTGGAAATATACAGTAAAAATTGTGAGAGAAATTAGGATCTTCATCTTTTTTCCCCAACCAGTTTTTTTCACTCTTTTCTACCCTCTTTTTTACTTCTGCCTCCCCACCACCCAATCAGGGAAATTAAATATAAAAATTATGTTAATATAATGTTAAAGTTAAAAGTTTAATTACTGAAAAGTTACGGCAGGGAAAAGTTCACTCATTGCACATACTGTATAGGGCACAACACTATGGTGAGTTTGGGTTACTTTGCATCAAACAAGTGCAAATCAACCCCAAACCCAATAGATACAGATCCTGGCAGATTCCCTTGCATAATTGGATTCCCAGGTGGTGGTGTAGAAATTCTAGTGGCTCCTATTCCATCCACATCCTGGCTCCAGTAGTGTGGGCATAGCTGGGACATCTCTATAACCCAATGGCAGATGGCAAAAATTAGAGGCAGCCTGCTCTTATTTATGTTGGGGACCAGCCCTGTGCCCTGACAGCCCCATGACCAGAGAAGTAAAAAAAAGTTTTTAAACCATCTTTACAGAATCTGTGCTGAGAGGTCTTCAGGTACAGTTCAGGAATTTGGTCATTGAATATTTGGATTACGAGTCATGCAGGTAGATTTTTATCTTATTAAAAAGTAGTTGCAACGTCAGTGAATCGGCAGAAGTAGGTGAATCTTAACTTCCTTGTTTCCAAAATTTTGAGGGGCAGATCTTCAGGTGGTGTAAAATGTAATAGCTCCAAGGTATTTAAATTTCTAACTTTAACCATTAACATTAAATTAATATAAGCCTTTGCATTTCATAAAAGCTTTTATTTTTCCCAAGCAAATTTAATATAAGCAGGTATAATTGAAATATATAGGAAGGCTGTAATAGAGGAATAAATGTGCCTTTCCTGTTCTTTATTAAATAAAATTATGCATATTTCTATCTTCCTAACCGTGCAGAAATCTCTCATGGTACTGTAGCAGCTAGGGCCTCTCTTGCTCTGGATTTTTTTGTTCACCTTTGATTCATTTCACTACAATCTCAGCATAACAGGAGAAATTGCATGGTTACTGCATATTCGAGTAATTTCAATGGGATTTCTATTTTACCAAAAGAACAAAAAATAATGGAAGAATTTCAGACCTTGTCTGAAGACACATCTAAATTCCAGTTGTGTATTCCAAACAGCTGTGAAACTTGAACTGTCCTTTCTGAATAACCACCCTCCCCAGAAATATTGGTGTAAAATATCTGTTTGACCTATTCAGATGATCATTAAAATGTCAGCAAACTCACTCCTGCTGTAGAATTGAGGGGAGAATGTTATGGCCCTCATAGCTCTGGGAATAACTGACAATTCATTCACCCAAATGAGGTGTAGTGAAAGGAGAAGGTAAAAAGGATCAACTCAGTATCTCCAGTGAAAGAAAAATAATTGCATACTGTCAATGCCTGTTATTTTGGGGCTGTTAGTTAAGCCTGATGGAGCCTAGATACAGTGAATTCCACTGTGACACTGGATTCCTTGAATGTCTTTTTGTTTATTGCCTGCCTTTCTTTTCTGTTAGATTTTCCTTCTCCATCTTCCCCATGGCGATATGTTGCAGTGATTCTGGGGATCCTCTGTGTAACATTGTTGGGAGCTGTGGGGTTCCAGAGTGTCAAACGTAAGTATTTTCAGGAAAGGCAAAGAAAAGATTCCAGAGTGTCAGTAATTTCAGCAAAGAGGTCAGTGTTACTGACAAATTTCAGGTGACTTGAGTGATCTCCGATCAGCTCAATTTCTTTTTCTACCAATACCACTTTTATGAAAGTCTTCCCCAGGCAAATATCTTGCAGGTTTCAGAGTGGCTTGGGTGTGGTCTAAAGCCACTATCAAATGGCATGATCATGAGCAATACATTAATAAAATCAATCTATAAAATGTATTTCCTGTTGAAGGAGACAACTGCAGCCTTTGCCCAGAAAACTGGATACAGCATGAGGAGGACTGTTACCATTTTTCTACTGAATGGAGAACTTGGCAAGAGAGTAAAGATTATTGCTCTTCTCAGGGCTCCAGACTTTTGAAGATACACAGCAAGAAAAAACAGGTAGAATTCAATTGTGGGGACTTTTCAGACTACAAACAGCAGATTAGTCAGAGACCAGGAGAACAATATTTGATTTCATGTCTGTAGTGTTGCATGGAAGAAGCTGGTTTGACTCCATTCTAACATCTCAATTTCCAGGTTGCGCGGGTCTGGGAACATTGCAATTACAGTTCAGCTGATGCTTAGAAAAGCAGGTCCTCACATATCTCTGTCTGCAATGACTGTCATCAAGTATAAAGAGGCACTGTTTGCACCCTCTTCCCCCTCCCCCCCCCGCCCCCGAGAGGCCCACTTACTCAGAAAGAGCAGACGATAAAATGATAGAGTAAAAGGTCCAAATACCGATGTGAGACTAAGACAATTTTTGATTGTACCCATACAGGATTTCATAAAGCCTCTAGCATTTTCTTATCACTGGATCGGATTATTCCGTAATGGGATCAACGAATCCTGGGTTTGGGAGGATGGCACATCTCTAACCCTTAACCTGTAAGTCACTGGCATGCACAGTTAGGGGCATTAATAACAACTTCTGACTTTGCCATGTGACTTACATAGTCAACAGTACATGTATGTTTCATTTTCAGGTTTGCAGAACATCCAGATTTTAATAGCGGTGACTGTGCTGCTTTCAGAATTGGAGAAGCCCACTCCTATGGCTGTGAACAATCAAAACCCTATATCTGTGAGCAGAGGGCTGCTTAGATGAAGCCTGTTATAGCAGCATAAGAAAGACTGGAGAAAGACACTGAGGCTTCTTCAGTGGCCTTCAGTGCCTCACTGAGGCACAAAAATTCATGGAGCTCCTGGTAACTGGAGCTTTTATGCTGCCCTTTAACAAGGTGCGACATGTGCTCCCCTCCTTGGCTGACCATGGACCTGTTTCCTCCCCACCCCTTTTGAGGTGATTAGTGCAGCTAGCTGCTTGCAAGGAAGAGCAAGAACTACAATGGCCATTCCTTGCATGCACCCTTCCCTGCCTTCACGCTCATGCAGAAACTGATAAAAAATCTTGTCCATAATAAATCATCTCCATTTTCTGACAGATTTTCTTCCCAGCTGAAAATTCCCAGCTGAAAATTAGTAATTGTATATATATGGTGCTTGTTACCTAGAGATGTGCATAGAAGTCACCATTTTGTGGGCCGGTCTTACTAGTCCTGATTAAACTGATCATATTTTTGTTGTTTAAAAAAGTGTCCTAGTTTTCTATTATAATGCTGTCATAAAGTGGGACACGGCGTGGGGAGGAGCATATATAAGACAGTCTGAGGGGGGAAAAAAAAAAGAGGATGAAATTAGTTATCTTCCTCCAGCACACTAAATCCAACTAGTTACAAGATTCCATAACTTCCTCTGGAGATAAGCAGAGATAAGCTTGACATGAACTTTGAACTACTTTTTTTATTTTTATATTTAAGGAAAAACTTCAGTGATTGGTTATAACAACTTAGGGCCACATAATCTCTTCTGTGCTAGAGAAGTGCAAAAAGAGTCTAAAATTTACTACAAAATTGAGCTTTGTAAGTTAATAAATATACATAGCAGAATCTACAGTAAAGGGTCACGATGTACAGAAATACATAGCAATTTCTTCAAGATCTTTGTGTCACTGTTCAGAGCAACTGGACCTGTATACCTCCTCTATGGTTCAGCAAGGGCACCCACTCTAAGCTCCTGTCTCCTCAGCCATCACCTCTCTTGGATGGAGATGTGCATCTTTTTCCCTCCTGACTGGAATATTTCTGGATTGCACAGTTCTGTGCATATACTGCGACCTCCCCAGCAAAGTCAGACTGCCTAAGCCAGCCTGCTTTACTTTTATCCTCAGAGATAGTAAACAGTCTAATTGCCCACAGTTAAGTTACCACACAGCTCTTTCTAAGCAAACACATTCTTAAGGTGAAAGCATTTCAGAGAAAACATTAAAAACAATAAAAGAACCTATATGCTTGTGTCAAGGCTGGATCCCCACTTTGAACTTTAGGGTACAAATGTAGGGGCCTGCATGAAAACTTCTAAGCTTAACTACCAGCTTAGCTTTGGTTCCGCTGCCACCATTTCCCAATTAGATTCCCTTCCTGGGAAGCCCTGAGAAACCTTTCACCAATTCCCTAGTGAATACAGATCCAAACCCCTTGGATCTTAAAACAAGGAGAAATTAACCATCCCCCCTCCTTCCTTCCACCAACTCCTGGTGAATCAAGATCCAAACCCCTTGGATCTTAAAAACAAGGAAAAATCAATCAGGTTCTTAAAAAGAAGGCTTTTAATTAAAGACAAAAGTAAAAATCATCTCTGTAAAATCAGTATGGAAATTAACCTTACAGGGTAATCAAACTTAAAGAGCTCAGAGGACTCCCTTCTAGTCTTAGGTTCAAAGTACAGCAAACAAAGATAAACACTCTAGTAAAAGGTACATTTACAAGTTGAGAAAAACAAAGGAAAACTAACACGCCTTGCCTGGCTATTTACTTACAAGTCTGAAATAGGAGAGACTTGTTTAGAAAGATGTGGAGAACCTGGATTGATGTCTGGTCCCTCTCAGTCCCGAGAGCGAACACACTCCCAAACAAAGAAACAAACAAAAGCCTTCCACCCCCCCCCCCCCCAAGATTTGAAAGTATCTTGTCCCCTTATTGGTCCTTTAGGTCAGATGCCAGCCAAGTTACCTGAGCTTCTTAACCCTTTACAGGGAAAAGGATTTTGGAGTCTCTGGCCAGGAGGGATTTTATAGTACTGTACACAGGACAGCTGTTACTCTTCCCTTTATAGTTATGACAGCTTGCTAATAAGCTTACCAGCTATTACCCCCAACTCCAACAAGGGCTCTGGCCAGTGAACAGTTCTTTAAACACTACACAGAGGTTTCTCCTGTGGTCACAAGGTCATCACAATTTTTGCTCAGAACTAGCCCACCCAGTCTTATGGGGCCTCAGTAGGTCAAAGTCCTTCCAGCCTTTCCCTAAGGATTGGGGCATCCCTTGAACTGAATTCCCTGTCTGCTTCCTAGAGTGAAAGAAAATTTTAAGTCAGTTTAAAGTGAGACTATTTATTTAAAAGTCCTTTCTTTGTCGATTGGTCCCCGGAAATAGTTTGAATCGGTATTTGCTAGACTATCCAGGTGGTGGTATCTCTCTGGAGGTGCTACAACCTCGGTAAATCTGTTTAATTATCTCCCACTGTTCTTAGTTCCCGGAAGCTGTGGTCCCACTCCTCCATGGAATTACATACAATCCCTCATCCACAATGGCAAACTTAGTTCAATAAGGTTTGTCCAGGATATTGTTATCTCTCTCACACTTTGCATTCAAAGATGCATTTGAAAATGTCTGCTGAATCCTTATCTACCCACAGAAACATTCTTATTTTCCTAGACTAAGGTGCAGTTTTTTGCCTATAACAAATTACTACTATCACATAAAACTCTTAATTGGAAGGTCCTGATATGCTCCATCTTCTGCAATGACTCTTTCAGAGCCTGATCCAAACCCCATTGAAGTCAATGGGAGTTATGGATCAGATCCTCAAACAGCACAATCATTAAAAATAGAGGTGGATGAAATTTTTAAAGATTCACAACTTTCTTTTTTTCCCCTTGTCCTTGCAAATGTCAATGAAAAAACAAGTTAGATTTTTTGACATTCTCTAGAAAAATTTATCCTATTTTTTCAACCAGCTCTATAGCTGATTGAAACATTTTGAAATTGAAAATGTTGATGTTTTTGTAAAAATTTCATATTTTAATTAAAAATTTGGATAATTTTTTGTGAAAATGTTGACCTATGTTATAATTATCTCTAACTTAATTTTGTCATTCACTTCAGTCCATTAATGTAGCTTGGCTGTCAGATCCCAAGGGGAAATTCCAGGACTGGTAGTTAAAAAAAAGGCATATTTGTACTTGTAGATAGAGCAAATTTGCTCTGAAATCACACAGACACAATAAATATGGGACTCCACAATGACATTGGTGCTATCATTTCTAAGAGCAAAACAGCATTTGAATTAAGTGTATTTATCATTTGCACCAGCAGTCTCTGTGTTTTTTCATCCTAGCCTGAAATGCCAAAATAATACAAGAGACAGATAGTTCCTGGAGTGTTTCCAGCCCAACCAGAAGCAGAAAGCACTGGAAATCTAATGTTGAAAGCCCGCTTTCTCACAAGATTTGCAGACATGAAAAGTTCAACTTTTTCCTGCTTATCCAAACTAAGCCTTCAATCCTTTTCTCATATATCACTAACTATAAGCAGTAACATAAACATCAGCCAAAATAATCTATATATATTGTAATGGATTCAGTTCTCTCCCAAGCTGGTAATAAGCAGATACATTTTACTCAGAGCTGGTTGGAGAAACTTTCACAGAACCATATTCTGTTAGAATAGAGACATAAACTAAATGCATATCCCCAATATTTGTTTTTAAGGAAAAAAAAAACAGAAGACCCAAAACATGTCACCATGGCTAAATAGAGTAAAAGAAGCTGTTGGAGACAAAAAGACATTCTTTAAAAACTAGAAATCAAATCCTACTGAGGAAAATTGAAAGGAACATAAACTCTGGCAAGCCAAGTATAAATGTATAATTAGGCAGGCCAAAAAAGAATACTAAACTAGAAGCCTAATTTCAGTATCAGGCAAATTGGTTCAAACTATAGTAAAGAACAGAATTATCAGACACATAGATGAACAAGATTTGTTGGGGAAGAGTCAACACGGCCTTTGTAGTAAGGGGAAATCATGCCTCACCCATCTATTAGAATTCTTTGAGGGGGTCAACAAACATGTGGACAAGGGTGATCCAGTGAATACAGTGTACTTGGACTTTCAGAAAGCCTTTCACCAAAGGCTCTTAAGCAAAGTAAGGAGTCATGGGATAAGAGGGAAGGTCCTTTCATAGATCAGTAACTGGTTAAAAGATAGTAAACAAAGGGTAGGGATAAATGGTCAGTTTTCACAGTGGAGAGAGATGAACAGCAGGATTTGTACTGTGACCAGTGCTGTTCACCATATTCATAAATGATCTGGTAAGGGGGGTAAACAGTGAAGTGGCAAAGTTTGCAGATGATACAAAATTACTCAAGATAGTTAAGTCCAGCTGACTGTGAAGAGTCACAAAGGGATCGCATAATACTGGGTCACTGGGCAACAAAATGGCAGAAGAAATTGAAGTTTGATAAATGCAAAGTAATGCACATTGGAAAGCATAATCCCAACTATCCATGCAAAATGATGGGGTATAAATTAGCTGTTACCGCTCCAAAAAAAGATCTTAGAGTCACCATGGCTAGTTCTCTGAAAAAAGTCTGCCCAGTGTTCAACAGCAGTCAAAAAAAGCTAACAGGACATTGCGAAAGGAATAGATAATAAAAAGAACCTATCATAATGCCACTATGTAAATCCATAGTATGCCACTCCTGATGTGGTGTATCAACCCCACACTGGTGAGGTGAGTGTTAAGGAGCTGCTCTGGATGCAGGAAGGCAAGAGTGACCACAAACCCTGCCAAACGTCACCTGGGATAAAGAGAGGTGATGTACCTTGGGTACACTGTGGAGTAGGGACAGCTACGTTCCCTTGTTAACAAGGTTCAAGCCTTAAGCAACTGCCCAGTCCCCCCAACAAGAAACAAGTACAGCAGTTTCCCAGACTGGTGGTCTATTTTAGGCTTTTTGTGCCATTTTTTGCCACAATAACTGCCCCCTCTCAGACCTTGTAAAAAAGTACCAGCCTGAGGAAAATGCCATGGTCGGAGGACTGTGAAAGAGCTTTCCAGGCCTTGAAGGACTGACTAAATCGGGGGCCTATTCTCTTCCATCCTGTAGCCTTTTATTCTATTTAATGTTAATCATACTTCAGTGGGTTTGGCTCTGGCGGCTACAGTCTCAAGTTCAACAGAGTTATCTCTGTTCGTTCTCCATCTGGAGTTCATAGGAACACATGAAACCATAGGCAAATAGCACATACAATTACAAGAGCATCTATCTTTTAGTAGTTTTATTAAAATTACCTACAAAGCTATAAATGTCACAGCATATACAATTCCTAAAGATAAGTATAATGTACCAGTTATACCTAGAGACATTCTCATATCCTCCTAGATGGTGTTAGAGTCTGTTGGCCCTCTTATGGATTGATCATCAATATGGGAGTGGTTCCTGCTGGAGTTTCCCATAGGAAGCTCAATTTTCCTGCTCTGGGCACCCTTTCTTATACCGTGAGTTTGTCTATACCTACATTCTGCACATGTACATGAAAGTGTCAACCCTCCCTTTCTTGTTGTTCTGTGTCCCCTGGAAACACAAGGGACCCCGAATTCTATAGGTTGGGTAGATTCTTGTTAATATTGACATACTACCTTTATCTTGCGGTTAAGGCATGTGTTAGAGAAAATATTTCTGGTTACAGCATTTTATAATTTAAATTTAATCTTCCCAACTATACTTTTGCAATATTACCGATTAGTACCTCTTTCCCATAATCTTTCAGGTTATTTCTCAGTCATTGACTTGCACCATTATTTCATGTCTCCAAGGCCTAAAATAGCTAAGCTAAAGTCTTGCAGGCCTCAGCCCACAGGTTCTTGCATTTCAGCTTGTCTTACTTATGTCTACTACATAGTTCCTCTAAATGCTGATCAACCTTATACTTTGATAATCCTACAAATCAACTCTGATTAATATACAGTGAATATATGTAATATAACATGTAGATTAATCATAACATCACAAGAAAGTAGATACTAAACTAAAATCATTGGCTACAATCCCAATTTTGCAAGGCAGTTCATCCTCCTGATGGATAGCTCCAAGGTGGGCCTTGGGGCTGTAGTGTCCCAGGCTGTGGATGGCAAGGAACATCCAGTGCTGTACTTGAGCAGGAAGCTGTTCTGCCAGGAATACGAATACTCTACCATTGAGAATGAGGCATTGGCTGTGAAGTGGGCAGTTGAGGCCTTGCATTACTATCTGAAACCTCTTTCAGCTTATCATGGACCACACACACCCCCTTCTCTGGTTCAATTCAGTAAAAAACACCAATGCCCGGATCATGCGATGGTACCTCTCCCTGCAACCGTATGACTTTCAGGTACTTCACCGGCCAGGGTAGGTGCATGTCAATGCCAATTTCTTCTCACAAGCATTAGGGGGAGTCTAGAGGATGGACCACTACCAGATCAGAGCCTGAGCGGGAGGGAGTGTGATGGGATGTGCCAACCCCACACTGGTGAGGCGACGGTTAAGTAGCTGCTGGGGATGCAGGAAGCCACGCCCCATTTGCTTCTGCTCCCAGTGATGGGAGCATTCAAAAGGCTGAGTTCAGTCAGGGCTGGCCAAGCAGGAGAGCAGTTGGGTGCAGCAGCCTTCTGCCAAGGGATGTACAAGACAGAAAATGAAGATAGTCCATGCACCAAACAGTACACAATTTAATAAACAGAAGCAGAGAAGTAGGCATTCACTCAGAAGCCACAAAGAAGGAAGAATTTAAAATATTTTTTAAAGTTTAGTTTGGTTCACTTTTGGAGCTGTCACAGAAGTCAGAGGAGGCACTTAAATGCAAGAAGGATGGTAGCTTGTTGGACCAGGATGGAGGTGTTCCTTTCATACAACACAGCGTTGACAGAAACAGAAGTGGGACAATGAAATGAACATGGCATTGAGATTGGAATTGGTGGCTGCATGGGGTGGGAAGGCAATGTAGTAAGAGATGAAAGGAAGGAAGTAGGCTGGAGTGAGATTGTGAAAGATCTTGAAGGTGACAAAATGAGGTTTAAACTTCTAGAAGGATGTTTCCGGACCTAAATGTGTAACTAAGGGCTTGGCTACACTTGCAAGTTAGAGTGCATTAAAGCAGCCCAGGGCACCCTAACTCCTGAGGTGTCCACACTGGCAAGGCATGTAGAGCGCCTGGGCTCTGCAGCTGGAATGCCTCCTGGAAATCCACCTCCATAAAGCTTGCTGCGCCGGCATCAGTGTGGATGAGGTGTTGCATTACTGCTCTGTGACTGGCCTCTGAAAATATCCCATAATTCCCTGAAGTCAAGTGGGCACTCTTCTCATTGTTTTGAAATTGGCTGCAGGCATGTGGATATCCCCTTTCAAAGCTCTGTTTCTGACAGATGGCATGCTTAGCTGCTCCGGGACAAAACAAACCATTAGTGTGGAATGCTGCTGTTGTGAGTGTGTGTGAGAGAGGGCTGCGGGGGGGGGGGGGGAGGGGGGGACTGCTGCTGTCTGAACTTACAAGACAGCATGCTTACACACTCTCAGCCCCCCAAAATACACTGTCTCTCCCCCCACATACACACAACACTGTCACACTCCACCACCACCCATTTGAAAAGTACGTTGCAGCCACTTGCATACTAGGATAGCTACCACAATGCACTGCTCTTTGTGGCATTGCAAGAGCTGCTAATATGACTATGCCAGTGCGCTGGCAGTTGACAGTGTAAACACACGGCAGCGTTTTCCCTGCTGCGGTCTCTGAAGGCTAGTTTAACTCCCAGTGCTCTACATCTGCAAGTGTAGCCAAGCCCTAAGACCTGATGGAATCATCCTCCAGCACTGGAAATCCACAGCAACATACCCAGGAACTCCCCCAAAGAATAGCATGCTTACTCCTAAGACCATGCTGGTATGACAAAGTGCACTGACACAGCTGTGTACATGTGTGTGTGATGAGGGGAGCTTCAAGATGTGACACTCTGCACCCCAGGGGAGCACCCTGTAACCCCCATACTCATCATTTGTATATAATTGTGATATTGCATATAAAGCATTCCATGTAAGGTATCAGGGGAAAGGTTATGATATGCTGAAACCCACTGTTCATCTAAATATGTGTATCATTAATGCATATGAAGTTATGAGAATTGTGTTGTATGGTTTTCACTAAAATATGCTGTGGGTTTGGGAAGCGCCCAGATACTAGCTCTCCAGAGACAATGACAAGGGAGGTAAGCAATGCCTGGGTGGGTGCTGGACAGACATCACCAGCCATTGTCCAGCAGAGGAGTTGCAATTCATTGACTCACTCACAGGAGACACACTGAGGTATTGCTTCACCTTGTGACTCAGCAACGCCCACCAGACATGCCTGGACTTGTGTTCTCCAAGCACATGGACTAAGGATATAAAACAGAACACAACGACCACATGCTTGGCCTTTTCTCCTCCCCTCCCCCCCACGCTGCAATCAATAAGGACACTCAGAAGACTGAAGACCCCAACAGAGTGGACTGGCCAAGGTTTCAAGGGTGAAACCTGTGTACTACGAACTGCAATATCCACTGGCGTGAGAAAAACTGCTTAATATAGATGTTACCCAGTCTAATAGGGTTGAGAGTTTAGACTGCATGCTTATATGATGATATATATATGCTTATATTTTATTTTATTTTTGGTAACTAACTCATTATCATCAGCACAATTTTTCCCTCACTTACATGGACAAGTGATTTTTTCAGTTTTTAAAATAACTTTTATTTGCTCCACTGCAATGATCCTAGTATTAACAACACTGATTTTGCCATGTGACTGGCTTGAATGTGCATCTTTCCATCCCAGAGTGACAGTAGATAGAGTTTGCTTCAGTCAGGGCTGTGCAATGCTGAGATTTGGAAAAACTCTCACCTACAATTGTGGTGACCCAAACTGCTGGAGGTGTGAAAAGAACACTCTTTTGCCAAAACCTGGTGCATGTAGAAATCATGACATTTTCATTCCAGGTCATCCTGTATATAAAGAAGATAAATGTGTGTGGGTATTTTGAATTTCTCTGCTGCAATCACACAAAGTGTCAATGAGTCTGTGCAAAAGGACATGGATGGTACTCAACCAATCACAATATTTCAGAACAATCACCAGCCAGTCAGAGTACAACCTCCAGCCCAGTTATTGTGATTTCCATTCATAATTATGGAGGAAGCTGAACTCTGCCAAATTATTACCCACCTTTGGCAATCTCTGCAAGACTATCAGATGAAAGTCACTACGTAAATGCAAAACATTATTATGCAAAAAGTAAAAGCAAAAAGCCTGCACTTGCAGAACTTTAGTCACATGAAAAATCCTTCCTCACAACAATAGGCCCATTGACTTACTCACATGACTAAGTATTGATCAAATTACCAAGGGTTTGCGGGAGAGGGCCCTGGGTAATTTCCTCTGTGACTTTTATCAGGGGGTAGCCGTGTTAGTCTGTATCTACAAAAACAACAAAGAGTCTGGTGGCACCTTAAAGACTAACAGATTTATTTGGGCATAAGCTTTCGTGAGTAAAAACCTCACTTCGAAGAAGTGAGGTTTTTACTCACGAAAGCTTATGCCCAAATAAATCTGTTAGTCTTTAAGGTGCCACCAGACTCTTTGTTGTCTCTGTGACTTTTGTTATTATTGCCACTGTTTATATGTTCAGTAAGATATCTCTTCCCACAGCCCTACTTAACATTACTGCTGACTGCCTATGTGGATGATACCGTCCTGTGTCTGTCACTTCACTTTGTTGTCATTGAAAGTATTGTGGGCCTGGTGGTTCTAACTGATTTACAACAGTGTGAGAGGAAAATCAGGTCCTCTGACTGCAGATGGACTACACAAAGAGGAGGAAGAGATGTGTATTTGCATCAGCAAATCTTGAGTTTTCCCTTCAGCTTCCACTCACCTTCCCTCCATCATTTGCTCGAATTCCCTTTAAAACTCAACCATAGTTTCCACCTGCATCTCCAAACCTCCACCACCACCACCTGCATACTAAAGCCAGCAACCAAAATCAGACCAAGTATTATAACCTTCTGGATACCATGCTATTGTGTGGCACAGGCAGCAAATAGGAAGCACCAAGGTGCCCCAGTGCTCAAGGGTGGGTCGGTGTGAAAGGGAGAGAAAGAAGCTGTTTTTCAGCTGCTACTAGTTTTCTTCAAGGCTGGACAAATCAGTTCAGAGCCTCCATTAAGTTATGAAAGTTCTTCATGACAGAGGATTCTTAGATTCTTCACAGAATGACCTAAATATATCTTGCCCTGACAGCTTTCCATCATCCCACCTACTGTCACCAGAATTGGGATTATTACTAATCTAATTTGTGCTTATAAATAAATTAAATGCACTTTAGAAACAGAATTGAGAAAAAACAAGTCAAATCTTAGATCCCTTAATACTGTCAGAATCACTCTACTTCTTAAAGATATGAAAACCCCTTGCTCTGAACATTTTGGGTAGCGCCAGTACATTAAGTTAGCAGCATATGTCTACGACTTCCTGTGTGGTTTCAGCCAGAACCTTCAAAGGTCATTAATATTTCTTCTATAAGTTACTTCTTCTCTCTTATAACTGAACAGCCAATGTGCCTATCTGTCAAGGGTATCTACCTGCCAGGAAGGAGCAGCAGCGGGTTAGCTATGGAGAATGAGGATGGATGCACCGCTATAAAATTCTATTCACAAACTCCAGCTTCTGCCTTCAGATCTCCAGGTACCACTTACCTATCTAATTATCAGCTTATTAGAAGTCTATCCATCTATTTGGGAAGCAGTGGCTCTGAAAAATATTTGGGGGTTGTGGTGGTTAATCAGCTGAATATCACTGTGATACTGTGGCCAAAAGGGCTAATTCAATCCTTGAATGCATAAACAGGGGAAACTCGAGTAGGAGTAGAAAAGTTATTTCAACTCTGCATTTGTCACTGGTGAGATCGCTGCTGGAATACTGTGTCCAGTTCAAGAAGGATGTTGAAAAATTGAAGAGGGTTCAGAAAAGAACTAGGAGAATGATTAAAGGATTAGAAAGCATGCCTTCTAGTGATAGACTCCAGGAGCTCAATCTATTTAATTTTACAAAGAGAAAGTTAAGGGGTGACTTGATTACTATAAGGAGTACATTTTTAACAATGAGAATAATTAACCATTGGAATTTACCAAGGGTCGTGGTGGGGTCTCCACCATGGGCAATTTTGGAAAGATTGGAAGTTTTAGTAAAAGATCTGCTCTAGAAATTATTTTGGGGGAAGTTCTATGGCCTATGTTGTACAGGAGGTCAGACTAGATTAACACAGTGGCCTTGGACTATGAATCTTTTCTATCATCTAAGCATTTAAAATGTGCTTATCACTGTAGTGTTGTTAAATGCTCCATTCATTTTTAAAACAGATAACCAACATCACTCACTTGCCTCTCTGTTTCAGGAAATAAGTTTCAACATTTACACTTAATCTCCCTGCTGTTTTTCCTTCTGGTATGTCACAGAATGGAAGTGATGGGGTATTCTACCCCTTTCAATAGGAATTTTAGTAAAATGAGGATAAACAGGTTGAAACCTTTTTTCTGTCCGCACTAATGTGTAATTCAGGTCTCTCTCTATGCAGTTGCAAAATTTCACTGTCACAAATTATAAAAAAAAGTCAGGTAGTCTGGTGTTTCCACTGAACTACTTAGGAAATCACTGCAATATATCCCTGTCATGTTCCCCTCATGTTATCCGGACGGGTATCTGCTAGATCACTCCAATCCTTGACTCTGGGAGCCAGGCTTACCCTGCTCTACTGTGAGAACCCCCACTCCTGGGCTGTTCACGCACAGCCTCTGGGATGTAAGCTTCTCCTTGGATTGTGCAACCCAATGAAACTAGCCAATATCTCCAGTCCCAGACTCAACCCTAGAAACCGCCATTTTGCAGTGTCCAGTTCTGCCCACTGGATGCTGCAAGCTTATATGAGTTCATCAATTTAACAAAGAAATTGATATGTGCCAGGCTTGTTATCCCAAGGGGAATTTCTGACACACTTCAAACCAAACACACTGCTTCAGGTAGAATAAACAACCAAATTTATGGCTCACATGACTGGAGTACTATCATGGATGGATATAAACTGTTCAGGAAGGACAGGCAGGACAGAAAAGGTGGGGGAGTTGCGTTGTATGTAAGAGAGGAGTATGACTGCTCAGAGCTCCGGTATGAAACTGCAGAAAAACCTGAGAGTCTCTGGATAAAGTTGAGAAGTGTGAGCAACAAGGGTGATGTCGTGGTCGGAGTCTGCTATAGACCACCAGACCAGGGGGATGAGGTGGACGAGGCTTTCTTCTGGTACCTAGCAGAAGTTGCTAGATCGCAGGCCCTGGTTCTCATGGGAGACTTTAATCACCCCGATATCTGCTGGGAGAGCAAGACAGCGGTGCACAGACAATCCAGGAAGTTTTTGGAAAGTGTAGGGGACAATTTCCTGGTGCAAGTGCTGGAGGAATCAACTAGGGGCAGAGCTTTTCTTGACCTGCTGATCACAAACAGGGAAGAATTAGTAAGGGAAGCAAAAGTGGATGGGAACCTGGGAGGCAGTGACCATGAGATGGTCGAGTTCAGGATCCTGACACAAGGAAGAAAGGAGAGCCATAGAATATGGACCCTGGACTTCAGAAAAGCAGACTTTGACTCCCTCAGGGAACAGATGGGCAGGATCCCCTGGGAGAATAACATGAAGGGCAAAGGGGTCCAGGAGAGCTGGCTGTATTTTAAAGAATCCTTATTGCGGTTGCAGGAACAAACCATCCCGATGTGTAGAAAGAATAGTAAATATGGCAGGCGACCACCTTGGCTAAACAGTGAAATCCTTGCTGATCTTAAACGCAAAAAAGAAGCTTACAAGAAGTGGAAGATTGGACAAATGACCAGGGAGGAGTATAAAAATATTGCTCAGGCATGCAGGAGTGAAATCAGGAAGGCCAAATCACACTTGGAGTTGCAGCTAGCAAGAGATGTTAAGAGTAACAAGAAGGGTTTCTTCAGGTATGTTAGCAACAAGAAGAAAGTCAAGGAAAGTGTGGGTCCCTTACTGAATGAGGGAGGCAACCTAGTGACCGAGGATGTGGAAAAAGCTAATGTACGCAATGATTTTTTTGCCTCTGTCTTCACGAACAAGGTCAGCCCCAGACTGCTGCACTGGGCAGCACAATATGGGGAGAAGGTGACCAGCCCTCTGTGGAGAAAGAAGTGGTTCAGGACTATTTAGAAAAACTGGACGTGCAAAAGTCCATGGGGCCGGATGCACTGCATCCAAAGGTGCTAAAGGAGTTGGCGGATGAGATTGCAGAGCCATTAGCCATTATTTTTGAAAACTCATGACAATCGGGGGAGGTCCCGGATGACTGGAAAAAGGTTAATGTAGTGCCCATCTTTAAAAAAGGGAAGAAGGAGGATCCGGGGACCTACAGGCCAGTCAGCCTCACCTCAGTCCCTGGAAAAATCATGGAGCGGGTCCTCAAGGAATCAATTCTGAAACACTTAGAGGAGAGGAAAGTGATCAGGAACAGTCAGCATGGATTCACCAAGGGGAAGTCATGCCTGACTAACCTAATTGCCTTCTATGATGAGATAACCAACTCTGTGGATGAGGGGAAAGCAGTGGATGTGTTATTTCTTGACTTTAGCAAAGCTTTTGATACGGTCTCCCACAGTATTCTTGCCGCCAAGTTAAAGAAGTATGGGCTGGATGAATGGACTGTAAGATGGATAGAAAGATGGCTAGATCGTCGGGCTCAACGGGTAGTGATCAATGGCTCCATGTCTAGTTGGCAGCCGGTTTCAAGCGGAGTGCTCCAAGGGGCCGGTTTTGTTTAATATCTTTATTAATGATCTGGAGGATGGTGTGGACTGTACTCTCAGCAAGTTTGCAGATGACACTAAACTAGGAGGCATGGTAGATACACTAGAGGGTAGGGATCGGATACAGAGGGACCTAGACAAATTAGAGGATTGGGCCAAAAAAAACCTGGTGAGGTTCAACAAGGACAAGTGCAGAGTCCTGCACTTAGGACAGAAGAATCCTATGCACTGCTACAGACTAGGGACTGAATGGCTAGGTAGCAGTTCTGCAGAAAAGGACCTAGGGGTCACAGTGGACGAGAAGCTGGATATGAGTCAACAGTGTGCTCTTGTTGCCAAGAAGGCTAACGGCATTTTGGGCTGTATAAGTAGGGGCATTGCCAGCAGATCGAGGAATGTGATCATTCCCCTTTATTCGACATTGGTGAGACCTCATCTAGAGTACTGTGTCCAGTTTTGGGCCCCACACTACAAGAAGGATGTGGAAAAATTGGAAAGAGTCCAGCGGAGGGCAACAAAAATGATTAGGGGGCTGGAGCACATGACTTATGAGGAGAGGCTGAGGGAACTAGGATTGTTTAGTCTCCAGAAGAGAAGAATGAGGGGGGATTTGATAGCAGCCTTCAACTACCTGAAGGGGAGTTCCAAAGAGGATGGAGCTTGGCTGTCCTCAGTGGTGGCAGATGACAGAACAAGGAGCAATGGTCTCAAGTTGCAGTGGGGGAGGTCTAGGTTGGATATTAGGAAACACTATTTCACTAGGAGGGTGGTGAAGCACTGGAATGCGTTACCTAGGGAGGTGGTGGAGTCTCCTTCCTTGGAGGTTTTTAAGGCCCGGCTTGACAAAGCCCTGGCTGGGATGATTTAGTTGGGAATTGGTCCTGCTTTGAGCAGGGGGTTGGACTAGATGACCTCCTGAGGTCCCTTCCAACCCTGATATTCTATGATTCTATGATTTATTTACTGCAAAGATAAATTTTAAGTGATTATAAGTCAAAGCACAACAAGTTAGATTTGGTTAAATGAAATAAAAGCAAAATGCATTCTAAGCTGATCTTAACACTTTCAATGCCCTTACAAACGTAGATGCTTCTCACCACAGGCTGGCTGGTTGCTCTTCAGCCAGGCCTCTCCCCTTTGATCAGGGCTTCAGCTGCTTGGTGTTGATGTCTGTAGGTGTAGGTGGAAGAGAGAGAAAGAACATGGTAAATGTCTCTCCCTTTTATAATGTTCTTTCTTCCCTCTTGGCTTTGCCGACTCCGCTTCAGATTCAGGTGAGCATTACTTCATTGCAGTCCCAAACTGGCCAAAGGAAGGGGTGGTGACTCACTCAAGAGTCCAACAGATCCTTTTGTTGCTGCCTAGGCCAGTGTCCTTTGTTCCTGTGAGGCTGGGCTGGGTCTGTTCCATACGTGCCCTGATGAGGTGTGTATGTCTTTCTGTTCTTGGAGAGTTTTTGCCTGGGGTTATTTTAAGCCATGAGGGTACATTTTCAGCCTCATAACTACATACATGAAATTATAACCTATAACATTACTGTAACAACAATGCTCAGTGCATCATAAGCCTTGCAAAGACATCTGACATGACAAACTTTGCACTGGATACCACACAATCATTTTACAAGGATGAACATGGGGGTGCTGGGTGTTCCCCCAAGGTATAGAGTATCACAATCACACATCAGCAAATTATTCTTTTATGGGAGAGAAGAGAGGCATGTTGGCCAGTACTGAAGGGGCCCATTGGCCAGTGCTCCCCAGCTGGGTTAAGAGTGCATTGCACAACACGTTCTAATGGCATAGGGGTATGTTGGTTAGCTTGGCCTTTCCAATTTCCAGCCATGGGCTGCCTACCTGGACTCAAACAGTGCAATTACTTTTCAGCCTGCCCCTGTGTTCTTCCACCTGTCTTTCTGTTATTTTTCTCCCTCTTAGAGTGTCCATCACCATCTCCACAGTGGTGGCTCATTGCAGTGATTCTTGAGATCCTCTGTTTGGTTTTGCTAATAACTGCGAGGGTCTTTGATGCCAACTGTAAGTATCAGCAGGTAGATACTAAGGGTGATCATTTTGCTTATAAACATACAGCCACGGCATGGGAAACCAACTCACATATTTCCTAATGTATGTGCATTTAGACATATAGGGCCAAATTCTTCCCATTGTCTCCAGTGGAGTTATACCAGCAGAGAATTTGGCCTATAAACCATGCCAAATGCAAGTATTAACGAGGTACAAAACCCTAAATCCAAAGTAGGTTATCCCCACCCCTATACATATCAGGGCATTAGTCTCCTGTGCTTATCTGTCACCCACAGCCTGGGCCTGGGGCCTGCTGGCTCAACATAGGGGAAGACTGATGATTCTCTCTATTCCCGTCCCTCTCCATTCTGCTTCTTTGTCCCCTTTTATACCCCACTCTGGACTATTCCATTCTTCCTTCTGCCCTGTCCCCTTCCCCTTCTGTCACTTCCCCCACTGCCTTCTCTTTCTCCCCCTTTTGTTCTATCTGCATCCTTGTTCCCCTTCCATTCCCTCCTCTTCCATTGTCCCTCGGTTACTCCAGATCTCTGATTCTTACCTCTCCTGAATTCTTATAATTATTGTAAATTGTTGACAAAGGTTCCAATGGATTGTGAATAGAAGGACTACTTAAGAAAACAGAAGAGATAAGCAACAGGTAGAGCAATAGGCAGAGGCAAAGAAACTCTTTCTCCCTTCTCACTCACCCTTCCTGCATTCCACAACTTTTAATGTAGCAGCTGCTCAGCTCCTCCAATTCATTCCTTCCCTTTCAGCCTCCAGCTCTGACGGCTGCATGGTTATTACTGTCCCTGCCATTTTCACCTTGACCATGCTGGTCCCCTAAACCATTCCTGTCAGCAGCACAGGCCCCAGCCTTGGCTTCTTCCTCCCCACCATTACATCTGCTCTGCTCAGCTGAGTACTTCTGGAGGGAATTCCAGGATTTTGCTGACTTTCTTTGCTATCAGTTTATCCTCTCTTCCGTCAGCTCTGATCTTGACCCTAAAATCCTACTTCTCCTCACTTATCTGCTCTTAGGACTCTAATCCTTGACAGGTCTTTGTTGCCTTGGCCTTTCGTTAAACTCATCAGAATTGGTTCCTCGTTCTTCCCTTTTGCACCAGTATCTTTCCCCTTTATTGATATTCACATGTGAGCATAAGAATACCTATACAAGGTCAGACCAATGGTGCATCTAGCCCAGTATCGTGTCTTCTGACAATGGCCAATGCCAGCAGCCTCAGAGAAAATGAACAGAACAGGGCAATTATCAAGTGATCCATCCCCTGTCGTTCAGTCAATGATTCTGGCAGTCAGAGGTTTAGGGACGCCCAGAGCATAGGGTTGTGTCTCTGATCACCTTGTCTAATAGCTGTTGATGGACCTATCCTCTATGAAAATATGGTTAAAGATGCATGAAATATGGTTAAATATGCATGAAAACATGACTATGTCACAAGTTAAGGGTTTCATCTAACCAGCCCTTGGCTAGTGCCATTTATCAATCTCTTTTTCTATTTAATGGTATTTTCATTTTACTCTCATTTTAACAGTCAGCTCTTTTGACTGCTATCTGCTTATCACTCTTTGAAATCTGTTTGCTCCTTTGCACATTTGCTAGCTCACCTGTTTACACAATACCCAGACTAGCTTCCCAGTGACACACTGTCCAGCCATTAACTTCTGCTTCATTATCTTGGCAAGCTATGCAGGTTTCTGCTTTATTTGGCACAGCCAGGAAACTGGTTCTTCAGGGCACTTCCAGTTTTTCACTTGCTTTCTGTAGACTTGATTCTTCTCTTCATCTCTATCTGCTGATGCGGAACATCAGGGAATGATTGACTCAGGCAGAAACATTCCTTCATGGTGTCTGATTCTTTACCAAAGCCAGGTGGATATCTTCTCTTTCCAGATATACATTAAACACATTGCCCTTGTGTCTGACGAAGTGGGTATTCACCCACGAAAGCTTATGCTCCAATACATCTGTTAGTCTTAAAGGTGCCACAGGACTCTTTGCTGCATTAAACACAATGTTATTCTTCAGCCTATTCACCCTAATTCATTGCTAACTGATTATGCTGAGTCATAAACCTTCAGTGGGTCGCAGCAAAGTGGTGAATGTTGTCAGCAAGTCTCAGGTAATTTCAGTTCCCCTTTCTTCTCATATAATTTGTCCTAAGATGTTCTCCAGGCAGGAGATGGACATCTTGAAATGGAGTATTTTCTTATCATAAGTGGTTGACTCTCACAGTGGAGTAATGTTCATTATAAAACTTTCTTTTACAATACCACAGCACTGTAGGTGTACATGGCTCCTTTCCAGCAAATGTAAATAGGTGAGGCCTGATTCTGATCTGATCTACAATGGTTTTACCTCAGTGCAGTTTCTCCTGATTTCACCAATCAGCATCCCTGCTCATGGCTGAGTGTATCAGGCTCTCCATTTCTAGTGCCATAGATGCTGGAACTAGGGATGCTGGGGGTTCTGCTCAGGGGTGAAAGTAACTTAAGGGACTTACCAGTACGCAGGGCCAGGGGTCCTGACCGGAGCAGGGCCTCAACCGGAAGGGGCAGGGCCTCAACCAGAAGAGGTGGGGCATTTAAATCCCTGGACCCTTTAAATCGCGATTTAAAGGGCCTGGGCCGCCGGCTGCAGTAGGGGTGGCTGGGAGCCCTGGGCCCTTTAAGTCATCGCCGGAGCCCCATGGTAGTGGTAGGTGTGGCGGCAGCCAGGAGCCCCGGGCCCTTTAAACCACCGCCGGAGCCCCGGGGCTCCTGGCCACTACCCCGAGGCTCTGGCAGTGGGGCTGTGGCGGTGATTTAAAGACCCCGGGGATCAAGCTGTGGTAGCAGTGGCTGAGAGCCCTGGGCCCTTTAAATCACCACCAGAGCTCTGGGGCTCCCGGCCGCCACCACTACCCCGGGGCTCCAGCAGCAGAGCTCTGGCAGTGATTTAAAGGGCCAAGGGCTCTGGCCTCTGCCTGCAGCCAGGACCCTTTTAAATTGCCAGCCTGGGGAAGCTGCCCCCTGCCGGTATGGTCAGCTGTGTACCGGCTCTTGCAGGTATGCTGTACTGGACCGGCTTACTTTCACCTCTGGTTCTGCTGCATCCCCTGGCAAGGATTTACAGTTTGGTTCAATGGCTCTCAGCAACCCCACTCTACAAATTCTTCCAACTCCCCTGTCTAGTGCCCCTTGCCAACAACCACTCCAACCCTGCAATGGTCTGATTCTTCTTATGACTTGGCTTTCCAGCCAGGCTGCATTCAATCCCATCCCTTCCAGGGTAAGAAAGTCCCACAATTAATAGTCCAAAGATGCTATGCCAGCTCTTTGGCCCCCGATTCTGGGCCCAGTGTTCCTTACACCCCTTGTCTCCAGGCTTTCAATAGTCCTTACCCCATATATCAGGGTTTACTGCCTCCCAGGACTGCTTCTTACCTTGGCCTGTCTCTAGGTCCTTTTCCACAGCCCCTTTCCAAGCTCAACGAGTTCTTTCCAGCTCCTGTAAGGAGCAATGTCTCCCAGAGCTTTCTCTTGGAGGTTGGTTCTTGCCCTTTTATCATAGATCACTACAGGACTTCACTCTACCACCATGGCTTCCCTGTGTCTCTCCTGACCTTTTACCAGAGTTCCCTTCCTAGAAGAGAATCCCAAGGCCTGGTCTCCCTGGGCTTCCTGCCTCCCTACTATCCTGAAGCCCTTCCTTTATATTTCCACTTAGCTCCTCCCGAGCTGGGACTCATCCTTAACTAGGCTTGACACACACTGTAGTTGCCACAAGGTGCCATAATTGAGCTCTCCAGCTACCCTTAACCCTTTCAGTGCCAGCGTGGGGTACACACCCCATCACCCACTAGTCTAAGTGAGATCAGAATATGGCCCATTGTCTCTGCCTCAAGATAACTATGATGCAAAATTAGACCAAAAACATTGCAGCAGCCTGCAGTGGCTGAAGGGAGGACAATGATGTATAATATAAAACATTACAGCTGTTACAGTGATCATTGTTCTGTCGATTATTTCATTTCCTCCATGGCCCAGTAAAAACAATGTTTTGTTCCCTTATTCTGATCTGAAGCCTCTCAGCTGTCCTGCCTGGAAGCCAGAGAGTATGACAACCTCACCCAGCAGAGGGAAAACCTGAAGAACCTCACCCAGCAGCTGGAGCATCTCCAAGCACAGAACTTAAACCTTTCAGAGGCTGTCCAGCAGCTGGCAAGCTACCGAGGTACTAAACCATATTGGGGAGTCTGTTGTCACCCCAAGGCAGTTTCATAATTGTAAGCAAAACTATGTTTGAATACACTTGGAGCCTGCTTCTGCTCACGGTGAAATCAATTATAATTTTGCCATTGACACTTCAATGGGAGTAGGGTAAGGCCCTTAATCACGCAACAGCTAATGCCATTTTTGGCAATAAGTCCCATTACAAATAGACCGAAGAAATAATGATGGGTGAGTGGTACTGGAGAGTGTTAAAATGCAAATTTTCCAGCCATAGAATGATATTTTGCTAGGAAAATTACTCTGAAATTAAACTGCATCACCCTCAAATGACTGATAAATATGGTGTAATCATCAACTTGGTTTTGTTTTGAAGGCTCCAAATGCCGCCTTTGTCCAGATAAATGGTTACAGCACGGAGAGGATTGCTTCCACTTTTCTAATGAATTTAAAATTTGGCAAAAGAGTAAAGATTATTGCTCTTCACTAGCTTCCAAGCTGCTTCAGATAGACAGCAAAGAAGAACTGGTAAATATTTCTTTCTTTTTTAATACTGGCAAACATAATTCAACAAGATAAAAAATGTCTAAATGGCCTAGAGCAGAATAAACTATACAAAATCCACTGTTATATGGTTAAAGGAAAGCTGCAGCTATTCGTTATTTAGAACACAATGTAACTGCAGTATTTATTAGAAATGCTTTTCATTGTTTAATTATCTTCCTAACAGGCTATAGTGCTGGTAGTGCTTGCTTCATTGGCCCAATACTGACAATAACCCCACTGGTTTCCCTTCAACTGGTATTAAAAAACAAGTAACTGCTAGGGTAGATGGGACAGGACTATTTTCAGCACTGTTTCAGAACACTAGGGTCCTGTAAGGTCAAATTGACATGTTCTATGCACCACCTGAGTACCACTTAAGACTTACTGTGAAGGCTTATGTGGAACTTAAAAGCATTAAGGCTGCGTGCTGGCTCTCTGCTTAGCACATCTTTGGGAGTAATAAAAATAATTGTTAGTAGGGCTGCCAACAGGGCCGGCTCTACTGTTTTTGCCACCCCAAGCAGCGCGCTGAAGTGCCGTTAGGGCGGCACGCGCGTTTCCACGTCAGCGGCAATTTGGCGGCAGCTTCTGTCTTCAGCCGGAAGATAGAAGCCGCCGAATTGCCCCAGCAGGCAGCTGAACATAGAAGTTGCCACCGAATTGCCACCACCACAGAAACGTGCGTGCCGCCCTCATGGCACACGGACTGCCCCCGCCGTCCACGGCGGCAATTCGGCGTGCTGCTTGGAGCGGCAAAAACACACGGACTGCCGCCCCTTGCAGATTGCCGCCCCAAGCTCCTGCTTGGAATGCTGGTGCCTGGAGCCGGCCCTGGCTGCCGATTAATCACAGTTAACTCACGCCATTAACTCAAAACAATTAATCGCAATTAAAAAAATTAATCACAATTAATCACAGTTTTAATCACACTGTTAAACAGTAGAATACCAATTTAAAATGTATTAAATATTTTTGGCTGTTCTTCTACATTTTCAAATATCTTGATTTTAATTACAACACAGAATACAAAGTGTACAGTGCTCATTTTATATTCTTTTTATTACAAATATTTTCACTGTAAAAATGATGGACTGCTTTGGATTGTTATTGAGTAGAACCCATCATCAGCATGGATGCATGTCCTCTGGAATGGTGGTTGAAGCATGAAGGGACATATGAATTTTTAGCACATCTGGCATATAAATATCTTGCAACGTCGCCTACATAAGTGCCATGCGAATGCCTGTTCTCACTTTCAGGTGACATTGTAAACAAGAAGCAGGCAGCATTATCCCCTGAAAATGTAAACAAATTTGTTTGTCTGAGCAATTGGCTGAACAAGAAGTAGGACTTAGTGGATTTGTAGGCTCTAAAGTTTTACATTGTTTTATTTTTGAATGCAGTTTTTTGTACATAATTCTACATTTGTAAGTTGCACTTTCATGATAAAAAGATCGCACTACAGCACATATATGAGGTGAACTCAAAAATACTATTTCTTTTGTTTATTTACAGTGCAAATACTTGTAATTAAAAATAAATATTAAGTGAGCATTGTACACTTTGTATTCTGTGTGGTACATGAAATCAATATATTTGAAAATGTAGAAAACATCCAAAAATATTTAAATAAACGGTATTCTATTATTGTTTAGCAGCGCAATTAATTGTGCAATTAATCATAATTTATTTTTTAATCACATGATTAATTGCAATTAATGTTTTTAATCATTTGACAGCCCTAATTGATAGTAATTAATAATGGTGAAAACATGATTGAGACTCAGGACAACTACAACACCATGAACTTAGGCCTTGGGAAATAAGGGAAGGAAGAGAGGATATTCACTATTTCATTTTAAAATTATATAATTTTCATATGGAATGATAACCATTAAAAAAATAAACATTATCATCCATTAATACAAAATTACCACATTGTTACTACAGTTTTTTCCTGCTGAAAATAAAGAAAACAATGTATGGTGACTGTTGACAAAAAGATTTGCTAATGGCTACAATTATATTTTGTTACTGATCTGAAAACTTACAAGTGCAGATCTACTCTCCAAATGACTTCATAAAAATGGCAATGTATTATTTCACAGATTAGCTCCTTGTGTATGCAGTCGGAGTCAGAGCTGCTTATCTTAGTGACAAAAGTAATACTTTGAGGTAAAATTTTCAAAAGCACCTATGTGATTTGGAAGTCAAAGTCCCATTTTCAAAAGCAACTTAAGTACTTAAGAGCCTGATCCTCATTGAAACTTAGCCTCATAAGTGCCTGAGATACGTTTCAAAATGGCCCTTTGGCTCCCAAGTCATTTAGGTGCTTTTGAAAATCTTACCCCAGATCTTCAGCTAAAGTAAATCAATGTTGCCCCATTGGCTTCAATAGAGCTACACCAAATTACACCATCTGAAGATCTGACCCTCAGGCTCCAGGCTGAATTTACAGGGATGGCAGTTAAATAAAGGTATATTTTTACCCGTAATTTGTCAAAATTTCATCTTGAGTTACTGGGAGACAATGGACAATGAACAATAAAGTTTGTGGTCATTTTAGCAGATGTACTGAATAATAAATATGCATTTCAGTAATAAAGCGTAGTCCCAGTGCTGTTGTGCTAGGTATTGTATAAGCATATAACAAAGAGACAGTTCCTGCTCTGGGCAATTTATAATATAAACCTCACAAACGTTAAAAGTTCTGGGTCTGATCCTCAGTTGGTATAAACTGGTGCTAAGTCTATTGAGGATAATATAGCTATGCTGATTTATACCAGTTGAGAATCTAGCCTATTGTCTCCTAATATCCTCTTGTGGGGAAAAAGAACTGGGTAGCCTTCTTTTTGACAGCCAAAGTAACACCGAAGGCCCAAAATCAGGCCCTCTGACAGAGGCTCGATATACTGACTGCCCTTACAAAAGGCAGTACAGGCCAGGGCCTGAACAAGACTAAGCTGTACAATTCCCTGCCAAATACAGTCAAGGGTTATGACCAGAGGAGGGAGGGGGAGGGAGCAATGCGAAAGGCCTCAGCAACATAATAACCGCTTGTTTATGAAACATAATAACTGCTTATATGAAGAAATTGCTTCTAGTAAAGGCTAACTTCTCCTGTAGTTCCAGCTAACTGCCAAACTAGCCAATCATATATCTTCTTTGGGCGTCCTGTGATAAACCCCTATGCCCTTAACCGTAAAACCCCGGAAAAATAATATGTACCCTGACGAGAAAAGCATTCCAACTGGTGCCAGGTACCACCCATGACGGAAACCACCAAGAGACCCCCCACCCAATAGGCACCCAATTCTCGTAAAATAATAAGGAAGGTACCAGGAAAAGGGGACAGACCCCAACTCTTATTACTCGCAAATGACGTTTTATTTGGGGGAAGGATAGCTCAGTGGTTTGAGCATTAGCCTGCTATACCCAGGGTTATGAGTTCAATCCTTGAGGGGGCTACTTAAGGATCTGGGGCAAAAATCAGTACTTGGTCCTGTTAGTGAAGGCCGGGGGCTGGACTTGATGACCTCTCAAGGTCCCTTCCAGTTCTAGGAGATAGGATATGTCCATTTGTACTATGCTTGGGGTTTGAAGGAATAAAAGCAGCCTGCGTGCTGTGCTAGGGGTGGTAGTTTTCAGACTGCTACCCCAACGCGTTGGTATGTATTGCAATAAACTGGCCTCAGGCCTGAGTCTGTGAACTAAAATCAATGCGTGGGTTACTTTTTCCACGACACTCTGAAAGCACTTTAATTTTATTTGAGAGAACCAACTATAAACCTAGGCCTCCAGTATGGGAGAGAAAAAAGGAATGGGGGCCTGATAGACAGCCAGCTATTTTATTCCATGACACTAAAGAGAGGGACTCAGCTGAGACACTTGATTCTTTTTATTTTCCTTTTGGTTAGCATATCCTGAGGGCAATAATTTTTCCAAACTGAGTGAGATCATCTTTGGCCTGTGAAATCATTAACTGCATGAAACTCCAGTGATGATCCATATCACTGTGCAAGAGCACTAACATTTATTACTCTAATCCTGTCATTTCCAATGAAATATTCAAACGGGAGAAACTTAGTACTTACATTAGTTCTCTTGTTCTTGTACAGGATTTCATAATGCAGGAGTTATTTAAACTTTCTAATGTTTGCCAAGGTCTTCGTTACCATGAAAATTACTGGTTTGGACTGTCATATGACACAGCCATTAAGAAGTGGGTGTGGGAGGATGGCACCACTTTATCCTCTCATCTGTAAGTATCTCTTGGCATTTTAACCCATGTTTGCAATAGGATTAAAGGTATCTGCCTTAAATGAAATGTGAAATCTGACTTTGCATTCCAGGTTTCAAATCCCAGAAAATAATTATAAATTTTATCGGAATGGGGTTTGTCCTTATTTTCAAGGTGAAAAAGTCCTTGCTGGAGATTGTTGGCAATTGGGATATACTATCTGTGAGAAGAGAGGCGGATTTAGTGCCTGACTGGATTAAGACATCAAGAAAAGAAGATGAAGCAGAATGGAACAAAGATAAGTGTACCCAGGACTTTGAGTTTATAAGAGACTGGTCCCTTGGGCTTTTTCTAAACAATATATATTGTTATGTACAATTTTATTAAACAAAACTGCTTTTAATGATTGGGGCAAATATTGATTGATTAGGAATGTGGAGCAGCAGCCTCATTTGATACACCACATCCTTGGGAATGTTCCTCATCTGGTCAAACTTCTCCCACAAGCCTGAATAAAGGACAGATTCAGCTCTTAGTTACACAGGGGTAAAATGGTAGTAACTCCTTTGAAGCCAATGGAGTTACTCCTGATTTACACCTCTGTAAATGAGAGCAGAATCTCTCAGTTCAGAATCACAGGGAGCTGAACACAAGCACACTAAAGAGGAGTTTCATCTCTAGAACTGATTTTAAAGCAAAAGAAAAGACGGTTACTCACCGTTGTAACTGTTGTTCTTCGAGATGTGTTGCTCATATCCATTCCAATTAGGTGTGCGCGCGCCGCGTGCACGATCGTCGGAGAATTTTCTACCCTAGCAACACCGGCGGGTCAGCTGTGGAGCCCCCTAGAGTGGCGCCTTCATGGCGCTGAATATATACCCCAGCCGACCCGGCGCCCCCTCAGTTCCTTCTTCCCGGCTACTCCGACAGTGGGGAAGGGGGGCGGGTTTGGAATGGATATGAGCAACACATCTCGAAGAACAACAGTTACAATGGTGAGTAACCGTCTTTTCTTCTTCGAGTGCTTGCTCATATCGATTCCAATTAGGTGACTCCCAAGCCCAACTTAGGTGGTGGGGTCGGAGTGAGACATTGCTGTGTGCAAAACCGCTGATCCGAATGCAGCATCGTCCCTGGACTGCTGCACTAGTGCATAGTGAGCTGTAAATGTGTGGACTGATGACCAAACTGCCGCTCTACAAATGTCCTGGATCGGAACTTGCGCCAGGAAAGCAGTCGAGGAAGCTTGGGCCCTCGTGGAGTGAGCGGTGAGGTGAGGTGTTGAGACACCTGCCAGGTCATAGCAAGTCCGGATGCAAGACGTAATCCAGGAGGATAGGCGTTGTGAGGAGACCGGTAAGCCTTTCATTCGGTCGGCCACTGCAACGAAGAGTTGCGTCGTCTTTCTAAAGTGCCTTGTGCAGTCAATATAGAAAGCCAGGGCCCTGCGTACGTCCAGAGAATGCAAACGTTGATCCTGGCGAGTAGCATGTGGTTTAGGATGAAAGACCGGGAGAAATATATCCTGATTGCTATGGAATGGAGAAACCACCTTAGGGAGAAAGGCAGGATGTGGACGAAGCTGCACTTTATCCTTGTGGAAAACTGTGTAAGGGGGCTCGGATGTAAGCACCCTGAGTTCAGAAACGCGCCTTGCTGAGGTGATGGCTACGAGGAAGGCTGTCTTCCAGGATAGGTACAGAAGTGAACAGGTGGCCAGTGGCTCGAATGGAGGACCTGTTAGCTTGGAGAGAACCAGGTTGAGGTCCCACGTCGGAACGGGCTGACGTTGTTGTGGGTACATCCGGTCTAAGCCTTTGAGGAATCTAACGACCATCGGGTTAGAGAATACCGAGGACGCGAGTTCCCCTGGGTGAAAGGCCGATATAGCGGCCAGGTGAACTCTAATTGAAGATATCGCCAACCCCTGCTGTTTTAGGGAGAGGAGATATTCCAATATGAGAGGAATAGGTGCCTGTAACGGGGACGTGGCTCGTTGTTCACACCAACAGGAGAACCGCTTCCACTTGGCCAAGTACGTGGCTCGTGTTGAGGGCTTCCTACTGCTCAACAGAATCTGTTGGACCGAGAGTGAGCATTGTTGCTCTGCCTGGGTGAACCATGGAGCAGCCACGCCGTGAGGTGAAGAGATTGCAGGTCGGGGTGACGCAGCCGGCCGTGGTCCTGAGAGATGAGATCTGGACATAATGGAAGCGGGATCGGTGTCTGAACCGAGAGTTCCAACAGTGTGGTGTACCAATGTTGTCTCGGCCACGCTGGAGCGACCAGAATTACCTGTGTCTGGTCTCTGCGCAATTTGAGCAGTACCTTGTGGATCAGAGGAAACAGAGGGAAGGCATAAAACAGGTGGTCTTTCCAGGGAAGGAGAAACGCATCCGAGAGGGAGCCCGGAGCTCGACCTTGCAGGGAGCAGAACACATGGCACTTTCTGTTGTCTCGAGATGCAAACAGGTCTATCTGGGGAAACCCCCACTTCTGGAAAACGGAATGTATGATGTCCGGACGGATAGACCACTCGTGCGTCTGAAAGGACCTGCTGAGTCGGTCCGCTAAAGTGTTCTGGACTCCAGGGAGGAACGATGCCGTGAGATGGATTGAGTGGGCGATGCAGAAGTCCCACAGGCGAATGGCCTCTTGGCATAGAGTTGACGAACGTGCTCCTCCTTGCTTGTTGATGTAAAACATGGCCGTGGTGTTGTCGATGAGAACTAACACACAGCGGCCACGTAGGAGATTGAGAAATGCTTGGCACGCCAGGCGCACCGCCATCAGTTCCCGAACATTGATGTGCAGGGCTAGCTGGGGTGCAGTCCACAGGCCCTGGGTATGGTGTTCGTTGAGATGGGCGCCCCAACCCAGAGATGAAGCGTCTGTCACCAGGTGCAGAGAGGGTTGTGGGGCGTGAAATGGCATCCCCTCGCAAACCACATTGTGATCTAGCCACCAGGTGAGGGAGGTCAGGACCGAGTTCGGGACCGTGACCACCATGTTCAGGCTGTCCCGATGTGGGCGGTATACCGATGACACCCAGGTCTGGAGTGGGCGAAGCCGAAGTCTGGCATGTCTGGTTACGTACGTGCAGGAAGCCATGTGACCCAGTAGGGTGAGGCACGACCTCACCGTGGTAGTTGGGAAGGCCCTGAGCCCTTGAATGAGGCTCGTGATGGTACAAAAGCGGTTGTCTGGCAGGATGGCTTGTGCACGTCTGGAGTCTAGGACTGCGCCGATGAATTCTATTCTCTGGGTAGGTTCTAGAGTGGATTTGTCCTTGTTGAGTAGGATGCCCAACTTGTTGAATGCGTGCACTATCATGTGGACGTGAGCTCGAACTTGCTCTTTGGTGCGGCTGCGTACCAGCCAGTCGTCTAAGTACGGAAACACCTGTATCCCTTGCCGACGAAGGTATGCTGCCACGACAGCCATACATTTCGTGAACACTCTTGGGGCCGAGGATAGGCCGAAGGGAAGGACCGCAAATTGATAGTGCACCTTGCTTACCACGAATCGCAGGAAGCGTCTGTGGGGCGGGTAAATTGCAATATGAAAGTATGCGTCTTTCATGTCGAGGGCGGCGAACCAGTCTCCAGGATCGAGGGAAGGGATAATGGCTCCTAAGGAGACCATGCGGAACTTCAACTTTACTATAAATTTGTTGAGTCCGCGCAAGTCCAAGATGGGTCTCAGACCCCCTTTGGACTTGGGGATCAGGAAGTAACGGGAATAAAATCCCCTGCCCCTTAACTCTACTGGAACCTCCTCTATAGCCCCCATAGCAAGGAGCGTGGAAACCTCCTGTATAAGAAGTTGCTCGTGAGAAGGGTCCCTGAAGAGGGACGGGGAAGGGGGATGGGAGGGAGGGATTGAAGAAAACTGGATAGCGTATCCCCTCTCCACCGTGCGAAGGACCCAACGGTCCGAAGTTATAAGGGACCAAGCATGGTGGAAGTGGGAGAGGCGATCCCGAAAGGAGGGGGCTGGATCCTGGGGGATGACTGGGGCGCTGTCCTCGACCGCACCTTCAAAAGTTCTGCCTGGGGCCTGCCGGTGGCCTTGGTGGCCCTTGGTTCTGACCAGGTTGAGGGCCGGTCCACCTTCTTCTACCACCTCGCCCCCGCCTCCGGGCAGAGTCCTGTCTCTGACGAGGTGGGGGGGGGGTAGAAGCGCTGAGGCTGAGGCCTAAATGGCCTGCGCTGAGGACCCGCAACATGCATCCCCAGGGAGCGCATGATTGTCCTGGAGTCCTTGAGGCTCTGCAGGCGAGAGTCCGTCTTCTCCGAGAACAACCCCTGTCCTTCAAAGGGCAAATCCTGCAGGGTTTGTTGCAACTCAGGGGGCAAACCCGAAACTTGGAGCCAGGAGGTCCTTCGCATAGCGATACCTGATGCCAGGGTTCTCGCAGCCGAGTCCGCTATATCTAGTGAGGCCTGTAAGGAAGTCCGAGCCACCTTCTTACCTTCCTCAACTAGAGCCCCGAACTCTTCCCTGGACTCTTGGGGAATCAACTCCTTGAACTTCCCCATAGAGTTCCAGGAGTTAAAACCATAACGGCTCAAGAGCGCCTGCTGGTTAGCCGCTCTAAGTTGCAGCCCTCCGGCTGAATAAACTTTACGGCCAAACAAATCGAGGCGCTTAGCCTCCTTCGATTTGGGCGCTGCGGCCTGTTGACCGTGGCGCTCCCTTGCATTCACCGATGACACCACCAGTGAACACGGCTGTGGGTGAGTATACAGGTACTCATAGTCCTTTGAGGGGACAAAGTACTTTCTCTCCACCCCTCTGGCTGTGGGTGGGATAGAGGCAGGAGTTTGCCATATCGTAGTGGCGTTAGCCTGGATCGTGCGGATCAGGGGCAACGCCACTCTTGATGGGGCATCCGCCGCGAGGATATTTACAATGGGGTCCTGCACCTCCACTATCTCCTCCGCCTGTAGGTCCATATTACGGGCCACCCTACGTAAGAGGTCCTGATGAGCCCGAAGATCTATCGGGGGTGGACCTGTGCACGACGTGCCCGCCACTGCCTCATCTGGAGAGGAAGAGGAAGATGCCTCCGGTGGTAAGGGATCCAAGGGAGGGTCCTGGTCTCCCTGTTCCTGGGCCGGAGCATCACCTGCCCTTGGGTCCAGGACGTCAGGTGGTGCGGACACGGAAGCCTCCATGCCCCCTGGAGGAGGGCGAGAGATGGTGGACTCTGGGGCCCTTCTATCAGAGTGTCCCGAGCGAGAGGCTGAAGTTAGTGGAGCCCCTTGTGCTTGATGATACGCCCACGGGGTCCAGAAAGACCAGTGAGAGGGGCCATGAGCAGGGTCCTCTGCTAACTCCTGCCAGTGGCCTATATCTTGCTCCTCGGCTTGCCCCTGAGGGGGGTATGCCGATCTCGATACGTCCTCAGAGGAGCGAGACACCGATCTGGATGGCCATGGCGGTGCCGACTGCGCCGAGACGATTCCCGTGGGATACGGTGCCGTACGGTGCCGGTCTGGAGATGTTCTATCTCTACGCGGTGCCGGCGATCGGTGCCGAGATCGCAATCGGTGCCGATGACCGCGCCGGTGCCGGGAGTCGGACCTGGACCTGGACGGCGACCTCGAGTAGGCCCGGTGCCGGGAGCGACCCCTCGACGTTGAGCGTCGATCGTAGCAGTGCCGAGAACTACGTCTCGATGTTGACCGGTACCGACGATCATAGCGGTGCCGGGACGTAGAACGGTGCCGCGACGATGATCTTAGCCGCGAGTACGACCGGTGCCGAGGTGATATCCGGCGCCGGGACTGCGAGCGGCGTGGGGACCTGCTTCGGGACCTGGAACGGTGCCGTGGTTCCAGTCCCTGCGATGGAGGGCGCATCAAGGCAGGTTTCCCCCTGGATTGGACTGGACGAGTCAACGGCGCCGACGGTGCCGGTGGTTGGGGCGGTGCCGGCTCCGTGAGAGCAATCAAATCTCTCGCCGTCGCGAAGGTCTCTGGGGTCGACGGGAGGCACTGTATCACCGCCGGTCGCGGTGGTGACCCTGTCTGCACCGGACTCAACGGCCTCGGAGCCGGAGTCGACGGTGCCGGAGGCACCTGTTTTTGGTGCTCCACAGGCGGACGCGGCTCTACCCCCGGCACCGGGGGAGCCGGCGTCTTCGGTACGGCAGTCCCCGTCTTATGGGATTTTTTATGTCCCGGCGATGATGAACGGCGCCGAGGCACTTGCTGTGAGTGCGGTGCCGACGGGGTCCGGTGCCGTGGAGGCTTGTCCGACGCCACTCGCGTAGTCGGAATGGTCGGTGCCGCCGGGGCACTGCGCACCGAGGCGCTTGGTGCCGGGGCTTGACGCGCCGATGGAGCGTCCGGGCTAAGTGCCGCCTCCATAAGGAGTTGCCGAAGCCGAAAGTCCCGCTCCTTCTTGGTTCTCGGTCTGAAGGCCTTACAGATCTTACACTTATCTGTCTGATGGGACTCCCCCAGGCACTTCAGACACGAGTCGTGCGGGTCACTTGTTGGCATAGGCTTAGCGCAGGACGCGCACTGTTTGAAGCCGGGAGCCTTGGGCATGAGCCCGGCCACGCGCCGGGGGAAAAAGGGGGAGACAACCCCCTTAATCCCCTTTAACTATACAACAACTATTAACAAAGTGAATTAAACAACTATCTAACTATATACAACTAGAACTATAACTATAACTATCAATAAACGGAATAAGCTAGGGAGAGTGGAGAACAGCTACACCGCGCTCCACAGTTCCAACGACCGTCAGGGGCGGTAAGAAGGAACTGAGGGGGCGCCGGGTCGGCTGGGGTATATATTCAGCGCCATGAAGGCGCCACTCTAGGGGGCTCCACAGCCGACCCGCCGGTGTTGCTAGGGTAGAAAATTCTCCGACGATCGTGCACGCGGCGCGCGCACACCTAATTGGAATCGATATGAGCAAGCACTCGAAGAAGAAGAGTTTTTATGCACACTAAAATTTATTTGGCTTGTCATTCCTACATGCCTCCTCTTATCATTTTTTAGAGCTTTGAGCTCAAACCAGTGATTTGAACCAGATCTGAATTCCTGTGAAGTTTGGGAAGTTCTGACCTGGATATGAATTCCACAGCTTGGGCCTATCTCTCATTATTTTAAATGACTGTTTGATATAGTCTGTCTCTCTCCCTTCCAGCATGGTTCTTCCTGTTGCTGGAGCTTGGAGTGATGTCAGAATATTACTATATAGTAGGAAATGAAAGGACTGAGACATAAAAAGCTCAGCTTTATGACTTCACTGCAGGATGAGATTAGATGGGCTGGGAAGCAGCAAGCCCTCTAGACCTAAAGGGTCACATTCCATTCACACACCAATACAATCTCATGGGCCTCTTCTAAATGCAGAAAGAGAGTGACTTAAACACTTCTTGGGACCATATTTATAATTAGGGCCCTACCAAATTCACAGTCCATTTTTGCAAATTTCATGGTCATAGCAGTTTTAAAAACTTGAATTTCGTGGTTTCAGATATTAAAATCTTAAATTTCATGGTGTTGGAACAAAGCATGAATATGTATTTTAAAATGGCAAAATATAAACATGTAAAGCTCTTAAGTCAATGTTTCTCAAACTGGGGGTCCCGACCCAAAAGGAGGTTTGGGGGGGGGGGGAGTGTTGCAAGGTTATTGTAGGAGGAGTCACAGAATTGCCACCCTGACTTCTGTGCTGCCTTCACAGCTAGGTGGCCAGAGAGCAGCAGCTGCTGGCTGGGTACCCAGCTCTGAAAGCAGCACCACCGCCAGCAGCAGCACAAAAGTAAGGGCGGCAATACCATACCATGTGGTGTTCTGCCTCTTAATCCTCCCCCCTTCAGCAAATGGGATTGGAGACACTTTCCACCTCCAGGAACATCTGTCACCATTTATGACAGTGTAAGATGGCAGGCATTCTTTAGTGGACATTTACACTGGCAGTGAATCTAGCCCTTATTCTGGCAATCAGCCACCATAGTGAGAAAAGTTAGAAAACCACGTGAATAAATAGTTAATGGACTTTATAATGTCTTTCATATAAAAAATTTCAAATATGTATTTTCCAGCCTAAATTACTTTTATTTCCAGTTAAGGAAAACAACAAATAGACAAAGAACTATAGAGTGTATGAGAGAGAGAAAGAGAAAAAGCAGTGACTCTGTAATATTTTGCATCTGAAATAAGCTGCTCTACAAAAATGGAAAAAAGTCCATAGCACTGCTGCCTTCCCGCCCCCCTCTGGCTAATAAATGCCTTGTATTCAAATAGACTACAGAATCTTAACACCTCCTTATGCATGTGTGTGGGTACACACACACACACACACACCACATTTTTCTTTGAGAATTTCCCTCAGCATGAATATTCCTCTTCAACAGAACTGGTATGGTAGAAGCTTCACTTTAGTTAAATCTACTGGCAACTGCCAGGTTCTCTTTGTAATGCTGTACTTATTTTGCCTTTTCTACTCTCAAATAAATACAAATAAAACCCATGCAAAACGTCTTTTCTGTGGTGTTTGTTGTTTATCAAATTTGCCATTCTGTGCTAAGAATTTTCATCTATATTTTTGTAAATTTTCCAAGATTATGTACATTTTTAGCTGACCAAAGCCTCTCATGCACCTGGAGTTTTCAGGCACCATGAACACCTCAGTTGATACAAAAGACAAACCAGTATTTTAGCAAAGTGAATCCCAAGGTGGTCAGGCAATTCAAATTGAAACTCTCTCTTGTAAAGATACATATGTCCACCCCCGCAGAGCTTTGGTGAGAAATACAGCACATGTGCAAGCCAGTTACCACTTCCTGTGTGGTGTCAGCCAAAGAAGGCACATAAGCGTCCAGTTCATATACATGATATCTGCAACACACCCAGGGTAGGACACTGCTATAGGGTGATATGCTGTTCTTTTTCTCCCCTTTAAAAATTCTCTTGTTTGAGAAAGAAAGCCCTACAAGATAGAATTTGAACAGTCATCACCTTAGGATCTCACTTTGGGAAAGCAAAATACTTCATTGCATCTTAAGAAATAAAAGTATTGACCCAAAGTGTATTGATGGACCCTAGCCAGCTACCAAAGAACTGTGACCTGGATTCACAAAAGGTCCTTAGATGTTGTGATGCTCATTGCAACACCTCACTTTTGGGCATCTAGGAATACACAGGAACACACTGTGATACACATGCACACTGAGTTAGGTGTCTAGGCTCCTTATACAAGGAATGGGGAGAGACAGGCAGAATGGGATTCAGAGAAGCCAGCACACTAGGCAGGGATGTGTCCTAAGCCCCACCCCACTCAGGGAGATAGGAGCCTGAGTCCAGACTGCACAGAGGTGCTTAGCCCTGATAACGATTCACGCATAGAAACCCCTGTCCTGGAGGCAGTCAGCTTAGGCATGTAAGCCACTTCTTGTGAGAATGAGTTAGTCAGGTGCAAATGGAGTAGAAGGTGGTGGTACCTACCTCTAACCAGGGGTTAGAGCACTTGTCTAGGATGTGGGAGAACCAGGTTTAATTTCTCTCTCCCACTTGATAGGGAGAAAGAATTAACACCAGGCTCTCCCATCACTCGGGACAATATGCTCTAATCAAGAGGTTAAAGGTTGTTTTTATAGTCACCTTCCTCGATCTCTCCTGTTGAAGTTGTCCCAGTCTGGATAAATAATTAAAAAGTGACTGGAGCAGGGGGACTAGACCCTAGGTCTCCCCCTCCCAGGTGAGTGTCCTAACCTCTGGACTAGAGTCACTGTCTCAGTATTTAAAGTTATTTTACTGTGTCTAAATACTTAAATAATCAATGGGACAGGAAGAGAATGGGTGCAGGGTCCAGTTCACCTGTTCCACTCACTCTTTAATTATTTATCCAAACTGGAACAACTTCATCAGGAGAAGCAGAAGAAGCCTCACATCAGACTACTATGCCACAAGAAATATAATCCCAGCAAAGGATGTTTTCATGGTACGCCCAGCTCCACTGAAAACAGAAAGCTGTGGCCACCTCATGTGAAAAGTCTGTTTGCTCAGGGTCTGAGTCTGCATCTTTTGAAGTGAATGGTAAAAAATGCCACTGACTTCAAGACTAGCAGCCCTCAAGCTTTGTAAAAGTTTTGATGCCTATTAAGAAAAAAACCCACAAGCCCCCAGATATTTTCAGACAAGATTGATATGTCACTCATTATAAAATAGACTATAGAGCAGGCAAAATAATCCATATGATTATTCTAATACATTTATCCCTGTTCCATGCAGACTCTTCTGAGGTGCAGGTGGCATGGTGAAAAACAGACTTAGCCCTTCTCTCCACTGGGATGTTAGTCACTAGTGTAGTTGCCATGTGGCAAATTACTAGTGTAGAAACAACTGACATTAGTGTAGTGAGGTTTGCTCTGGGACAGCTTCCCCTCAACTGGAATAAGCTTCCCCAATGCAAATCACACTGAACCAGTATAGCTCACTAATGCAGCTATACTGGTGACTAAAACCCTAGTATAAACAAGGCCTGAAATTCACAGTAAAATGACATGCACTTGAACATGCCCCAAGCAAAGGGTGCCATATAAAGTATAATATCCAAAGCCTCTGTCACCACTAAATCTTGACTTCAAATCCAGCAGCTCGTTGTTATTCACAGAGTATCTATGCTGTCACAACATTAAGTCAAAATAGCTATGTGATCATCAATTTATTCACACAGCATATAAGGCATTGCCACATTTGTCACAGAGTAGCCATGTCTGCTATTCACACAGCAGATGATATCACCACCATGTAATTGTCACAATACTCTACCATCACCTTTTATTCTTACCCTATCCATGTAATTTCCATATTGTTTTCATATTAGCTGTGTCATGAGAGTAACCAGATGTATTTTACAATGATAAGGTAACATCTCAAAAAACTAAAGCAATTACTCCAGGAGCTAGAGTCTGAAAGGATAAATGTACAAGAAAATAAATTGCTCTGCATCACTTGGGGAGAACAAACGCTCATCAGATGCCTTCCCTGACAGTGTGATCTCAGTGAGGACTTCTCCCTGAGATGGTGGGATGGGACTTTTACCCTTGAGCAACCCTTTGATACCTCAGCCACCACTCACCAGGGGCAGCAGGTTTGTATAATTTTTGGTGGTGCCCAGAACGGGTCCAAGTCCCCCCCTCCCCCAAGGCTCTGGAAGGGAGTTTGGGTGTGGGAGGGGGTTGGGGGTGCAAGTTCTGGGAGAGAGTTTGGGTGCAGAAGTGGTGCAGGCTCTGGGAGGGAGTTTGGATGCAGGAGGGGGTTTGGGGTGCAGACTCTGGGAGGAAGTTTGGGTGTGGGAAGGGTACGGGTTCTGGGAGGGGGTTTGAGTGCTGGGTGCAGACTCTGGGCTGGGACAGGTGGTTGGGGTGCAGAAAGGGTGTGGGAGGGGGGTTGGGATGCTGGGTGTGGGCTCCGGGCTGGGACGGGGTTGGGGTGTGGGAGGGGGTGCTGGGTGTGGGAGGGGGTTTGGGTGCTGGGTCAAGGCTCTGGGCTGGGACAGAGCAATGGGGTGCGGGAGCAGGTGCGGGGTGTGGGGCTGGGCCGGGGATTAGGAGTTTGGGATGCAGCAGGAAGGCTGTCCAGGGGCTGGGGGCAAGAGAGGAGGACTCCCCCCAGCCCTCTCCGTGCTGGCAGCAGTGAGTTCTGGGGGAGGGAGGGCCCCTCCTGGCCCCCCCAGCATGACACTCACCGAAGCCCCCCCAGGCTGCTGCTCAGAAGGTCCAGCCAGGATAAGCCCCTCCTCCCTCAGAGTTGACTTGGAGTCTCCTGCTGGGGTGGGGGGACTGCCATGTGCCTCCTCCCTCTGCAGGCGCAGCAGCTGCCTTAGTCTGCCCCCAGCGCTGCTCCCTTGTAGCCGGCAGCAGCCGGAGAGGAAGTGCAATGTGGAGCTGCAGGGGGAAGCCACCCGCTGCCCAGGGCAGGCAGGAACGCTCTGGGGGAGGCACGCGGGGGCAGCAGGTGGGCCCAGGGGACGCTCAAGGGAGACGCGTGGAGGTGGCAGGCAGGGCCGAGGGAGAGACCAGGCCCCGAACATTGGTGGAGCTGGGCCCCCCAGGCCCTGAATTTGCTGGAGCCTGGGCACCATGGGCCCATACAACTCGCCAACCCTGCCACTCGCCACAAAACAAGACACATTCCTCCATCAAGTGGTACATCCTGCATTCCTGCATCAAGTGGTACGTTAATATAGCTATTTCTGCTGCATCCCTTAACATTCAAGGTATTTCATTCTATCAGAATACACAGTGTTCACTATTTTGCAGTTGGTTATGGCATAAAGCATCTGAGAGGTCCATCCATGGGGTGGAATGTTTAAAAGCAATGTTACCCTTCATCTGAATGGGCCCTCAGTTATAGAGGAGTTAGAGATGGAAAAGACTTATTTGGTATCATCTAATCTATCCACTTTCTTATCTCTAGGGCCACTCCAAGATTGTGTCCTATAGCATATTCTTCAGGGCATCATCCAATTCTTCTTTTAAAATGTTCAAGCAATGGCACTTCCAACACTTCCTTGGAGGGGAATGGGGTGGGGGGGTGAAATGGGAGGGGGGGTAGGATGACTTCCAAAAATCCTCACAGTTAGGAAATGGTTCTTGATATCCATCTGTAATTTCCCTTCATTCATTTTCATCCAGCTTCCTTCCACTTATATGCTTCGGAACCAAAGCAATCCCTTTCCATCCATGGTATCCACCTCTTGTAAATCCTTGTAGACAGCTTTCAGTCCCGTCCACCTAGTTGCCATTGCTGCAGGTTGAAGCCCTCTCTTCACATGTATGACTGGAAAAAGCAGCAAAAGTGGGGAGTCATGGGTGACAAGACTTTTTACCACCCCCACCCCCTTCTCCCTATGGTGGTACTGGAATGCTTCCTTGTCAAAGACTTCATTCACTCAAAGCTGTACAACTTCATAACTGAACCTTGAGGCCACCTTCATAACCACCTTGAGGTCACTCAGAATGATTGTTTCTGTTTGGCTGGTCCCCTTCAGTGTAGCCAGTCATAATGTAGACAGGCGTTTGAGTGGTGCAGGATATATTTCTCAATTTCAAGGTGGTGAGTTGGGAGTCCCTTCTGGATTCTAGTGTTTATTTCAGAACTTCCCACCCTCTTAACTACATTCTGCATTAAAAAAAATTAGAGGAACCCCTCCCAATACGCACTTCATTCTGAGTTCCAGAGGGGTCAGCCCCTTGTATCCCCAAAGAGAGGCAAAGTCAGAGATCCAGGCCTTCCCAGTACACAGAGGCATGCTTCAGAGCACAGTGTAGTCCCTGGTGAGACTCCCCAAATCAACGCCAGCCACATCAGCATATAGTTCAGGCACCACCAGCTCAGGCACCTGGAGCACCACTTGGTCATTGCTGCTCTTGGCTGCTGTTTGCAGGCGCTTGATCAGCTCTGCGGGTGACGGCCGGTTCGTCGCACTCCACCGCCAGCAGTACTTCATGATACCATACCTGTAAGACAGAGGAGTGGTGAGAAGCCAGGAATGAGGCACAAGGACAAAATTATGCTACAAAGGAATCCCCACCCCTCACTGAAAACTCTGGAGACCACACCTTGATGTCACCTACATACACAGCTAGCATAAGGGACCGTTGAAATCTGCACACTTGCTAGTATTAGAATTTATCTATGAAAATGGAATGGGGGAGGAGGGGTCATGTTCGTTAAGTCATACAACTGCCTTCCTTATTGAAAGTGCTACCAGGACTCCTTGTTGGATATCCAGGAGCTCTTTTGTCCAGGACTGATGTCAGCACAGGAGGTACTGTTCCACTAGGATTACTCATTCATTTAAGGGAGAATTCCCGTATTTCCAGGGGGAATGGACAAGTTATCATCAAGGAGACTCCTGTACCATTTGGAAGACCTGATCACCGCTTTCACATTTCCTCTCATTTCTGAGAGTCAAGAAAACCAGGTTCAAATTGGGGTAGACCCAGATGGAACAACAGCACAGCAGGACAGATGGGGTATCAAAGTGGCAAGAAGAAACTTCAAGAGAAGGAAAGAGACTTTTGGGCAGTCAAAGTTACATACAGTAGAGTCCCAAAGAGATTAAAGAGGTCTATTAGAGCACATCTAGTCCAGCCTCCCATATCTCCCTAGGCAATAAATGATTGCTACCTAGTCTATTCTCCAGGCTTTTTTTGAGTCCTAGTTTTAAGTGTCCCAAGTGACTGGCCTCCTCTATTTCCTTCCTTCCTAGTCTCATAGGGTGTGATTTTTAAAGGTATTTAGGCACCTAACTCTCATTGAAATCTATGAGAGTTAGGCACCTACATATCTTTTTTTTTTAATCTGTTCCATAGTCCCTCGCTGTTATATGTTCCCCGATATCCAGCCTCAACTTTCCCTTTACTCACTTTCATCCAGTTTAGCCCTTGCAATACTCTCTTTTACCAGTACCAAAGTAAATAACTTAGCTCCCTTATTATTTACATCCTACAAATATTCTTGTCCTTTCTATCCCCCTCAGATATAAGAACATAAGAACGGCAAAATTGGGTCAGACCAATGGTCCATCTTCTGACAATGGCCAATGCCAGATGCTTCAAAAGGAGTGAACAGAACAAGGCAATTATCAAGTGATCCATCTCCTGTCACTCAGTCCAAGCTTCTAGCAGTCAGAGGTTTAGGGGTTGCATCTCTGACCATCTTGGCTAATACCTATTGGTGGACCTATCCTCCATGAACTTACCTAATTATTTTTTTAACTCAGTCATACTTTTGGCCTTCACAACATCCCCTGTCAATGAGTTCCAGTTTGACTGTGCATTGTGTGAAGAAGTAGTTCACTATGTCTGTTTTAAACCTGCTGCCTATTAATTTCCTTGGGTGACCCCTGGTTTTTGTGTTATGTGAAGGGGTAAATAACACTTCTTTATTCACTTTCTTCACACCATTCACAATTGTATAGACTTCTATCATATCCCCCCCTTAGTCATCTCTTTTCCAAGATGAGCAGTCCCAGGGTTTTTAATCTCTTCTCATATGGAAGCTGTTCTATACCCCTAAGCATTTCTGTTGCCTTTCTTTGTACTCTTTCCAGTTCTAATATATCTTTTCTGAGAAGGGGCAACCAGAACTGCACACAACATGGAAGGTGTGGCCATACCAAGTATTTATATAGTGGAATTATGATATTTTCTGTCTTATATATCCCTTTCCTAATAGTTCCTAATCTCTCTATTCAAATCTTTCCTTCACTCCCTTAATCACTCTCAGAATTCCTCACTAGTCTGTCAACATCTTTCTGGTAGTGAAGTGCTCAGATATAGACTGAGACTGGAAAAAAGAAGAAAACCCTCAGGAAATAGTAGCAAGGACAGTGTGCGATCTTTGAGGGTAAGTGTAAATACTGTAAAACAGTGGTGTGCAAACTGGGGGGGGGGGCGGTGCCCATCTGGGGAAGGGGGTGCAAGAGGTTCCCTGAGAGGAGCACAAAGAAACTGGGATCCCGTGGGTCCCACCGGACCTGCTGCCATAATAGCAGAAGCAGGGAACAGAGTGGGTATTGCAAGATGGGTGTGGAATTAATAAAATAGTCCTCCCATGCCACAAACAACATGAATGCCCTGGCCAGCAGACGCTGCTCTCCTGCGCCCAGCTCTAAAGACAGCACCATCGCCAGCAACAGTGCAGAAGTAAGGGATTACTTCAGATTACAAGTAATGGGGGGAAGACAAATCCCATGAATGGTAAGAGGGGCGCGACTGGAAAAATTTGCTAAACCGAGGCTGTACGAGCTTCTCCATGCAGCTCTGAGCTGGGAGCAGAGTATGAGCCCCACCACTCAGATCAGGTTAGAAGAGGAAGCCCCTTACATAGCTGGCTGGCAGGTGGAGGGCCTCTTCATGACCTTCCATCTCTGAAGGTGTTGTAGGATATCAGAAGGTGGCACCTCAGGAAATGGTGGAGCCCCTGGAAGAGAAAAGTGAACAACAAAAGATAAAACTATCAGGGAAAATGATTTCCAGGTTCCAGCTTCTTCATGAGGCCTCTACTCTTTCCCACCACAAATAAACCAGTGAGGGTGTGATGCTAACTTTCCTTTCCCCTCAGAAAAATGCTAAGTGATGAGTCATGAAAGGTTAACACCTGGTGGCTGGCCAGGGTAATGGACAGAGCAAAAGTAACATCTGTAGCTAGATTAGGGTGGCCCTTTGTCCAGATTTTTCCAGGATGAATGATTCCTTTAACGTCGCTGTCCCGGATGAAATGGTTCGGATGCCCCAGTTTTTTGCCACTCAGAAGTGACAGCCCTAAGCCACAGTGTGGAATTGTGCAGCATAAAGAGGCCAGATGGAGTGTGGGAAAAGGAAGGTGAGGAATAAGGGTGACACACTGTGGCCACACACAGGAACTGCAGTCTTTTACTCCCTTAAATTCTTTATTCTTTTTTGGTCTTTCCTCTCTCTCTCTTCTTCCCATGTTTGTCAGGCCAGAAAAAGAGAGGCACATTTTTAGATATATAAGTTGCATCCTTATTTGGGGAATATGAAGATAACTGCTGGAGAAGCCCCTTTAAAAATGTGCTTAATATCAGAAATGGAATCTGCAGGGATGAGATAGCACAGAGTTTAAAGAATGGGATATGGAACCTTTCATTTCTAGGGCAATGTTTGCAGACTAACTAGGGGGACTGGATGACTCAGGAAGAGTGTGGAATAGGGTACAGAGCCTTTCTTTTTTAAGTTATCTGACACTAGATAAGTAAATGCAGAAAGATATTCTCATCTGAAGGCTGTTGTGTTCTCTCTGTGAAATGAGTTGTAGAGGTCTCAGTCCAGTTCCTAGCAAAGAGGGGTGATCACATGACATAAAAGGCACCATGGCCATTTCCCACACACTCTTGATTCTGATGTTGCCTGAGCTGTCGCTTGACACTCCCTCCTTTCCCTAGGATTTTATTTTTTCTCCTTACCTAATGTGATCATCTCATAGAGTAAGATTCCAAAGGACCATCTGCAAGAAAACACAATGTCAGTTTCACTGGCAGCTCTTATTCCCATCTTTAGCCTGAAAGCAATTGAAAAAAAATCAAGGTAGTAATTTAAACATATGATAACAATGAGTGTGAGCTGGGGAGGTGAGCAGAGGGAGAAAGGGGCGAGCCGCCAGGTGGAGCTCCATGCTGGAAGCAAGGGTGAGCCCTACAGTGGAGTTTTGATCTGGGGATCAGAACAAAGTGTTGTGTGAGGAACTGAAAGTGATAGATAAGATTTGAAAGCCAGATATAGTTTCACCCCAGAACAAACCATACATGTCTGACTTGATGCTGGGAGGTTTCATTAATAGCCGCTCTGGTGCCTGCCACTTGAGTGGCACAATCTGTGTGACACAGCTGGTGCCATAGGTGTGGGTTTCATAGGCCAGGCCCAGCCCACAGAGCTTGGCTGTGAAGTCAGACTGGATCAGGACATTTCTCGCTGCCACATCCCCATGGAACAGCTTCTTCTGCTGGAGAAACTCCTGGCAAGTTGGAAAAAGGGGAAGAGTCAGTTGTTTTTCTTTTTAACTGACTGAAAAAATCAATTAATTTATGCCCTTTGCCCCCACCAATGGTTCATGCACCACAGTGACCTGGGTCCCTGGCAGCCAAACATGTGGTGAGTGTACCTGGAACACCTACATAATACCACAAGGAGCTTTTACCAGAGGCATATTCTCATTGGTTAGGCCAAGAAGTTCCAATACCACGCAAAGACCTATCATGCTTCCCTCAGCCCTTTGGCCTTTCATGCAAAATTCCTAAGGAAACTCACTTCAGCTACCACCACTGAAAGCAGCCACCTATAGTGAATATCCACCAGCAGGGGCAACACCTAATCCACCGAGGGGGCGTGAGAAAATCCACCAATAGAGATCCTTGCTCCTACTAAAGGGAAAATCTACCAGTCAGGTGATACCCACTCCTACTGCTAAAGAGGACATTCTATTCCTAAAAGAGTGAAAATCACTAATTGAGAGACCGTCCATTGAGAGGGAACATCTGCTCTAACTAGTGAGAAGTGGGAGGGCGAATCCATCCAGTGAGGGAACCCAGTCCTGCTGAAAGGGAAAATCCAACAGTGGGGGAACCCATTGCCTCCTGTCTTTTCCCTGTTACTCTTGTGTTTGCTTCCCCCTTTCTTTGCTATAACATTTTCACTCATGAAACAGAAGGGCATTTGGAGTTTTTCTAATAATATTCTGTTCAGCTTTATTATTGTATTTGTGAGATTCACAAGCCTTTTTCTAGCTGGGTTAAATATTTGTATTCCAGTAGTGCCAAAAGGCCTCAACTAAGATCAGGCCCCATTGTGCAAGGCACTGTACAAATACATAGTAAGAGAAACCCCTGCTCCCAAAAAGCTTACAGTCTAAATAGAAACAGATTATTATCCCCATTTTACAGACAGGTGACTGAGACACACAGAGCTTAAGTGACTTGCCTAAATTTGTGACAAAGCTGGCCATTGAACATTGATGTTTTGAGTTTTTGTCCAGTGCCTTAACCATACTACCATCCTTCCTTTATTTTTATCTCTTCTGTTTCTTGAGAACTTCCATTTTAAACTACAGTTTTTCTAATTAAATGTCAGCTTGTGCTACTACGTCAGGTAAACAATACAGATTCTTGAATGGAAGTAATTCCTGGCCTGTTTCAAGGATTAATAAAAACAGGCAGTAACAGTGTCTTATCAAATCTAGGAGGAACTAAAACCATTTTTGCTTCCTATTTAAATCTAGCAAACGTAATTTTTAGTGGATTCTAAATTTGAAAGAATAGCGTTCCCCAGGTTGGACTCTGATGTTAGAGTGGGTTTCTGGCTCTTTCTTTGTCTCTCCTATCATGATAAATGAATCAAGATGCAGCTACATCAGACTTACCAAGGCAGCTGCAACCTGCTGCCCGACTTTATATACCTGCCTCTCCGTGAGGTCATACGGGATACCATCCATGGTCATTACATCCTAGAGAAAGAGAAGCAGAAAGCACATCAAATAAATGCCACAGTAGAGCAAAAGAGGGGGAATGCTGCTTCTTTCTAATGAGATTCTGGTTTCAGCAAATGGCACCATCTAACCCTTCCATCCTCCTACAGGCATCACTCTCCTTACGTGCCCCACGGCAAATTGGCATTATTGGCTCTGCTTGAGATAGTTATTCTTTATAAACATTTATAATGCTCAGGTATTGCATCAAAAAACAAACATGGAAGAGGTAAAAAGGTGAATGGTTAGACAATTGAAGGGTAGGCGCTGTGTAGGAGGAGTGGATGGCTGGTGGGGTAGGTGAGTAATGTAGTGGGCATAGCTTGTGGGTAAGCGGCAAGGAAGGGGAAATGTGACGGGAGGGGAATGACTAGGTGGAAATATACATACATAAAAAAGCAAGAGTTGTATTGTGAATGGATGGATGATTAGAGAAGTCTATGGATGGATGGATTAAAAGAACTACACATGATAAAGATATCTTCTTAAATAGATGTATGTAAGAGACATGGACAGAGGTGGAGGATAGACATGATAACTGGTCCGGCATTCACTTCCTCAGACTCACCCTGCGGCAGGTCCACAAGAAGTTCAGGAGGACCCCATGGGACACATCCTCCAGGATCATATAAAGGGGCAGCTGGACTACACAACATCCTATCAGTTCAACCATGTTATCATGATGACCAAGGGACTGATGGAACTTAATCCTTCCCAGGAAATCCTTCACCTCACTGGGTCCAGCAGTGTCTGAAAGTACCAGAGAAAAAGACAGTATCACCACAGGGAGGCAAAGAAGAGCAAAGATCCTATTCAATATTCTCAACACAGAATCAAAGAATGATAGGACTGGATGGGACCTCAAGAAGTCATCTAGTCCAGTCCCCCGCACTCATGGCAGGACTAAGCATTATTTAGACGATGCAATACAACCTCCTTTAACATGCATATATACTGCTTGTGACTAAACCCTGCTAAGAGCAAAGTTTAACCATGACTAGCTGACATGATGATGAACACTACTTGTGCTTGTCTACAGTGAATGCAAAATCATGGTCAGCATCTTGTCATCTCACCTCTTTACAGGCATGTTCAGATATGATCAAATTCTGTAGTGAAGTCAAAGCCATAGAGAAAGATTGAGAGGTACACAGAGAGAGAGGAATCACTGGGGGGATGCACACAGGAAAGCAGGGTAGCTCACAGCAGAGAAAGGGGCAGCCCCTTGTGCAACTGCTAAGAAAGAAAATGGACTCAGAGCTAGAGAATGGGGAATTTTTAGTGGATTCACACTAGTGGGTAACAGAGAAGTGTATACAAATGGAGCACTCCTGCCACCAATGTTACCCTGTAAGGCTTTCAGGATGACTGTCTTAGTCTTCCCAGGGTTCCCAGTCTCCAATTCCGCTCTGTAGATTCCCCCAAAACTGCCATTGTGTATCAGCTCCAAGGACCCTGGTATAAGTCGGTCTTGTGGTATTTCCAGTTCCTTCAGAGTCAAGGCTGCAGATCTTAGTAGACTCTCCACAGTTGTCTCACTCAGCTGGATGTAGGTGTTCTCTGACTCACTGTGTTCCTTCTGGTTCTTGTCCTTTGCTGGCAATGGGGCAACAGCTGTTACAAAAATAAAAGCCAAATGAGATATAAGTGTTTGGGGGATGAATTTTCCCCTTTTACATTTTGCCACTGGCCATGAACTGTTCCCTTTGGCTCATGCTCTTTTATGATTTTCGGAATCATGGATGGGGAAGTGTTATTTGGTCTCAGGTAGGCCAGCCCATAAGGAGACAGAGGACTTTGCTTCCCCAGGACTCCCACCCAACCTGTCTGAGAGGCAGGAGAAACTGAGACCTGAAATCTATGGTATATGTAACTACGAAACCCTTGTTTTCTGGGTACTGCATCTTTACATGTATAAGAACTCTGCCTGCGTGTAGATACAGCAGCCATTTTGTTCTCATAATTGCTGTAGCTTGTTACAGAGAAGAGACACACAGTGTCCTTAGAGACTTTACTTTCGTTCTTTCTTAATTCCTTTAATATATACCAATTAATAAATACCAATTCACTTTAGACTGGAAGTACTTGTTCCGCTCTTTGTGCATGGATACAAAACAAGCTCAAATCTGGGTTTTTTGCTTTAGCCACTTTGCAATGCACCCCAACTCTGTTGTGTTACCAGCCACAACTGAGTGGACTCCTGGGAATTGGCCACTATAACTGGGAATCAAATCTGTGATACCCACACAGCATATGCCAGCCAATCCAGCCTCATAGTGCTCCTAGCCATAGGACGCCATGACTGGAAACTGAACCTGGATCCACTGCAGTGCTGAGTATTAACTTCCAGATGGCACTGTGGCCAGCCTACACTGGCCCTGAAGGAAGTGAGAGACTGCAGCTTGAAACCATGTCCCCTGCATGATAGGTCTCAAGTGATTTTACCACTATGCCAGCTAACTCTACTCAGAGCAGGGTGAGATGACACAATGGTCTAAGTACCTGAGTCTTCTCTATGCTACAACCTTCACCATTGCTACCACTGGTGGAGCTGTACCACTGGTGAACTAGAGGTCCCAATTTTCCTAATGTAGACAAGGCCATTGAGTACCAAGCTCAGGCTCTTCAGTTCTCCTAGTCTCTGACAGCCCTGGGGGTGGGAATGAGAGACTTGCCATTGAACCCAGCTCTCTCCCCTTTGTTACCTTGGCGCCTGGGCAGTTGCTGTTGCTTCGACCTCCAGCTCCGATAGCGGAGCCAAAGGATCACACCTAACAGGATGACAAAGACACCCACTAGGAAGACAGGGATGATGATCACTTCAGTCTGGTACTCACGCACAACTGTCAATGGAAAGAGAAAACAGGAAACAAGGAGTAGTCGTTACTGCTCAGTGAAATCACAGTGTGTACAACACTCCCACACTGAACAGAGTCTGTACAACACCATAACAATAGTCCATTCTAGTAATTTTCAACATGAAGGAGCTATCTATCCATGCTGTGCTCATTGCAGTAGTATCTAAGTACCTTATCAACTGCTAGCCTGATTTCCAGAGGGGCTGACTATTTAAGACTCCCACTGAAGTCAAAGGGAGTTCTTCACCTCTGAATATCAGGCCACCTCTTTAGGTGCCTTTTGGTGGATGGGATCTCCTGGAGTCTCTCCCCCACCCACCCCCAGACCACAGTTTAGCTTGCTTCCTTCCTCTGACACTCACAGATTCCTACCCCTGCTTGGGGTATAAAGAGTCTCTCTCAAAAAATAACAACACACACACACCTTTCCCCCTCTCCAGGGACAGGGAAGACCAAACTAAAGAAAAGGGAAATACAAGACATTCAGTCTCATGGGCAAACCTTGGTCCCAGCTTATCTATAGGCATTTTATTGTCATGATCAGGGGTAGAGTCCTTCCCTACACCCTCCCTCCAGCTTTTAGGTAAACATCCACTCTGTACCTGGTCCAGGCAATCCCAGGATCAATGACTGCCTCCCTCTTCACTAATCTATCCCTGTAATCAACTGTCTCTGAGGCACAATAATTGTCCCCAGTTACCAACCCTTGGACTGGGGTTCCCGTCTTAAGCTTCCCCCTCCAGGCACAACAAGTCTTGCAGATGTGTGGACGAACCCAGAAGAGTTTATTATCTTCTTCCTCAATAGGGTGAATGCATGACCTCCTCCACCGCCACATACTTGTATATGAAGACTGAAAGTGTTAGCCAGTACATTTAGGGATCACTCACCAATGAAATGCAGCTGGCTCTGGGGTGGAGCCTGGCAGCCATTCTATGTCAACAATGCTGTACAACAGTGTAATTGAGGTGAAGTGAATAACTTCTCCCATTAAAATACTGGGGGAGGGGGAGATATTAGGGCGGAAGAGTAAATTAACTAGTTTGGAATTTGGCCAGAATGCTGGGGTTAACATCCTTACTCTCTTGGGTCACAATACTCTGGGATGCTGCCATTCTCATATAAAGTGATAAGTACCTTCAACTCCCAATTAAATTAATAGGGGCTGATGGGGCTTGGCACCTATTAATATTGGTCCCTTGAAAAGTACCATGGGATCTTTAAAGACCACATGTGGTCAAGACCTCATCTATATGTCTCAACCAAAAGATGGTTTCCTGTAACCTCCTGCAGGGAATTGATTTCAGTAGTGATTCAGAAGGAAAAGACTCCCCTAATGAGTCATAAACAGCATTTCTTGCAGCATCTGGGTTTCCCTTGGTGGTCTGCCTATCTCAAGTATTTCTAAGGTATCCATTTTTTCTAGGCACTGTTCTAGCTAACTCTCCCATCAAATGCTGTCCAAGTCCAACCCTGCTTAAACCAGAACAGATAAGGCTGCCAAGCCTGCAGCTGCAGGGCATCCCAGTGAGAATGCTTCTGTGTTGTTTATTGCTTATACTCTAGTGCTACTGGGGTGAGTGCAACACTGATTTGGGATGACTCAGAGCTCTGTGATGATAATAATTTGACCCCCAAGTGGAATTAGTATACCTCCCTTTGAACTCTGGTCAGGGTGTTACATTGCTCCTCCTGTTTAACAGGAAATCTTCACCCATCATTCCCCTATCCTTTCCACCCAGCCATATAAGCCAGTGCTGGAAACATATTCTTTGTTCTCCACCCTGAGTGACAAAGCCAATACACTCAGCTAGAAAGGCAAAACGATGGGGGCAGGTGTGAAGAAGAGGTCGTGCATTGGGACTTACTGCAGGGGAGGCCCAATCAAATCACTCTCTGGAGGTGAGGGTGGCTCAAAGTTGACTGAGCAGGTCCTGCTGCTTAGTTTATGAGACCTGGACACACAAAAGTAAAAGGCAAGGAAACAGTTGCCTTGAATCTTACCACATAACTTGTCACTGCTGTTGCATTCCAGTAGCATGCGTCTGAGTCTCCTTATGTCCCCTGCCATGATCAGCTCGGTGTGAGCATGTCCTTCACCGCTGGAATTTCCACTGCACAGATATGAAACATTACCATAAATACAGTGGCAGGACCAGATGGTTGCTGGGAAAGTGGGTGAGAAGCTATGCTATTCACCCTCTTTGTCATTGATTCTAATCCAGCCTCAGATTAGTGGGAGGAAGCAACTCAGAGAATCAGAGACTTGGAGAGCTATGGACACCTAGGGGTTAATGGTCTAATATGGCATAGTCGGAATCAATTTCTGGTGATGGTATCTCAGTACAGGAGCAGAGGCTAGGTTTGTTCTTACTAAGCCTAGGTTTGTTCTGCAGTACCATGTGGGAGAGTCAGATACCTCTGATTCCTCAGGCAGGCACATGTGCACAAGTTAAGAGACATTAGTTCACTCATATTTTAAATTATCTGTGTAAATCACATTTCAGATGCTGGAATAACTCAGTCTTTTATCTCCAGGCCTATAAAACATCAGGTGCATATGCATAAGACACCACATCACACCATTCTGGCATTCCTGACCAGAGTGCTTGCACTATGTTATTGCATCATGAATATATACTAAGAAACAGCAGCTTTCTCATTAAGGTCTCCAATACTGATTCCATATTACAGACATAATCAGATCTGTAAGGAAACTTCATACATGTGATTCATTACACCTGTAATTCTCTCTAACGTTCATTACACCTGACATTCTGTGCAACATTCAAATATGCACCTTTACACCTGTAATTTCACGTACTCCCTAGGAGAGACACTTTACACCTGTAATTATGTACAGTGCCCCTTTATCTATGGAAATCTCTATAACTACCAATTGTTCACTCTTACATACATAGGATAGATTCACCAATACACACCAGTTGCTCTGTGATACTCTGGCATTGCAAAGCAGCTGTAAACCCTCTTTAACCATCCCAGTCATATGGATTTACAGCAGTTTTGCATTACTTGAGATGCGTAAAGCAGCCAGAAGGTACTGGTACATAATGCTGTGTAGTATCTAGGTGTGGCCATTACAGCTGCAAGTCTGTACAATATGCAGGGGTACAGTTTCATACCAATAATTCTGTTCATCATAGTTGTTTGGCTGTACATCCCACACTTTTCAAAGAGCAATTTACAAATATTTGAACCATCAAATAACATATGACAGCACACCTATAACTTCACAATATCATCTGTGCAACAGCGGCATTTTCTACTGTACAACTCTGTTTTTTCTACTATACATATTTCACATTCTATCTGCCTTTAAATTGTCTCACCTGAACTCCAATGACAGGGTGATAGTATATACATTTGTGAAATACAGGCAGGTGACTATTTACCATGTCAGCGACAAACTCGCATCAGCTCTAATGCCAATATTAGTAAACATTTCCAGGTATGTGTCAGCTTATTGGTAAAACTATAAAACATATAGGTATATGTGTCATTTGGCATATCATGTTATGAGCCTTGCAAGATAACATAGCTGTAATTCCTACACATAGAGTGGGGTGAAAAATGAAAAATGTTTCTATTGTAAATAATGTGTTCTTTTGATTATTTATTGATTGAGACATCAATTGGTCAAGCTCAAATTTGGTTTACTAATCAAAGACTACAAAAACAACAAGAAGTCCAGTGGCTCCTTAAAGACTAACAGATTTATTTGGGCATAAGCTTTTGTGGGTAAAAAAAACACTTCAGATGCATGGAGTGAAAATTACAGATACAGGCATAAATATACTGGCACATGAAAAGAAGGGAGTTACCTCACAAGTGGAGAACCAGTGATGACAAGCCAATTCAGTCTTTAAGGTGCCACCGGACTCCTCATTGTTTTTGTGGATAGAGACTAACAGGCTACCCCTCTGATACTAATCATAGACTAGACAGCTAAGATCAAACAGCATAAACAGAAAAGGTTAACTTACCAATCCTGGAACATCAGGCCTGCCCACCCACACTGGTATGCATTACAGCAGTTTCAATGGACTTTTATAGACAGGATATTTATCCCACATTACAATTTGTGGCAAGTGACATGACTGGTACCATTCAATCATTGACAAAGGTCAATCTTGTTGCCAATGGCTTATATATTACATTTTCTCTAAATTTCCAGCATAACAAAGTATCACAACAGTGTAACCTTTTAACTGCAGAGTTTAGCGTGGGTTTAAAACAAGAGTTTTAACCAATTAAACATTAAGTTTATATACCTAACTAATATTAGGTAACTTTATAACTAATATTCCCTAGGCACCTGTGAGACATGCTATGTTTCCCATATGCGCCTTTCTTATATTTCAGTTATAATCAGAGTTAAACACAAATGTGTTTTTTTGCAAAGCACAGCTAATCATAAAGTATAAAAAATGTAAACAGCAGGAAAAAAATAGGTTATAACCTTAAGATATATTTTCTGGACTATAAGCAATATAAAAGCTGCTTCCTAATAACTCTTTATTGTCTCTCTTAACCTGACTTTGCAAAGCTTCCTGGGGAATTTTGCTTGACACTTCTTTAGCATAGTCATGAGAAATGCTTAGGTTTTAGGCCAACATGACAACCCTATTCTGTTTAATTCTAATTTAAGTTCAATTTGACCATATTCACATCACATCCATTCTTATTTGCCTACTGCAAATATTTGTGCAAGCATTTGTTTGCACCAATATTAAGGGGAAACTCATGACCATGCAAATGTTTTTATAGGAATATATGTGTTTTCCTGCTTACTCCTGGGAGAATGCATATGTGCATTGGAAGGGCTCCTGTTGCCATCCTAATTTTCTTTCTTTCTTTCTTTCTTTCTTTCTTTCTTTGAGATTGAAGGTACAAGGAGGGAGAGAGAGAGAGAGAGAGAGAGAAAATGACTGTAGTGAATTAGAAAATGGAGACCAGTAATTTGATCAGTGCTCTTGGAGTAGGCCACAACACAGCAGTGGGATAGTATTCAGGAAAGCCTTGATCACAGCCCTGACACTGATTCAATTTTAGTCAAATAAGAAAGTCAGAAATGTGTGCCCACCCCCTCCCTTTGCAGCTAGACCTAGTCACTCACACATGAGGCCAGAGTCTCAACTGGTGCAAACTGGCATAGTGCCAATGGAGTTGCACTGATTTACACCAGCTGAGGATCTGGCCCATTATATCTAAATTGTTTGAGAGAGTTACTGTGGTGAATGGTGGCAGCTGAGAGAAAAGTGAGTAAATTCATTCACTGTACTTGTATTGGACCAGTGGGACATTGTTCACAATACTCCTGCCCAGAAGCCTGGCCCTGAGAGCCAACTAAGACATTTCATACAGACCATTACACAGCTGCTAGGGCTTTGATCCTGCAAGTCCTTGCATGATTTAGAGCAGACTGTGCAAGGCTGCTGCATTTCAACACAATTGTTAGTGTTGCGCTGTTTCCTTACAGACACAAATAAGTTTTATAGCCTTTGGTGGTACAGAAAACACTCACCAGAGCTGACTTTAGGATACAATTACAGGTGGGTGTTTGACATGTGCATAGGAAAAAAGATGGGAAGAAACAAAATGAGATAAAGCTAGGGCCTGAAATGTGCTGGATGATCATGACGGTCCCTTCTGGCCTCAAGTCTATGAGTCTATTAGCAGCAGTTTGGGAATTCCCAGCTAGAGCTGTATTTCATTTTTTAATTCTCTTCCTGCTCAGTGCAACAGCAGATTCACCTGTTTTCAGGGAGTGGCTTCGAAGTGAGCAAATCACTGAAACCAGAGTCAACCAGACGGACGATTGTTACTGAAAAGTCAATAAGATCAACCCAAACCTTTCAGCCCTACCTTGTAAGCAAGCAAACTAAGTAAACCCACCTCAGGTATAATACACGTACACTGTCATGAACAAATACATGGACACAGTCACTAATAGGTACAATCTTAGGCACTTGCATTCCCAGTTACACATAAGCACTCACACAAATAAATACATGAATTTGGTCCCCCATTCAGACACACATGCAGATCCACACAAAAAAAATGCACATTTACACTTACACACATATGCACACCCAGAGACATGTCTGTGCGCACAGACCTGTATCTATGCACAGATGTGCTTGTACGGTCACAAAGGTGCTCAGAGCCAAACAAATTCACACAAGCATCTTAGACACAAAGGCTGTATCTACACCGGCCCTTTCTCTGAAAAAAAAATCCCATTGTTGCTAATACTGGTACACTCCATCAGCAATAGCTGTGGCAGGAGCATTAATACAGGAAGTTGTCATTTTAATTGCTGTGTTGTCTATCCATGATCAGGGCAGGTCTACGCAAGCTGGTGATAAAATAGCTGGCAGCGACCAGCACCTTATTTGCACTGGCACTCCCACTGTTGCTCCTTTTGGTGGAACTGCACTTCTGTTAGCAATGGAAAGAATTTTTTTCAGTCAAAGGCTAGTTTAGACAAGCCCATTCACACAACAGCCCCTCCAGCAAAATTGAACCAAGTGGGGGCGAAATCCAGGACACCATCCCATTTAAAACAAAATTATAATAATCTTCTGAAATACTTTTCAGTGTTATTTTCAATGTAAAGCACAAATTGATTCTAGTAACACTTGGCACTTTACATGGGCCACTCTTCTGATCTGCAATATAGCAATTCTTGTGTGCTAGGATCCCAGCTTTGAAGTGCAGCACGAATATTAACTGATTGATCACAAAGCCCCTGTTTGGTAGATAAGTATTATTATCCCCCTTTTACAGCCATGGGAACAGAGAAGGTTATATGGAATTTAACCTTTCCCAATTCCCAGTTCCATTCTAAATACACTCTTTGCTAATTAATTGTGTAACAAGCATGAAACTGTATCCAGAGGCATGAAGTGTTCAACTTACGTGGTGTTTAAAAAGAGTTTAAGCAAATGAATTCCTGAGGGGACTGGCTGGCTTAGCACATTTGCTACCAGGCTATAGAGACTTGCACTTTTCAGTAGACAAAGTGAACCCAGCTCAGCTCAGTTCAGTATTGACTGAAAGGTGTTACCATCGGATAGTTTTTGGGTGGTCTGTATAAAATCTTTTGGTAGATCTCAGTCCAGTTCCTCTTATTTCAGGTGTTCACATCACAAATAGATGGTTATAACACAAACTAATTGGCCTCCTGCTGACTGTCTCAGCAGAGACCAAACATGGAACAGGCTCTTAAGACTAACCTACCTTCTGCCTTAAAAATGGTCCCTCCAAGGTCAGGGTTAAGGGAAATTAGTGGAGGCAGAATGAGGAACCTTGCATTGCCACTGCCTATGCCATATCTCTTCTGAGAATAAATACAGCACTTCAGTCTCCAGGGTTGCCACCTTGTACCAGCACCATGTTCTCACAAATGTTTCAAAAGACAAAATTAAATAAAAGACACCTTCTCTCTAATAAGAATACAGGGGTATTTCTTGAACTACAATATTATTCCAGACAGTATGTGTAGACATACAAATGTGAATCTATATAGAGATTTACAATTATGTAACAGAAAGAAAGTCAGAACTAGAGTGATCAACTATAAAAACACTCTTAATTCCATGGAAACTCCCTGATTCTCTGGTACCAGTGCTACTTACTAGCCCTTTCCTCAAAAGCAGAGACTAGAATGAATTCATATCTTCTGTTGCTTGCTCAGTAAGAAAGATGACTGCTAACACTTATGAAAAGTAGCTCTGAGGCCCTCGAGTCGGACGCAGCAAGGCAGCAAAGAATATTCTAGCAATATCTGAGAACAGTGATAGATAAAAACCAACAAGTGAAGGGTTTTTTTCAATAATCTATTTTATTATATGCAAACAAGCATTCAACATCAAACCCGTGTATCAAATTTACACAAGCATTGGTAACAGAGCTAATATTTTACAGTTCATACAGTGTGTCTTGCTGAGCTTTTCCCATCAGCGTAGATACTCCACCTCCCAGAGGGGCGGTAACAATGTTGATAGGAGAAGCCAGGATTTCAGTCGGGATAACTGCAGCGCTTAGGGGTAGGTATTAACCACACCCCTGAATGACGTAGTTATACTGACATAAGTTGGTTATGTAGACTAAGTCTGGGATTCCAGTCTACCTTGTTTCTGTTATATGAAGAGATATAATGCCCTGGGTACAGATATGAAGGAGCTGGAGAATAAGGGGCAAACCCCATTTGTAATATTGCTCTATGATTAAGTGTTGCACTGGCAACTAGTGCAGTTGCAGGTAAATTGTTGGGTCAGCTGTTCTGACATCTCTTCTTGAACCTTTTTATACACAATGAAAACTTCACTTTGGAGCTGTCTGTCCTCCATTCTCATTTCCATCTCCTTTCAGAAGTAGTCTTGCTTCAATTCCTTGCCCTCCTGCCTGGGCCTCTCCTGTTTGTCAGAGGTGGCTCTTGTTTTCTTCTCTTCAACATTTGGCCTGAGTCTATTCATGTGTCTGTGCATATCCATGAATAGGTCTTCCCTCTTTTTCATATTCCTAGACCTGAGGTTTTTATCCATTCCACCACTCTGAATCCCATCCACTTGCCCTCACACCTGCTCTGGGACAGCCATAACCCGATAATAGACAGTGTAATAAAAAATAAGAAATTATAGTTAATAACCAGAGCAACAGCCCATTCTTCCCTCAGAATGCAAGTAATAAAATAAAAGTGACACTTCCGTTCAGTTTCAAATTTCAGTGCCTTCTGGGGAGCAATGAGCAAAGGAGCAATGGTCTCAAGTTGCAGAGGGGGAGGTCTAGGTTGGATATTAGGAAAAACTCTTTCACTAGGAGGGTGGTGAAGCATTGGAATGGGTTACCTGGGGAGGTGGTGGAATCTCCAGCCTTAGAGGTTTTTAATGCCCAGCTTGACAAAGCCCTGACTGGGATGATTTAGTTGGGGTTGGTCCTGCTTTGAGCAGGGGGTTAGACTAGATGACCTCCTGACATTTCTTCCAACCCTAATCTTCTATGATTCTTACAAAGCCACCATCCAAGGGACTGAGCCACATGGAAAGGCCTGAGCAACAGCTAACCCAAGGAGAATTAGGCCATATCTACACTACCACTTGTGTAGCTCAGCAGTGTGAGAAAAATACCCTCCTGAGGACATAAGTTACACCGACATAAGCACCAGTATGTACAGCGCTATGTTGGCAGGAGAGCTTCTCCCGCCGACGTAGCTTCCGCCACTCATTGGGGGTGGTTTAATTATGTCGACAAGAGAGCTCTCTCCTGTCAGCAAAGAGCAGCTACACAAGAGATCTTACAGCAGCGCAGTTGCATCGGTACAGCTGGGCTGTTGTAAGCTCTCTAGTGTAGACATAGCCTAAGAGGGTTTCTGTTGGGACTGGTTGCAAACACAGGGATTGTTTGGCAAGAAACTGTGTCTGAGAGTCAGGAAGCCCACAAAGTCAGAGAAGCAGTCATGAGCATAGCCCTGAAAAGGAGCCAAGAGACAGAGCTTCTTGGGCACAGAACACATTGGACAGGCAGGCTTGGAAACTCTGAGCAAGGAAACTGCTGGCTGTTGCTTGTTTCTGTAGCGTTCAGAAAAACATGACTTTATGTACACAGTTTGCAAATAAACAGGATTGCACCAAAAAATACATCTGAAATGTAGCATCCGAAATGGTTGCTGACAGAAACAACCCAGCAAGGCCCCACATACTGGCTAACTGTTCAGGTAAAAAGGGGCAACAGACTGAAATTAATGACAAGGAAAACTTATTTTTCACTAAAGGAAACATTCATAATAACTTTTCCCCCAGCCCTTAAGCCTGCAAAACTGGCCCCCATCAGAACATATTTAATCAAAAGCTACATACCTGGTGTACAGGGCCCCTTGTCTGCTGATTCCTCTTCTTCCTTCAGAACACCCCCGCTATCATTTCTACTGGCTGTCTAGATCCTGGGACTTCCCAGAGAGATCCTGAAAACCTGGCAATGTCCCTCTGTACACTCAGGCTTGATCTATACTAGCAACTTATGATGGTATAAAATCCACACCACTTAGGGTACGTCTATACTTACCTCTGGGTTCGGCGGTAAGCAATCGATGTTCTGGGATCGATTTATCGCGTCTTGTCTAGATGCGATAAATCAATCCCGGAAGTGCTCGCCGTCGACGCCGTTACTCCTGCTCTGCGAGAGGAGTACGCGGATTCGATGGGGGAGCCTGCCTGCCGCATGTGGACCCGCGGTAAGTACCTTGTAGTTCGAACTAAGGTACTTCGACTTCAGCTACGTTATTCACGTAGCTGAAGTTGCGTATCTTAGTTCGAATTGGGGGGTTAGTGTGGACCAGCCCTTAGAGACACGGCTATACCAACCTAACTCCAGGTGTAGACAGCACTAAATTTTTTTTTGGGGGGGGGGAGGGCTTTTCCCATCAACATAGCTACTGCCTCTCAGGGAGGTGGATTACCTACTCTGACAGGGGAAGCCCTCCTGTCAGCATAAGTTAAGTCTTCACTGAAGCACTACAAAGGCGCAAGTGCATCAGTGCAGCCACACTGCTGCAGCATTTTAAATGTAGACAAGCCCATAGACCATAGAGCAAGAACTATTGTCCCCTTTATCCCTCACCTGTCATTGCAAGTTGCTTCCATTCTATTACACAGCTCCTCAAGCTGCACTGAAGGGTGAGTTCTGAGGATTCAGTCCAGCTCGTCATAAAATGGACATGCTTTCTACCCTGAACCAGATATATATGATGTAAACCTAATGTAAATTAGATCAGAATCAGGTCCATAGGTATGTATCACACATACATAACACAGAACTTATATACAATGTGTACAGCATCTCTTTACATTAGAGTTTTCAACTCCCTTTTTTTTCTGATGGGCAGACTTTAATTTTGTGCAAAAATCTTCCTCTTCATCCAAAAAGTCCCCTAGAAGTCATTTCACTTAGATAGAACTGAGATGCATGTCCCCTACACAGCTCCTTTCTTCCCTCCCTCTCCCCCAACCCCACTGCCCCAACATCACCATTACCACTGGCATTTACAAAGACAGGTATTCTCAGCACAAACAGCTGAATAGCTAAAGAGCCACAGCATAGGCTGGATGACACACGAGTAAAATTTCTTTCAAAGGTTTAAATTAGGGTGACCAGACAGCAAATGTGAAAAACCAGGACGGGGGTGGGGGGTAATAGGAGCCTATAGAAGAAAAAGACCCAAAAATCGGGACTGTCCCTATAAAATCGGGACATCTGGTCACCCTAGTTTAAATATACATCATCTATTAGCTTCCAGCAGTGTTTTCTCTTGCCTACCTGAGTTAAACCCCTTCTACTGACACTGTAGCCTTTTCCTGAAGCTCCAATCTGCTGCTTCTTTCCTAGGCATCTCACAACAGTGCTGACGGCTATGTTGTGTGTTTCCCGGGACTAGTTCCTTCCTGGTGATTTTCGTACCCTGGACCTGCCCAACTTCCCTTCTTTGCTCCTCAAAGTCTTCTCAGCTGTCTCCCCAGGGAGATCATGTGATTGTATTTCTAACACTTTGGCTGACTGGTACACACACACTGGTAAAACGGGTCTGCCTGGCTCTTCCACATACAAATACCCCCTGCAGCTTTGACAGCAAAGGCCAGAGAGAGTCCTGGGGCGGGGACCTCAGAACATAGTAAGCAAGAAAGAGAAAAAAAGACAGACACAAACACAGATCAACAGAGACACAGAGAAAGAATGAAAAAGAGAAACTGGGGAACAAGAAAACACCAAAAGTCACACACTTCTGTCATATTTTTCAGAAAGAATTGGTGCACAGAATAAAGAATCTGTACCAAAAAAATCCCAAAAGCTAAAGGCTCCAGACACCAGGGAACCTTTCTCAGGCAGAACAGATCCTGAAGGACAATATGCAGAGATTTTTCCAAATATTTATTCTACTTTTTTTCCCTCCCTTTGTGGGTGAATTAGTGACTCAGAGACGGAGACAAAACTGATAACATTGGGTAGGCTGGCCATATAGACAGAGGCAGTGCAAGCTTTCTTCACATATAAACCTGCCACTTCACCTCAGTCCTACCCTGCAGCCCCTCTGCTATTGCAGTCCTAGGCTCATACACAGCTCTGTCAATGCCCCTCAGACCTGACCTACCACAGCTCTTCATCTCAATACAGCTATTTCAGATATTCACAAACCTCTTCCAATGCATCTCATTTCCGATTCCTGACTAGCAGCACCGCCTGCTATTCAAGTCCTATGTCACACACCCAGCTCAGTCAGTGCACCTCAATCCTGATCTGCAGCACACACTGCTATTCCAGTTCCAGAAGTCACCTCAGCTGCCACTGTAAAACCTTCCATTAGAGTTTCATGTTACTGCTATCAAGTTATGCGAATGGGTACAGGGTTATTTGCTCAGCTATTTAATAAAAGTGCGTGGCGGTTATATTACAACAGGAAATTACATATCACCTGCTGTTGAGACACAGAGTCCATTTCCTAGGCAATAACATGCTGCAGGTGGCTTTGGAGAGAGATGCATGCTGATATGATCACAATCAACCTCCTGGAGCAGAATAAACCATTTCCCCATTAACACTTTGGTGTTGTGCTTATGATTTTCTTTTGGGTAGATATTAGTGGTGGTAAAAGATGATGGTTTGACAATGCGGGAGAATGAGGAAATTGATTTATCCACAGAAGAGATTGAGCACAGATGGTGGCGGTGCTCCCCACACCTCCCTCGACCATCGTGCCTTAGCCCTTCACTGTACAACCTGCCTGTCTGAAGTAGGAAAGAGCGTTGTTGATTCTCTGGTCCATCAATGCTTTCTAATGAGACTGGCAGTAAGGGAAAATTAGTGTCAATGAAAGTGGGGTTTTTTTGTGATGACTCTTGCTCACTAGGAACCAGTGAGGCCTTATCTGCCTTGAAGATTTGCCCCAGTTACAGACATTGATATAACTTCATCAGTGCAAACTCCAGGCACTATTTCTAATTAACACTGGTGCAAGGGCAGATGAGTTGAATCTGAGGGGTGTCTCTTCTGTGAAAACAGCAGGAACTCCATTGTACACCCTGTTCCCTCTTGAAAGATGATAGAAAGAGCTGATGATCTATTCTCTATTTAATCAGGGTGCAAGGTCTATGAGGTGACACCTATGGTTACATTCCTCATGGAGACCCTGGGGAACATGTTCAAGTTTCCTGTTTCTATTAATAGACAACCTGCTTCCCTTCTTCCAGTCTCATTTCTCCCACCTCCTGACTCTAGGCAGAATGGTGGGAGAGATACGGGGTTCATATTCTAAGCCTGCTTTTGAGCAGCTGCTTCAGTTGTTATTGATTTCCCCTTTTAAATCTATTTCCTGTGCTCTTCCAGTCAGACTGGTTGAAGTAGGTATTTGCAGAGTTCAGAGTTCAGAGCTCAGGACATGGTCCCCCTCCCCGTTCCACTCTCCTGCCCCTCTTCCTGTTTGGTTCAAGGGACAGGACACTTTCAGATTTTCTCTTGTGAAAAACAAACATTTCTGCTAGGAGAAAACTCTCTCTCTCTCTCTTTCTTCCTTTTCACATCATAAAGAAAACACAGCATTGTTTAAATACTTTTGTTTAAGTAGATATTTTTAGCTCTGGTGAAAGGTAGTGGATTGACAGCCCTGCTAACTCAAGTTGTGTGTTGATCTCAGAACAGCAACAGCACAAGCAGTGACAGTGCAAACTACACAGACATATACCATCCCTACCAATATGCTTATGGAGATGAGAGGGTAATTCAGTCACTCTGATCATTTCAGTCCTGGGCCTCTCTGATCAGACTGCCAACAAGAGTGCCAGTTTTGATAGCCCAGTTCCTAATGGCTAACTGCCCACATTACAAATACCAACAAACAACAACCACTCTTACCCCCAATTATTTTAAAAAGTCATGAACGATCATTAGATAGGAACAATTTAAAGTATGTAGCAGCATGGAATTGGAATGGAGCCAATGCACTGGAAATGAAATGTCTATATCCTATTCCTAAATCCCAGTTAGGTATTCATTTCCCTTGCAACCAGCCTGGAACCAGTAATTTAGAAGTGACAGGTTGCCTGGCCCCACTTCCACAGCCCAATTTGAGGCTTGATTAAAAGAAGTGCCCTATATTTAAAAGGCTCTACAGCTGATTCATTGATCACCCTAAGCCTCCACAATGAGGGACCAAATGGAAGGCGGTATCCTAAAGGTGAAAGGTTCCACACCCATTCCATGATCTCCATGAGTCAGCTGTTCCTTTGTGAACTGAGTCAGAATTAGAATAGATGACCTAAAAGTGAAAGACTCAATCTCTCACTCCCACAATTCCCCTGAGCCATTGTCCTCCTTCATGCAATCTACTTATGTTCACAGCAAACCTTCATCAGGGTTGAAGATAACAGTACAGTTGGTGGTCTAACAATTAGATTTTTCTTGAAAACTTTGCTGTTGCCATTGTCTCCACTTCACCCTCTCACCTTTTACTGATTAGAAATTTCTAAAGAGAGGGAGCAGAATTACCTGGAGGATAAAGAAAAGATTATAAAGTTTTTCCTTATACAAATTTAAAAATGGAAAGACCTATTATGTATCTTATGCATTCTATCTATCTCAGGAAGATCGTTCAGTATAATCTCCAGTGCTCTGTCCAGTTTTGGTTTAAATGAATCATAACAATAAAAAAATGGCCATAGTGGGTCAGACTAATGGACCGGTGCCAGGCACTTCAGCCAAAGTAGGGCAGTTATCAAGTGATCCTACTCTTTTGTTAAACTGATTTAACTGGTTAAAAGATAGGAAACAAGGACATACACAAGTCCATGGGGCCGGATGCAATGCATCCAAGGATGCTGCGGAAGTTGGCTGATGTGATTGCAGAGCAATTGGCCATTATCTTTGAAAACTCATGGCAATCAGGGGAGGTCATGGATGACTGGAAAAAGGCAAATATAGTGCCTGTCTTTTAAAAAGTGAAGAAGGAGAATTCAGGAAACTACAGACCTCAGTCCCTGGAAAAATCATGCAGCAGGTACTCAAGGAATCCATTTTACAGCACTTGGAGGAGAGGAAGGTGATCAAGAACAGTCAACATGGATTCACCAAGGGCAAGTCATGCCTGACCAAGCTGATTGCCTTCTATGATGAGATAACTGACTCTGTGGATATGGGGCAAGTGGTGGACAGGATATACCAGGAGTGGCCAACCTGTGGCTCCAGAGCCACATGCGGCTCTTGGGAGACAGGCCAGTCCTTGCTTACAGACAGCGCCCAAACCTGAAGCAAATACTCACCAGCAACCACACAACAAAAACACTAACCCAGGAACCTATCCTTGCAACAAAGCCCATTGCCAACTCTGTCCACATATCTATTCAGGGGAACACCATCATAGGACCTAATCACATCAGCCACACTATCAAAGGCTCATTCACCTGCACATCTACCAATGTGATATATGCCATCATGTGCCAGCAATGCCCCTCTGCCATGTACATTGGCCAAACTGGATAATCTCTACGTAAAAGAATAAATGGACATAAATCAGATGTCAAGAATTATAACATTCAAAAACCCCAGTTGGAGAACACTTCAATCTCCCTGGCCACTCGATTACAGACCTAAAAGTCGCAATATTACGACAACAAAACTTCAAAAACAGACTCCAATGAGAGACTGCTGAATTGGAATTAATTTGCAGATTGGACACCATTAAATTAGGCTTGAATAAAGACTGGGAGTGGATGGGCCATTACACAAAGCAAAACTATTTCCCCATGTTTATTCCCCCGCCCCCCCCACACACACACAGTTCCTCACATCTCCTTGTCAATTGCTGGAAATGGGCCATTTTCATTACCACTACAAACAGTTCTTTTTCTCTCCTGCTGATAAAAGCTCACCTTAACTGATCACTCTCCTTATAGTGTGTATGGTAACACCCATTATTTCATGTTCTCTATGTATGTATATATATATATAATCTTCCTACTGTATTTTCCAGTACATGCATCCGATGAAGTGGGCTGTAGCCCACAAAAGCTTATGCTCAAATAAATTTGTTAGTCTCTAAGGTGCCACAAGCACTCCTATTCTTTATGCGGCTTTTCAGAAGTTAATATGCGGCTCCTTGTATAAGCACCAACTCTGGGGCTGAAGCTACAGGTGCCAACTTTCCAATGTGCCGGGGGGTGCTCACTGCTCAACCCCTGGCTCTGCCCACAGACCCTGACCACACTCCACCCCCTCCCGCCCCTTCCCCTGAGTCTGCCATGCCCTCATTCCTCCCCCTCCCCCCCCTCCCCCCCAGCCTCCTGCATGCTACGAAACAGCTGATCGGGAGGTGCGGGGAGGGAGGGGGAGGCGCTGATCAGAAGGCTGCCGGTGGGCAGGAGGTGCTGGGAGCAGGGCGCAGGGGCTGATGTGGGGCGGGGGGGCTGCTAACGTATTACTGTAGCTCTTTGGCAATGTACATTGGTAAATTCTGGCTCCTTCTCAGGCTCAGATTGGTCACTCCTGTGATATACCTTGACTTTAGCAAAGCTTTTGATACAGTCTCCCACAATATTCTTGCCAGCAAGTTAAAGAAGTATGGATTGGATGAATGGACTATATGGTGAATAGAAAGCTGGCTAGACAGTTGGGCTCAATGGGTAGTGATCAACGGCTCGATGTCTAGTTGGCAGCTGGTATCAAGCAAAGTACCCCAGGGGTCAACCCTGCAGCCAATTTTGTTCAACACCTTCATTAATGATCTGGATGATGGGATGGATTGCACCCTCAGCAAGTTCACGGGTGACTCTAAACTGGGGGGAGAGGTAGATACACTGGAGGATAGGGATGGGGTCCAGAGTGACCTAGACAAATTGGAGGATTGAGCCAAAAAAATCGGATGGGTTCAATAAGGACAAGTGCAGACTCCTGAACTGAGCATGGAACAATCCCATGCACTGCTACAGGCCAGAGCCGGCTTTAGGAACTGCGGGGCCCGATTCGAATACCCGGCGGCGGTCCAGGTCTTCAGCGGCACTATGGCGGCGTTGGGTCCTTCACTCGCTCCGGGTCTTCCGCGGCACTGAAGGACCCTCCCGCCGCCGAAATGCCGCCGAAGACCCGGACCACCCCCGAGTGAGTACAAAAAATTTAAAAATTAAAAAGGCGCCTAAGGCGCGGGGCTCTCATAGGCGCAGGCGCGGGGCTCGATTCTGGGGAATTGGGGGAATCAGCCTAAAGTCAGCCCTGCTACAGGCTGGGGACTGACTGGCTAAGCAGCAGTTCTGCAGAAAAGAACCTGGGAATTACAGTGGATGAGAAGCTGGATATGAGTCAACAGTGTGCCCTTGTTGCCAAGAAGGCTAATAGCATATTGGGCTACATTAGTAGAAGCATTGCCAGCAGATTGAGGGAAGTGATTATTCACCTCTATTTGGCACTGGTTAGGCCACATCTGGAGTATTAGTCCAGTTTTGGGGCTGCCACTACAGAAAGGATGTGGAGAAATTGGCGAGAATCCAACGGAGGGCAACAAAAATGATTAGGGGGCTGTGGAACATGACTTATGAGGAGAGGCTGATAGAACTGAGCTTATTTAGTTTGCAGAAGAGAAGAATGAGGGGGGATTTGATAGCAGCCTTCAACTACCCGAAGGGGGGTTCCAAAAAGGATGGAGCTAGGTTGTTCTCAGTGGTGGCAGATGACAGAACAAGGAGCAACGGTCTCAAGTTGCAGTGGGGGAGGTCTAGGTTAAATATTAGGAAAAACTAATTCACTAGGAGGGTGCTGAAGCACTGGAATGGGTTACCTAGGGAAGTGATGGAAGCTCCATCCTTAGAAGTTTTTAAAGCCCAGCTTGACAAAGCCATGGGTGGGATGATTTAGTTGCAGTTGGTCCTGCTTTGAGAAGGAGGTTAGACTAGATGACCTCCTGAGGTCTCTTCCAACCCTGATATTCTATGATTCTATGTTTCAGAGTAGCAGCCGTGTTAGTCTGTATCCGCAAAAAGAACAGGAGTACTTGTGGCACCTTAGAGACTAACAAATTTATTAGAGCATTAGCTTTCGTGGACTACAGCCCACTTCTTCGGATGCATATAGAATGGAACATATATTGAGGAGATATATATACACACATACAGAGAGCATAAACAGGTGGGAGCTCAGCAGGTCTGTCATTGAATGACCAGACAGGTTAAAGTGTTCTCCCACTGGTTTTTGAGTATTATGATTCCTGATGTCAGATTTGTGTCCATTAATTCTTTTGCGTAGAGACTGACCGGTTTGGCCAATGTACATGCCAGAGGGGCATTGCTGGCACATGATGGCATATATCACATTGGTAGATGTGCAGGTGAACGAGCCCCTGATGGTATGGCTGATGTGATTAGGTCCTATGATGATGTCACTTGAATAGATATGTGGACAGAGTTGGCATCGGGGTTCGTTACAAGGATAGGTTCCTGGGTCAGTGGTTTTGTTCAGTGATGTGTGGTTGCTGGTGAGTATTTGAGTATTGCTCAACCCCCCCAACCTAAAGCAAATACTCACCAGCAACCACACATCACTGACATCTGACATCAGGAGTCATAATACTCAAAAACCAGTGGGAGAACACTTTAACCTGTCTGGTCATTCAATGACAGACCTGCGGGTGGCTATATTACAACAGAAAAACTTCAAAAACAGACTCCAACGAGAGACTGCTGAGCTGGAATTGATATGCAAACTAGACACAATCAACTCAGGATTAAATAAGGACTGGGAATGGCTGAGCCATTACAAACATTGAATCTATCTCCCCTTGTAAGTATTCTCACACTTCTTATCAAACTGTCTGTACTGGGCTATCTTGATTATCACTTCAAAAGTTTTTTTTCTCTTACTTAATTGGCCTCTCAGAGTTGGTAAGACAACTCCCACCTGTTTATGCTCTCTGTATGTGTGTATATATATCTCCTCAATATATGTTCCATTCTATATGCATCCGAAGAAGTGGGCTGTAGTCCACGAAAGCTTATGGTCTAATAAATTTGTTAGTCTCTAAGGTGCCACAAGTACTCCTGTTCTTTTTATGATTCTATGGTAGGAATAAATGGTCAGTTTTCAGAATGGAGAGAGGTAAATAGTGGTGTACCCCAGGAGTCTGTACTGGGACCAATCCTATTCAACATATTCATAAATGATCTGGAAAAAGGGCTAAATAGCGAGATGGCAAAATTTGCAGATGATACAAAACTACTCAAGATAGTTAAGTCCCAGGCAGACTGCGGAGAGCTACAAAAGGATCTCTCAAAACTGGGCAACAAAATTGCAGATGAAATTCAATGTTGATAAATGCAAAGTAATGCACATTGGAAAACATAATACCAACTATACCTATAAAATGATGGGGTTTAAATTAGCTGTTACCGCTCAAGAAAGAGATCTTGGAGTCATTGTGGATAGTTCTCAAAAAAGCGAACAGAATTTTGGGAATCATTAAGAAAGGGATAGATAATAAGACAGAACATATCATATTGCCTTTATATAAATCCATGGTACGCCCACATCTTGAATACTGTGTGCAGATATGGTCACCCTATCACAAAAAAGATATAATAGAATTGGAAAAGGTTCAGAAAAGGGCAACAAAAATTATTAGGAGTATGGAACGATGTCATATGAGGAGAGATTAATAAGACTGGGACTTTTCAGCTTGGAAAAGAGACAGCTAAGGGGGTTATGATTGAGATCTATAAGATCATGACTGGTGTGGAGAAAGTAAATAAGGAAGTGTTATTTACCCCTTCTCATAACACAAAAACTAGGGGTCACCAAATGAAATGAATAGGCAGCAGGTTTAAAACAAACAAAAGGAAGTATTTCTTCACACAATGCACAGTCAACCAGTGAAACTCTTTGCCAGAGGATGTTGTGAAGGCCAAGACTATAACAGGGTTCAAAAAAGAACTAGATAAATTCATGGAGGATAAGTCCATCAGTGACTATTAGCCAGGATGGACAGGGACGGTGTCCCTAGCCTCTGTTTGCCAGAAACTGTGAATGAGTGACAGGGAATGCACCTGGCATTGACCACTGTCGGAAAACAGGATATTGGGCTAGATGGACCTTTGATCTTACCCAGTATGACTATTCTGCTATTCTTATATAGAACCAAGATGTATCTCTCCTTTACCTCCCCCACTGTAACCCACTAGACCCCACTCCCCTCCCAGAGCTTCTAGCAGTCAGAGGTTTAGGAACACCCTGAGCATGGGGTTGCATTCCTGACCATCTTGGCTAATAACCATTAATAAACCTATCTTCCATGAACATACCTTATTCTTTTTTGAGCCCAGGTATACTTTTGGCCCTCACAAATCATAAGACTTTTCACTACACTTCCATATAAATACAGACCCCATTGTTACTAAATCTTTTCTGATATCCAGCTTGAAATGTCCTTTGCCCAATTTCTTCCCATTTACTATTAGTTACAGTCATGAATCTTAAGAATTCTGTCTGTCCTACTGGGGATTTCTGTCCCTGCAGAACAAATTCCACTTAATAGCAGTAAATTCCTGTAAAGAAAATACTCCCTGCCTATAGGGAAAGTGAAATTTTAAGACTTCAGGAATGGATTTCTCTCTCACTGTACTCTAAAAATGGATGTCAGCATCCTCAGCATTTGCATCTTAGGGCAGGTCTTCACTACGGGGGGGGGGGTCGATTTAAGATACGCAAATTCACCTACGCTATTCGTGTAGCTGAATTCGACGTATCGGAGCCGACTTACCCCGCTGTGAGGACGGCGGCAAAATCGACCTCCGCGGCTTCCCGTCGACGGCGCTTACTCCCACCTCCCCTGGTGGAGTAAGAGCATCGATTCGGGGATCGATTGTCGTGTCCCGACGAGACGCCATAATTCGATCCCGAGAGATCGATTTCTACCCGCCGATTCAGGCGGGTAGTGTAGACCTAGCCTCAGAGATAGTTATCATGGGGCAGAGAGAAGAATTCTAGTATGCTACCAGAATATTATTCCATGTTTTACTGATCCCTATATGTGAGAGACAAACTTCTAAATCAACATTTTTAAAGTAAATTTCTTTTTTGTGAAAAGGATCAGGCTGAAAGCCATTGGAGATTCGAATCCCCTAATGCTTTACAAGAATGAGTGCAGTAAAGTGACAGTGCAAGCTACTTGTGTACTCTCACTATCATTCCCACACACAACACTGTTGAGCTGCCTTATCTCTGCCCCAGATGGAGTACTCAAGGGCTGATAGCGGAGTTCTCCATATCTCTTTCAGGCAGTGACCTCTCCACTGAGACTGCCAACCACAGGGCCGATTGTGGTAGTGATTTTTTTTGTGACACGGACGCTTGTCAGCTAGTAATTGGAATGAGACCTGAGACTCGTGAACATTACCGTTTAGTTGAAATAGGTGATCAGTTTCAGGAAACTGTTCAAAACCAGTATGAGGGGGATTAGATTAGATTAGGGAATGGGATGTGATGTCTTTCAATTGTAGGTCACTGGTTCCATTCTGTATCTAGATTGATAGTGATTAGATCAGTGGTTCCCAAACTTTAACAACCTGTGAACCCCTTTCCCTAAAATGTCAAGTCTCACGAACCCCCTCCTAAAAATGAATATTTCCAGGGATTTTCTCCTTTACCTGAGTAGAAATTATAAAAGCAGTGATCTTGGAAATATAAAATGTGTTTTTATGACATGCTTATTACACACTATTTATTATTAATTATTATTTATCATTACAGTATTTTTATTACATTATGAAAACGGCAGCACTCTTCCAAGATCTCACTTTCGTAGCTTGTATCACCTTAAATAAGCCTGTTATAAGACAAGGCTCCTATGTTTCATCAAGGAGTATCAGATGTGAAACAGCATGAAGGTATTTAAGAAATCAACTCAAAGAGTTCCTCCTACACAAGCATTCAGGTCTTGAGCAGTCCAGGCAAACAATGTACGTTACAACAAAGCTTAAACTTGTTCTATATAATAATTTTAAAAACAATACCAGCTGCCTATTTAATTTTAAAAACAGCAAAAAAATATCCACCTCCCTTTCCATTTCTTATAAGGAGTCTTGAAGTTTAAATCTCCTCAGTGTGATAGATATGCTTGCTTTGATCTGCTTAGCTCTTGGAAGTCCAGGGGCTATGGGCTGCTGGCCCCATGCTGGCAGGGGCCCCTAGGGACAGCTCTGTCCGCCATGAGGGAATTTTTTCCCGAGAACTCCCTGTAACATTTCGCAAACCCCAGTTTGGGAACCACTGGAGTAGATGTTGTCATCTGACAAGCCATTCAGAGAGTGGTATGAAATGTATTGGGCATCCCAGACCAGTTCCTAATTGGGCACATGGCAACATTAAAAACAAAAACAATAAACCCCCTCATAATTGCACCTAGCACAAATAAGTTCTTTTATCTCAGCAAAGACACAACAGACTAAATGACTTTTGGAAAATAAACTTCCATTTTATGGTTCAGGAACATTAGTAGGGGATGGTGGGTGTGGGTGAAGGTTGCAGTCTCACAGGTTGCACTGTACTCATTTAGTGGTGAACAGAAGACATCAATCTCGAGAGCTCTCAATTGACACTCTCTCCAGCACCAAATTTTCTTAAAATACAATAGACAATAAATCATCCAATCTAACACTGGAGTGGCCTGACCCTTAATTATTTTATCATTTTATCATAACTATTGCAGATATAAGTTTTGCTAACATCAAAACCTACCTGGGCTTATTCAATCCTTTCCAAAGTGCCAACAAGCCATAGCCTTCATAAAAATAAGTTGTTTGGGGTTTTATATTTTAGGACCTGATACTGCCCAGTATTCAGTGGGACTGCTCACAAAGGAAGGTAATCTGCAAGGAAAGTGTGTCCAAATCAGGCCCCCAATATATTTGTAAAAGGTGTGGAAGTTTTCTGTATTATTTTTTATAAATAATGTTTGTACCTCATAGCTAAGGTTAAGATTCTGTCACAGGTATTTTTACTAAAAGTCAGGGACAGGTCACAGGCAATAAACAAAAATTCATGAAAGCCCATGACCTGTCTCTGACTTTTACTAAAAATACCCGGCGGGGGATGGGGTGGAGATTAACAGTCAGAGTGCTGCTGGCAGCTGCTACAGCCCCGCTGCTGCTTTGGGGGCCTGAGACCACTGCTCTGGGGGTCAGTCAGTTGGCCAGATGCTCCAGCGGCCTTGGGGACCACTGCTTTGGCGGCCCCAGGGCTGACCACTGGCCATTGTTCCGGCAATGTGAGAACCGCTGCTCCAGTGGCCTCAGCAGCTGGCTGCCAGCCAGCTGCTCTGGTGGCTTTGGAGACATTGCTCCTGCGGCCCTGGGGCTGACTGCCAGCTGCCGCTCTAGACCTGCCACTGCTCCTGCGGCAGGGGCTGACAGCCACTGCTCCAGCCACAGTGCGGCTGACCCAATCCCAGCAACTGCTTCAGCCCTGGAGCCGCTGCTAACAGCGGCTCCACACTGGGGCTAACAGCTGCTCCACACTGCCCCAGAAGAAGTCCCGGAGAGTCACAGAATCCATGACTTCCATGACAGAATCATATTCTTAATGTAATATATAAATAGGCATCCTAAAGCCTAAGCTGTAAAGAAGTCTTAAGGATGCTCATACACTATAACTTTTAAACAAGTTTTAGCCAGTCAGGAATATAGTTGGTGCCAAACATAGTTTGTACCAATCACACCATTAATGAATAGGGTTGCCAACAGTCCCTTATTACGAGGAATATCCATTTTTCATCTCTGTACAAGATCGTTTGTTGCTGAGTGCTGCAAAAAGTAGCAAGAAATGCCTCTGGCGAATACAGGGGAGTACTGCTTATAATAATAATAATAATAGGATAAAAGGTGGGGTGAGGGTGCTAAGAAAACAGTCCCTTATTTTTGAAATACAATGTCGACAACCCTAGTTAATAACCATGGCAGCTAACAGTGTTTTTCCCTTGCAGCTAAACTGGGACATGGTTGTCATTCAGTAAGTAGTCTGGCGCACTGTTGTTTTCATATTGGGTTCTGGGAGGTGGGAAGGCACAAGTCCGCCCACGGCTAAAGGACCCTCCCCTAGCCTCTGGGGAGGATCCACTGAGCCTGGGACTCAAATAATTACGGGGGGCAACAGAAAAATGTAATAGGGGCAGGTGTGAGGGTCAAAGGGTCAAAAGTAGGGAACCCAAAAGGGACACTGAGCAGGGAACCCTGGACAGCGCCCACTGTTCCTCAAAGGTCTCAAGGGAGCCAACGGACACCTCCCAGAGGAACTCTGCCTGGATACCTGAGCGGAGAGAGGAACAGAAATAGACCCCAGAGTCGCAGAGAACCCCCTCAGCCAACATCCTCTCTCTGGTTATAGATGGCCACTTTGGCCATCGCTAAGAGGAAGTTGACAAGGAGGTCCTGCAACTTTGTGGGGCCATGGACAGAATGTGTATGTATAAGAAGGTGAGGGGGAAAGTGCAGCCAAAAACGTAGAAGGAGGTCCAGGAGGAGCCGGAATAGGGGCTGCAACCTGGCACACTCAAATAAGCGTGCACCAGGGTCTTCCTCATGCCGCAAAAGGGACAGGCATCGGGAACAGGGGTGAACTGTGCCAGGTATACGCCCGTAATTAAGGCTCCGTGAAGGAGCCACCAACCAATATCCCCGGCAGGCCATGGGGCCAAGGTGGAATATAGGCTAGCCCACCGGGGTTTCTGACCCTCAACAAGTGGCATTAGGTCCCGCCATTCAGTGTCAGGGTGGGATACAAAAGTGAGGAAATGGAGAGTATGGACCATGAGTGTGTACAGATGTGCCCTTAGTGTGGTTCGAAAGTGAACCGTCTGCAGGTCTTGCAGCCAGCTCAAGGTATACGGGTGGGGCAGCCAGGGGGGCTCACAGGACAGGGGCCCGATGAAAAGGTCCAGAGGGCACGAAGTGTGGGGTGGGCGGGGAGCACCCTTCCATAGGACCCGCTTGAGGTAAGCCCGAGAGGCGGCCAACAAGGCTGCCCTCAACTCCCAAAGTGTGCACTGTTGTTTTGCAAGAAAGGAAGGAAACTCTAACCATGGCTGATATTTAGCCAGTGCTCCCTTCAGTGGATCAAACAGTTCATTGTCCCAAGTGCTGCTGATGCTGGCCTGTGGACTGTCCTTCAGGCACTCTGCTCCTGTTGAAGAAGTGTGAGTGTGCTGCCTAGAATTTCTGAGAATGCAATGATACAAGCAAGGTCAGGCATCCTGATATGGGCAATTATGCACACATGTTGTGACAAAGTTACTGTATGAACACAACTACACTGTGTTTGTTCTGAGTTAGAGGAGAGCATCATGACCTGGTTACAAAAAAAACCATGGTTAATACTTGTAGCATAGACAGGGCCTAAGTGGGGAAGCTCTTGTGAACACAGCTGAGAAAGTTGTAAGGACCCAGTCATGGGGCATTGCTGACACATAGTGGCCCCACTGGACAAGTGTGGCACTCTATCTGCTTCCTGTCTCAGTTTCCTCCCCCAAGGTGGGTCTCCTCAGCTCTCCACACTCCAGTCTCTACTGGAGATATGGCTTAGGCTGGGAGCTCCAAGTTCCCCTGCAACCCAAACTGATATATTCCAGCGTATGGTTGAGCTTCAGGAAAGGCAGCAGGAGCCGAGACCGCCGCTACAGCCCCTGTGTAACCACCAGCCCTCCTCCCCAAGTTCCATAGCCTCCTCACCCAGACGCCCAAGAAAGCAGTGGGGGGGCCTCCGGCCAGCCAGCCACTCCACCCCAGAGGATTGCTCAAGCAACAGAAGGCTGGCCTTCAATAAGTGTTAAAGTTTTAAAGTGCAGTGTGTCCTTGTCCTTCCCTCCTCCCCCACCCCACCCAGCGCTTCCCTCCTCCCCCCCCCCCCCTCCCGGGCTACCTTGGTAGTTATCCCCCTATTTGTGTGATGAATTAATAAAGAATGCATGAATGTGAAGTAACAATGACTTTATTGCCTCTGCAAGCGGTGATCGAAGGGGGGAGGGGATGGGGGTTAGCTTACAGGGAAGTAGAGTGAACCGGGGGGGGCGGGGGAGGAGTTCATCAAGGAGAAACAAACAGAAGTTTCAAACCGTAGCCTGGCCAGTCAGAAAACTGGTTTTCAAAGCTTCTCTGATGCGCACCGTGCCCTGCTGTACTCTTCTAACCGCCCTGGTGTCTGGCTGCGCGTAATCAGTGGCCAGGCAATTTGCCTCAGCCTCCCACCCCGCCATAAATGTCTCCCCCTTACTTTCACAGATATTGTGGAGCGCACAGCAAGCAGTAATAACAATGGGAATATCGGTTTCACTGAGGGCTATCCAAGTCAGTAAACTGCGCCAGCGCGCTTTTAAACATCCAAATGCACATTCTACCACCATTCTGCACTTGCTCAGCCTATAGTTGAACAGGTCCTGACTACTGTCCAGGCTGCCTGTGTACGGCTTCATGAGCCATGGCATTAAGGGGTAGGCTGGGTCCCCAAGGATAACTATAGGCATTTCAACATCCCCAACGGTTATTTTCTGGTCTGGGAAGAAAGTCCCTTCCTGCAGCTTTTGAAACAGACCAGAGTTCCTGAAGACGCGAGCATCATGTACCTTTCCCGGCCATCTGGCGTTGATGTTAGTGAAACGTCCCTTGTGGTCCACCAGTGCTTGCAGCAGCATTGAAAAGTACCCGTTTCGGTTTATGTACTTGCTGGCTTGGTGCTCCGGTGCCAAGACAGGGATATGGGTTCCGTCTATCGCCCCACCACAGTTAGGGAATCCCATTGCAGCAAAGCCATCCACTATGACCTGCACATTTCCCAGAGTCACTACCCTTGATACCAGCAGGTCTTTGATTGCGTTGGCTACTTGGATCACAGCAGCCCCCACAGTAGATTTGCCCACTCCAAATTGATTCCCAACTGACCGGTAGCTGTCTGGTGTTGCAAGCTTCCACAGGGCTATTGCCACTCGCTTCTCAACTGTGAAGGCTGCTCTCATCTTGGTATTCTGGCGCTTCAGGGCAGGGGAAAGCAACCCACTTCACTTTCCATGAAAGTGCCCTTACGCATGTGAAAGTTTCGCAGCCACTGGGAATCGTCCCACACCTGCAACACGATGCGGTCCCACCAGTCTGTGCTTGTTTCCCAGGCCCAGAATCGGCGTTCCACGGCATGAACCTGCCCCATTAACACCATGATTTGCACATTGCTGGAGCCCGTACTTTGTGAGAGGTCTATGTCCATGTCTATTTCTTCATCACTCTCGTCGCCATGCTGCAGTCGCCTCCTCGCCTGGTTTTGCCTTGGCAGGTTCTGGCTCTGCATATACTCCAGGATAATGCGCTTGGTGTTCATAGTGCTCATAATTGCCGCAGTGATCTGAGCGGGCTCCATGATCCCAGTGCTATGGCGTCTGGGCTGAAAAAAGGTGCAAAACTATTGTCTGACGGAGGGAGGAAGGGGCGACTGACGACATGGCTTACAGGGAATTAAAATCAGCAAAGGTGGCTGTGCATCAGGGAGAAACACAAACAACTGTCACACAGAATGGCCCCCCCCCCAAAGATTGAACTCAAAACCCTGGGTTTAGCAGGCTGTTGATTTCACGGAGGGACGGGGAAGCAAATGAATACAGAACAAATCTGGTCCATTTATTGTTTTGATCCACTCAATCTATCTTTTACATCTTAGGCAGGCAGCAGACGGTGCAGCATGACTGATAGCCATCGGCATCTTCTGGGTGCTTGGCAGAAGATGCTGCATTACGGTTGCTAGCCACCATCACCAAGACGGTGCAATAGGACTGCCGGCAGGACTGAGTCTCCAGGAGACAAAACATGTCTGCCCAGGCGCTTCTGACCGAACTCACTGAGGAGTACGATGACGACGGCTACCAATCGTAATGCACCATCTGCTGCCAAAAGGCAAGGAGCTGCTGCTGTATAGCAATGCAGTCCCACGTCTGCCGGCACCCAGTATGCCAATGACGGCTACCAGTCATACTGCACCGTCTACTGCCAAAAGGCAATTAGCTGCTGCTGTGTAGCAATGCAGTCCCACGTCTGCCAGCACCCAGATGACATATGGTGACGGTGAGCTGAGCTGAGCGGGCTCCATGCTTGCCGTAGTATGTCATCTGCATGGGTAACCCAGGAAAAAAGGCGCGAAACGATTGTCTGCCCTTGCTCTCACGGAGGGGGAGGGGGACCTGATGACATATACCCAGAATCCCCCGCGACACTGTTTGTGCCTCATCAGGCATTGGGATCTCAACCCAGAATTCCAATGGGCGGTGGAGACTGCAGGAACTGTGGAATAGCTACCCATAGTGCAATGCTCCGGAAGTCGACGCTAGCCTCGGTACTGTGGACGCAGTCTGCCGACTTAATGCACTTAGAGCATTTTGTGTGGGGACACACACAATCGACTGTATAAAAACGATTTTTAAAAAACCGGCTTCTATAAATTCGACCTAATTTCGTAGTGTAGACATACCCTGAGAGTTAGACTGAGACAGCAGAGCTGTAACTAAGCATTTTAGCACTCGGGGGAGCAAGCATATTTGTGACCCCTAGAGGTGATGTGTAGAGGTCAAGTGGAGTTACAACCCCCTTCCCCAGGATTTCTTTCTTCCTGTTAGCAGAGAGGTTTTCAAACTGTGAGGTGCACATCCCTAGGGGGATGCTCCCTACACTTTGAAAACCATCGCCACCTGGAAGGAGCTGGGAGATTGGAGCTTGTGGAAACCATCCAGCCTGCTCAGGCCCCTGGCTCTCTGCGCTGTGGGAGCGGAGTGGTGGCTGACTGCCCGGCAGCCCTCCCTGCTCTGCTCCCCAAGTCAGGCCGCCACTGCATGGCTGGGCACTCCCCAGGCAGGGCGGGTGGCACAGCTCTGAGCTGCACCCCTCACTCACTCTTGCCTCTGTCCTGAAGGAGCCCAGCATTGACCAGCTTTGCCCCCGGGAGCCGGCCCCTGCCCATGGAGCCTGGCTGCCTTGAGATACTCCCCGAGGTGCTCCCTGAATGACTCATCTCCCTTGGGCACCTGCCTCTCAGCAGCCTGGTCACACTCCGCTTACTGCCCGGGGAACTGCCATTGCAGCTAGGTCACTCTCCCCACACTCCCTGCGTGCAGAGTGGAACCACCCCTTGATCCGTGGCAGCTGGGCTTGCAATTACACAGCCTGAGCTCTGAGCTCGGCCATGCGAGCCCAGTGCCCAGCCTAGGCACTGGAGGCAGGCAGCTGCTGCTGACAGAACAGACTCGCTCCCACCAGCTCCTGAAACCAAGGCCGTGAGAATGGAGTGATCCCTAGGATTACCACAATTCAAGTTGCCAAATAGAGGAGGACACTGCCGGAGAGAGGAGGAATTGGGGGGGTTACAGTTGGAGAGTGCTGGAGGAGGTATTTGGGGGGTGCTGGAGGGGTATGTGTGTACTGGGAGGGAGTATTTGTGGGGTACTAGAGGGAGTATTTGGGGGGCTGGAAGAGTGTGTATGTACTGGGAGGAGGTATTTGGTGGATACTGAAAGAGGTACCTGCAGTGGGGGTACCCACTGGAGGTGGGAGGCAATGTTACTCTCCCTCTCACGGTGACAGGGTGACTGGCACAGACCCAGAACGCAGCGCCAGCCCATCAGTCAACACCTCCCTGTGGGCTTCTCCCCCTTCCCAGGGCAGGGAGCTGGAGGCACTCAGCGCCCTGCCTGCCTGCTGCCACCACTATAATCCTAGCACCACGGAGAGACCCTGCTCCAGCCAGAGTCACTGGGCCTGCAATCCTGCAGGGAGGAGAGTCCCTGAGCCCCTGGGCTCCAGCTGATGTTGCTGGGCCCGATCCGGGGCGGGGGGGGGGGGGGGGGGAAGACTGAGCAGCCTCTGCTCCGGCTGATGTCACTGGGCCCAATCCTGCAGTGGGGGGGGGAGGGCTGACACTGCTGGGCCCAATCCTGCGCCACCCCATTTTTTGATCCCTGCCAGCTTTGTGACCTGGGTGGCTGCACTGTTCGTCCTGCACCAGTTACAGCCATATGTGACAGAGGCAGAGATTGTGGGGGGGTGCACACTATACCACCCACCCCCAATGCTGGGGTGCCTAGGTCAAGTGGAAACTACCTAAACTTGCAAGGAAAGGCTAAGCTTTAGGTAAGATAATATGGGCTAGGTTCACAAGCTGGACTTAGGCACCTATGTCTAACATTTAGGCATCACTGATATTCACAAAACCTCTGTGGAGGTGCCACCTAACCCTGTAGGCACCTAAATTTCGTAAATTCCCTTAAATAGGTGCCTAAATTTCTGGCAATGGGCATGCACACAGTCACCTAAGTCTTGACACTGCCAAGCTGCTTGATGCCTAACTCACACCTAAGCTCGAGTGGGATTTAAAACAAGGAGTTTCACCTGTGGGGACCAATCTGGTAGGCATAGCCAGAAACATGGCCCAATTAACATTTAACTAGTTACACAAAGCGGAACAGCTTCAGCTAGAGAAATTAAGAGACTCCCAGTCACAGAATACCCTAGACTCCAGTGGTTAGTACCCTCACCTGGAAGAGGAAGTCCTTGCTCTATATCGGACAGAGGAGGGATTTGAACCCAAGCTCCCCACATCTTGAATCTGACAATTGGGATACTCTGTACAAGAGAGGTGGCACCACCTCCTAATTTTTTCTTGAGAAAGGACAGGCCTGGCTTAAGAACTTAACTCCAGGAGATGGTTCACAGCTGTGAATCCCCAGTGGAAGAAAGCACCTCACTATGGTCTGGAGTTAAGTGCCTAAGTCTTTTTGAGTGGGCAGAGCTTAGGCCACATACACCCTGCTTTACATTTCCACCTGGCTATATTTGGCAGCTACCCACTCAACTTGCTGGCTTTTGTGAATCCATCTCTTACGTGCTTAGCTCCAGGAGCAGTCCTATCCATGTTGCCAGCCAGTGTGAAATGTTTTTGAGAGCACCCTGTCTCCCCGCTCCCCTAGCTGAGCAGTCCAAGGGGGAAAGCCAGCCAATCAGAGCAGAGCAAAAAAAAGCTGAGCAACAAAGCAATATGGTGCGCCCTGGAAGCTGGCATCCAGGATGACCACCCTGCTCACCAGCCCTTAGAACTGTTCCTACCTAACTATCCCCATTGATTATATAAGAAGCCTGGGCCTCTAACTCAAGCTGTGAATTCCACATGGTATCTAAAAATTAGGCATTGCAAAGCTGCTTGCTACAATGCCTAAGTCCCTCCTATGAACCTACCCCTAAGTGTCTAGGCCTGTTGTTGTTTTAATCCTTTTCTTCTCTGTTTGTTATGTTCCTATGAATACTTTGTTTTGACAAGGCTGTTCTCTGTCATTCATGTTCATAGTGTTTGCAGCTCTCAATGGGAAGTCTATAGGAAGGCCAAAACCTAGCTGGACCTGTTGACAAACCCACACCTGTACTTCTCTGGAAAGGAATAATTATTAGATAAGCAAGTGTTGTTTGCCACCTAATTTGTACTCATACTGCATTAAACATCCATGACAAGACCAGATCAAATATCAGTTTCATAAAAACACACATACACATAAATCCAGCAGCCTCCAGGACATAGGTGTAGGGTTTCTGATTCAAATCCTAGTCCCAGTCTCTTGCTTTCTTGGGTCAAGAGAAGGATGGAGACAGTGTCCTAAGATCTGAAGTCCTAACCCTACAAACATTTCTGATATGGGAATAGATTGGTCCAATTCTGTAAGGCAGATGGAGAGACAAACTAGATGTACACCTACTTAATCTCAAATTTTTGGCCTGAGACTTAGCTTTTCAGAGATTTCTTAGACTAGACAGTGGGTATAATAGGCCTGGGGAGGCTAAGCTGTGGTGGCCCCGCCTGCTCTCTGCCTCTTTCCGTCCCTGCTCCGCCCCTTCCCCGAGGCCCCCACCGCCCGCCACTGCCTGGCTGAGTCCCTCCTCTCCTCCACTCTGCTCCCTGCTCCTCCCCTGCGAGGCCCACACCGCCCCGCGTCCCTCCTCTCTTCCACCACCCCCCGTGAGGTCCCCCTGCCTGACACTCGCCGCGTCCCTTTGGGCGGTGGGGGAAGGAGGTGTGAAGTAGAGGAGGGATGCGGCGAGCAGTGGGGACCTTACTGGGTGGGGGAGGGGGAACGTGGCAAATGGCAGCGACGGGGGGGCCAAACGGGGAGGGGGCCAAGCAGAAGTGGAGGAGGGGATGGGGCCTGGGGTGGAGTGTGGGTGGGGTCACAGGCAGAAGAGGCGGGGCCACAAGCAGAAGGGGTGGGACAGGGAGCTAGCCTCTTCCAGGGGAAGCTTTGCTCACCGCCCATGTTTCTTAGGTTCTCTGGTTTGCCGGTGATTTCCAAAATCACAGGACTTTTGGTGCAACCAAAGTTATCAATGCCCCAAGTTGTGGTGCTGCAGGAGCCTCAGCCATGAAACTGACATGAACTAAGGCCTGGTCTACACTAGGCATTTATGTCGAAGTTAGCGCCATTACATCGAATTAACCCTGCACCCGTCCACACCGCGAAGCTATTTAGTTCGACATAGAGGTCTCTTTAATTCGACTTCTGTACTCCTCCCCAACGAGGGGAGTAGCGCTAAATTCGACATGGCCATGTCGAATTAGGCTAGGTGTGGATGGAAATCGACGCTAATAGCTCCGGGAACTATCCCACAGTGCACCACTCTGTTGACGCTCTGGACAGCAGTCCGCGCTCGGATGCTCTGACCGCCACACAGGAAAAGCCCCCGGGAAAATTTGAATTTGAATTCCTTTTCCTGTCTGGGCAGTTTGAATCTCATTTCCTGTCTGGACATCGTGGCGAGCTCAGCAGCACTGGCAAGGATGCAGAGCTCTCCTAGAGTGATGGCCGTGCAATCTCAGAATAGAAAGAGGGCCCCAGCATGGACTGATCGGGAAGTCTTGGATCTCATCGCTGTGTGGGGCGATGAGTCCGTGCTTTCCGAGCTGCGCTCCAAGAAACGGAATGCAAAGATCTACGAGAAGATCTCTAAAGACATGTCAGAGAGAGGATACAGCCGGGATGCAACGCAGTGCCGCGTGAAAATCAAGGAGCTGAGACAAGGCTACCAGAAGACCAAAGAGGCAAACGGACACTCCGGATCCCATCCCCAGACTTCCCGTTTCTACGAGGCACTGCATTCCATCCTAGGTGCGGCCGCCACCACTACCCCACCACTGACCGTGGACTCTGAGGATGGGATATTGTCCACGTCCGGTTCCTCGGACATGTTAGCGGACGGGGAAGATGAGGAAGGAGATGAGGAGGACGAGGCAGTCGACAGCGCTTACAACGCTGATTTCCCCGACAGCCAGGATCTCTTCATCACCCTTACTGAGATCCCCTGCCAACTGTCCCCAGCCATTAACCCGGACACAGAATCTGGGGAAGGATCAGCCAGTAAGTGTTTTAAACATCTAAACATTTATTTTTAACAGAACAGGAATATTAACAATAACAACAATGGGTTTCTCATGATTAGTTTGCCCTAGGCGCTTAACGTTTCAGTCCTGGGCAGTGCAACTATTGAAAAAAAATCTAACAATGTCCTGTTTAGCATGATTGTTCTGCCCAAGCCGCTCTACTGTTTAGTCACTGCCAGTGCAGCTAGAGTAAAATGCGGTCTATATGTCCGGGGATAGAGCAGAAATCCTCCTGGGACATCTCGAGGAAGCTCTCCTGGAGGTAATTGGAAAGCCGTTGCATCAGGTTCCTGGGGAGAGCGGCCTTATTGGGTCCTCCGTAGTATGACACGTTGCCGCGCCACGAGACAATCAAGTACTCAGGGATCATTGCTCTGCACAGCAGGGCAGCATACGGCCCTGGTCTTTGGAGGCTTTCCCGAAGCATTCTTTCTTTCTCGCTGTCTGAGATCCTCATCAGGGTGATGTCGCTCATGGTGACCTGCTTTGAATTAGGTAGGGGAATGTTACTGTTGGGACTGCTTGCCCGTTCCTTTACAGAACTGTAACCGCTGGTTTGCGGCCACGCAGTGGAGGCGGGAGAGGGGCAGCATACAGGGATCGTTCCTGGGGACAGCCGCGAGGGGGTGGGACAGGGGCAGAGTTCCTGCTTGCCGGATTGCTGGCAGCAGGGACTGACATTGCTTTCAATGTGAAATGAGGCCAGTGCTAATATTAAAGTTTTAAGCTGCCACAAGTCTACGGCTTACCATGTCTGCCTGCTACAGAAATTCCGGTGTCCTGCCCCGCTTCTCAAATCTGCTGTGCAAGACCCCAGGCACTGAATGCGAAGGCCGAGAATTCGACCTTGTGCTGAGTGCGCATGTGATAGGTGCTGTGCATGGTCTTGTTCACAGAGAAAGACTATGTTCTTTGTTCACAACTACATTTATCTTTCTGAGGAATTCACTCCCTTTTTCCCATTCCCACAGCCACATCTGCGACTGTCTCACAACCTAGCCTGGCATCACACTCCCAGAGGCTAGCGCAGATTAGGCGTAGGAAGAAGAGGACACGGGAGGACATGTTCTCGGAGCTTATGGCCTGCTCCCGAGCCCAGGCAGCACAGCAGACCCAGTGGTGGGAGAACTTGTCCCAAATGCACCAAGCAAACATGGATCGGGAGGAGAGGTGGCGGCAGGAAGACCAGCAGGCGACTCAAACGCTGCTTGGACTACTGAGGGAGCAAACGGACATGCTCCGGCGCCTTGTGGATGTTCTGCAGGAACGGAGGCAGGAGGACAGAGCCCCGCTGCAGTCTATCTGTAACCGCCCTCCCCCGCCACCAAGTCCCATACCCCCCTCACCGAAAGTGCAAAGAAGGAGGGGCGGCAGAGTCCGTGCTAACTCTCACTCCACCCCTGCAGAGAGCTCTAGTAGTAGAAGGCTCTCATTCCCCAAAATTTGACAAGTTCTTTCCTTCCCGCCTCACACAAGCCCCCGTCCAAGTTTCACCTCCCAGTTCCATGTGTAGTTGATAATAAAAAATACGTTTCTGTTAATTACTGTTTCCATCATGTTCTTTTGGAGGAGGGGGGAAAGGGGGTTGGTAATTGGACAGGACAGTCACCTTTGGCAGGGTACATAGGCGGGGGCAGGTCCAGCAGCAGGGCACATACACAGTGCAGTGACTAGTTACCCTGGTCAGTCTGGGAGGTGGTTTTCATGTTCTGTGGTGGGGGGTGGGTTGCTCTGTGACTTTGTGGCGGGGGAGGGCAGTTACAGATCTTAAGCGGCGGTCCTTATCCTGGATCACAGAGCCACGCAGCAGGGGATCTGTAACCGTCCTCCCCCTGCCACAAAGTCACATCGCCCCCCCATACACACAGTCCCGATCAGGAGCGGTGACAGGCTCCGTTGAAACAACCAGTCCACCACAGCGGAGCCTGTCAATCCTGGAGTTTAGAAGCTTAATTTGCGTCAGTACACTACACCCGCTCCCCACCACAGTCTGCGTCCCAGTTTTAAAACATTCCCGCGAAAACAGTAATAAAGACAACGGTGTTCATTAACAAAGTAGAAGTGATTTTATTTCTAAACGTGTGTTGGAAGGGGGTGAAGGGGGTATGTAACTGGAGAGGATAGTCAACATTAACTGGGTAAAGAAACGGGGGCAGGTTCAGCTTCTCTGTACACTAACTTAAAAGTCACAGGTTAACCTGCTCAGTCAGGAACCTAGCTTTCAAAGCCTCCCGGATGCACAGCGCGTCCCGCTGGTCTCTTCTAATCGCCCGGCTGTCTGGCTGGGCGTAATCAGAAGCCAGGCTATTTGCCTCAACCTCCCACCCCGCCATAAAGGTCTCCCCCTTGCTCTCACAGAGATTGTGGAGCACACAGCAAGCTGCTATAACAATGGGGATATTGGTTTCGCTGAGATCACAGCGAGTCAGTAAGCTTCTCCATCTCCCCTTGAGACGGCCAAAAGCACACTCCACCACCATTCTGCACTTGCTCAGCCGGTGGTTGAAGTGTTCTTTTTCACTGTCCAGGGCGCCAGTATAGGGCTTCATGAGCCAGGGCATTAGCGGGTAGGCTGGGTCCCCGAGGATGACTATAGGCATCTCCACATCCCCAACAGTTATTTTGTGGTCCGGGAAGTAAATACCTTGCTGCAGCCGTCTAAACAGACCAGAGTTCCTGAAAACACGAGCGTCATGAACCTTGCCCGGCCATCCGACGTAGATGTTCGTAAAACGTCCCCTGTGGTCCACCAGTGCTTGCAGCACCATGGAAAAGTAGCCCTTTCTGTTAATGTACTGGCTGGCCTGGTGGTCCGGTGCCAGGATAGGGATGTGAGTTCCATCTATGGCCCCACCGCAGTTTGGGAATCCCATCGCTGCGAAGCCATCTATGATCGCCTCCACGTTTCCCAGGGTCACTACCTTTGACAGCAGTACATCAACGATTGCCTTGGCTACTTGCATCACAACAACCCCCACGGTAGATTTGCCCACGCCAAAGTGGTTCGCGACTGACCGGTAGCTGTCTGGCGTTGCAAGCTTCCAGAGGGCTATGGCCACTCGCTTCTGGACAGTCAGGGCTGCTCGCATCCGGGTGTCATTGCGCTTCAGGGCAGGGGACAGCAACTCACAAAGTTCAAGGAAAGTTCCCTTCCGCATGCGAAAGTTTCACAGCCACTGGGATTCATCCCAGACCTGCAGCACTATGCGGTCCCACCACTCAGTGCTTGTTTCCCGGGCCCAGAATCGCCGTTCTACGGCATCAACATGACCCATTGCCACCGTGATGTCCCCGGCGCTGGGTCCCATGCTTTCTGAGAGGTCTGTGCTACTCTCAGACTTCAGGCCCTCACCGCGGTGCCGTAGCCTCCTCGCCTGACTTATCTGCATCTGCCTCAGGGAAAGGTGGATGATAAGCTGCGAGGCGTTGAGAACGGCCACAACTGCAGCGATGGTCGCAGCGGGCTCCATGCTCGCAGTGCTGTGGCGTCCGCGCTGTCACTGACTAGAAAAGTGTGCGAACTGATTTCCCGCCGGCGCTTTCAGGGAGGGAGGGCAGGAGTGATGGACGGATGACGACAGTTACCCAAAAGCACCCTCGACACATTTTTTTTACCCAGAAGGCATTGGCGGCTCCACCCAGAATTCCAATGGGCAGCGGGGACTGCGGGAACTGTGGGATAGCTGCCCACAGTGCACCGCTTCCAATGTCGACGCTTTCCCCGTTACTGTGGATTCACAAAGTCGAATTACTGTCCTTAGTGTGGACACACACGTTCGACTTTGCAATATCGATTCCAAAAATTCGATTTAAGTAAAATCGAACTACTCTCGTAGTGTAGACATACCCTAAATTGTACAGAGAGTAGAGAGATGTGTCTTTTCCAGACAGCATGCAGGGAAAATAGGTCTTGATTCCTTAAGCCTCTAACCACCCTCTTGTCAGTATTCACTTAAAATTAGAGATGGATTATTCTTTTAATTTAAAACAATTAAAATTTTAAAGTTATTCAGTGTCACTTGTTTTTAAATGGAGCAGGAAACCAGGCATGTGTGTAGAATGGGAGCAAGAAACAGGAAATGTGGTGTCATTGAAGAGGAACATCTCAGGCTTTTCAGTTTCCCAACTGTTTCCAGTGATAAGTAGGAGGTGAGAGACAACTAAATGGACCAGCGATTTGATCATGTGGTATAGCAAGAGTCAGGACACAAGCTTATCTGGATTAATAGTTGATACAGCATGGCGAGAAGTACCAAATAGACCAATGGTTTGATCTGATACAGTAAAGTCAGATGCCACACTAAATGCACCAGTGGCTTGATAGCCTCGTATGGGGCATGAGGTATGACACTGAAAGGATAGATTGCTACTGAGATGAAATGGGCCAAGGGACTGATATGGTGCGGTGTGACGGACCAGGGAACGTTTTTATAGCTCCTGAGACTCTCAGTGTAAAAAACACATGTACAGTCCTTCATGGGAGACTGCTTCCATCTACCCCTTTGGGGTTGGGAGGAGGGGTCGGGGTCTTGCCTGTCTGGTCCAGCTAACTAGATATTAAAGAAAAAAAAATAAACCTTTAGTTTAAATTAATGTGGCACATGAGTGTCAAGCCAGCGCAAACCCCAGCACGATTTAATGCGCCTCAATGCCCTAGTTATTAACCCAGCTTCCCAGCATTTCCCCTCCCCATCCTGTTTTTCATTCCCTCTAAACCGTGAAACATACATTTTATTGTACGACGGAGCACGTGAGGAGACCGATTTGAGAGGAGAGAAGAGAAGACGATGAATAGGGAACATCAATTTTAGTTTCCCGGTCTCGCCCACCTGTTTTATTTTCCTTTTCCTCAGTTCGAGGCAGCAGACACGTGACACGGCAGAAAGCGCGTGGAGTGGGCTGGAGACAGGCGCGCGAGTTGGCACAAAGCTGCTTTTCTGGGGCGCGCGGAGAAGCCGCATTGGTCTGAGCGGCGCGCGCTCCGCGAGGGGGTGGGGTGAAGAAGACAGTTGGTTTGGGCGGGAAAGAGGGAGGGAGAGACGCTCGCGGCCGTTTAAACTGGGCTATAAAATACCTCGCTGCAGGCGGAGGCGGTGCTCCCGGGGCCCGCTGGAGAATCTGCCGGGGAGGGGTGATAGGGACCGGCGGGGGGAGGCTCTGTCTTCGGGGGCAGGGATGCGGGCGGCGGGTGTTTAGGATCAATGAGCCCCATGCCCCGGGCAGAGCCTGGGGCAGAGGGTTAGCGGGACCCCCCGTTGCGGGGACAGAGCGGGCAGCGCCGCAGAGACCCTGCCCTGGGCACAGAGCTGCGGGTGGGGCTAAAGAGCTGCTGGGGTCGGCGGCTGAAGGCGACGCCCAAGGTATTGGCCCTTTTCTGAATGGGCTCTGTACATCTGTGGACAAATAAAGAATTGTGTCCCCCTGATGCCAATTTGACCTTAAAGATCCGTCCCCTGTTGTATCGCACATGTGTGTGATGTGAGATAACTGGCTCTGTGGATGAGGGAAAAGCAGTGGATGTTATTCCTTGACTTTAGCAAAGCTTTTGATACGGTCTCCCACAGTTAAAGTTAAAGAAGTATGGGCTGGATGAATGGAGTACAAGGTGGATAGAAAGCTGGTTCGATCGTTGGGCTCAATGGGTAGTGATCAATGGCTCCATCTCTAGTTGGCAGCCGGTATCAAGCGAAGTGCCCCAGGCAGGGCCGGCTTTAAGCCGATTCGGCTGAGTCCCCGGAATGGGGCCCTGCGCCTAAGAGGGCCCCGCAACGTCCAGGGCTACCGGCAGAGCAGAAAAAAAAAAAAGCCACGTCCTGCTTCTCTCCCCTCCCTCCAGCGCTTGTGTCGCCATGCAGCTGGTCAGCGCAAGCCTGGGAGGGAGGGGTGAGGAGGAGGAATGCGGCGTGATTGGGGAAGTGGCGGGGCCAGGGTGGGGATTTGGGGAGGGATCCAATGGGGCAGGGAAGGGGCGGGGATTTGGGGAGGGATCCAATGCGGGGGAGCGCAAGACAATTCGCGTCCCAGTGTGGGGCTCTGCACCTGCTGAAGCCGGCCCTGGCCCCAGGGGTCGGTCCTGGGCCAGTTTTGTTCAGCATCTTCATTAATGATCTGGAGAAGGGTGTGGACTGCACCCTCAGTAAATTTGCAGATGACACTAAACTGGGAGGAATGGTAGATACGCTGGAGGGTAGGGATAGGACACAGAGGGACCTAGACAAATTAGAGGATTGGTTCAAAAGAAATCTGATGACGTTCAACAAGGACAAGTGCACTTAGGACGGAAGAATCCCATGCACTGCTACAGACTAGGGACTGAACGGCTAGGCAGCAGTTCTGCAGAAAAGGACCTAGGGGTTACAGTGGTCCAGAAGCTGGATATGAGTTAACAGTGTGCTCTTGTTGCCAAGAAGGCTAATGGCATTTTGGGCCGTATAAGTAGGGGCATTGCCAGCAGATTGAGGGGCGTCATCATTCACCCCTATTCGACATTGGTGAGGTCTCAGCTGGAGTACTGTGTCCTGTTTTGGGCCCCGCACTACAAGAAGGATGTGGAAAAATTAGAAAGAGTCCAGCAGAGGGTAGCAAAAATGACTAGGGGGCTGGAGCACATGACTTATGAGGAGAGGCTGAGAGAACTGGGATTGTTTAGTCTGCAGAAGAGAAGAACGAGGGGGGATTTGATAGCTGCTTTCAACTACCTGAAAGGAGGTTCCAAAGAGGATGGATCTAGACTGTTCTCAGTGGTACCAGATGACGGGACAAGGAGTAATGGTCTCAGGTTGCAGTGGGGGAGGTTTAGGTTGGATATTTCACGAGGAGGGTGGTGAAGCACTGGAATGGGTTACCTAGGGAGGTGGTGGAATCTTCTTCCTTAGAGATTTTTAAGGCCCGGCTTGACAAAGCCCTGTCTGGGATGATTTAGTTGGGGATTGGTCCTGCTTTGAGCAGGGGATTGGACTAGATGACCTCTTGAGGTCCCTTCCAACCCTGATAGTCTATGGCTCTATGTCAGGGGTGCTCTGCTCAAACACCAGGGTCTGGCTCCCTTTGCAGGATTGGGGCCCAATGCTTTACAGCTTCCTGTGTCTTAAAAGTGGTGTAAGATGGTGAATGAATGCAAACAGCACCTCATATTGTGGAACAGACAAGAGGGTGTGTGTTCTGTTACAAGCAGGGCTTTGAGACAAAGAATCTCTCAATATCCAAGCTTCCTCATGAAATTTGCATGTGGTGGCCTGGCTGCCTTAAGCATCGGGGTGTCTAGGTTTAGGCTGGAAATCTTACCTTTTCCTTAAAACACTTTTAAATCCCATGGGGAAAATTGTCTTCCTTATTGACAATATTTATTCAAAATAGAAGCTAGAAAAATATGCCCACCAAATGTAACTCAGAAATTACCAGAAAAAAAAAAAACCCACCACCAAAACACACAACTCTTAACATCAGAGCAACATATAATTAGTTCAATGTTTTGGGCTCACCTGCTCACCCCCTAGAACTTTTCACAATAGTCCCTGGGGTCACAATTGGCTAGTACCAACATTTTGGAACCTGATTGCCTGAAGTTAGGTATCTAGATCTGTATTTCAGCACCTAAACAAGTCGCCTGATTTTCAGGTGTTGAGCTCTTACAGCTTCTGCTAAGGTCAGTGAATTGTGGAGGCTCAGCATCTCTAAAATCAGGCTATTTATGTTGGTGCCCAGATATGATATATAAGTGCCTAACTTTTGACACTCAAATTTGGTTTTAGTGTATTGGGGGAGATTTTACATCTTTCAGTGAAGCATCAGGTATTGGGAACTGCCAAAGCAGGTGGATGAAGAACCAGTCCAGGATAGCAGAAGATTAGAAACGATCTGCTAATAGTCTGATTTAGTACAGTGACCTATAAAGTTCACAAAGAGCATGGGATTGAGCTGGCAGGCTGTTGATATTTGTGTCCAAAACTTCTATTGATTTGAAAGTGAATTGAAAGTGCTAGGCAACACACAAGAGCTACACTGCATCATACAGGCTCTAAATGAATTTAGCAAGTGAATCTAGGATATTAATGTATTTAATTTTACATATCTTATTAGAGATACAATTTAAAATTTACTTTCCCCTTATTATGAAAAAGTTTTATTTCCTTACTCCCCACTCCTCCTAATTGACCCACTCTTGCTTTTCTTGTAGATGGCCAAATCTGAACCTCGGGAAAGAAACTATGACAACATGGTAAAAATGCTGGAGGACCTGAACAGGGATTTAGAAAAACTTCTGGAAGAAATGGAGAAACTATCAGGTGTGGCTTTTTTCTGGGGAGGATATAGATTTGCTGTTAGAGGATGAAGGCATTACAGCAGTGCATAGAAATAATAATAGTAAACATGCAAGAGTAGAGGAGAGTAGACTTCAAACTTCTCTGTGTAGCAGAAATATAAGAGGAGAAAGATTGAGATCTACTAATCTGTTAATGAGATTGAGTTCTACTAATGACCACAATGTATTAAACTGAGGGATGTGTCTGGTGGAGAACATCAGTACGTGAAATCCTTAGTTACTACAGACAGTGGTATAAATGTCTGCAGAAACAGACTGGTCATATTTAACATAATTAATAATCTGGAAGGCATTTCTGAGCTTAGCTCATAAATGAAATTCAAAGATAATACTAAAGTGGGAGGAGTCGGTAGTGAGAGCAGAAAATAATACAAAGGAATTTACAGAGCTTAAAAACATAATTACAACATAAACATAGATTCAGTTTGGAAGAACTGGTACCTCCAGGATCAGAGAATGACAAACATTAATTATCCAACTGGGAAAATAAAAGATTAATTTAATCTCAATTTTGTATGCATAATGGGAAGGGGTTTAGATAAATCTTTCCACACATTTTTATGATTCCCTTCTAAGATTTCCCTGTAGCCTTCTCCTCTTCAAACAATGCAAGCTAAAGCATCTTAGCCACTCATCATAGATAAAGTGCTCATCTATGCTTACATTGTCAATTCTGGAAAATGCTAGTAGTTTAAGTGTTAAATTACTTATCATGCACTAGAATGGACATAACCAATGAGCAGAGGTGCCACCCAAACAAGGACCAGACTTAGAGCTGAGCTTGTCTCAGCAGAAAATCACTCTTTCAACTCATCTAAGATACTCTAAAGTGAAATATGGGGTGATTTCCTCCACCAATATGCCTGTGCATGTGTCTTTATTGTAAGGTCACATGGTTTGTAAATAGAGTCACTTATGCAAATGATGATTTGTTATCACAGGGTTGTTACTGAGCACAGGACTGCATATGCTATTTTCTTAGTTATTGCGTAGCTTCCCTAAATCACATATATTAATTTTTCAGTGTGCACAGATACTGCTTCTTACCTTCACATCTACAAAAAAGCAAGATCACACATTTCCCCACCCCCAGTTCTCAAACTCCACTGACTACTAGAGCTGGAGAAATACTGCAAAAAATAAAATAAAAAAATCTTTCAGCAAATATTTATTTACATTTATATCAGATTTGCTCATAATATGTTTGTATCCATTGTGCCCATTTTCTACAGATATTGCAGTGAATGAATTTATTGAAAGGGATGTTTACAGAATCATAAAATTTTAAGTGGGTTTTAAAGAATATTTGTGGAAAGTGAATTTCAGATTTGTTAACATGACTATCAACACCAGATTCCAAGGTCTTGTCTACACTAGAAGTTTCCTTCAATTTTCTTACTGCTGCAGCACCAGTAGTAGCTAGGAACATTAGTGTAGAAATGCTGCTAGTGGTTCCAACATTTTAACTCCATAGAATTTTGAGAGTCTGTATAAAAGTAGCTATCAAGTTTTATTGATATGCTCATGAGCACTGGTGGGTGTGAAGTGTTTCTCATTGTAGGACTGCTTGTGAGGTAATGGGCAGTTTGTACCGATTTACTATGGTATTAATGGGGAATGCTTAACTGATTATCAGAGGATTGCTAACAGTAGTTTAACAAATTTATTTGAGCATAAGCTTTCATGGGTAAAAAACCCACTTTTTCAGATGCATGGAGTGAAAATTACAGATGCAGGCATTATTATACTGCATCTGTAATTTTCACTCCATTCATCTAAAGAAGTGGGCTTTTTACCCACAAAAGCTTATGCCCAAATAAATTTGTTAGTGTTTAATGTGCCACCAGACTCCTCCTTGTTTTTGTGGATACAGACTAACACAGTTAGCCCTCTGATGCTTAACAGTAGTTTGTTAGTGTAGGCTGCCTAGATACTTGGAGCTGTTCACATTGGTTTGATATTGTGGGACTGATTAGGAAAGATGGGATTGTGCAAAGTGATTTGTTACTCCAGGGTTACTTGTAAGCACTGAGCTGAGTGTGCTCTTTGGCTATTATTAGAGCTAATTAGAATTTTCCAACTGAACTTTTTCTGTCAAAAAATACCAATTCATCAAAAGCAAAACGTAGAAACTGTCAATTTCAATGAAATTTTGTTTCAAAAGAAAATTTGAAAAAGTGTTTTGGTAAGGTTGAAACATTATATTTCAGCTTTTTCAGAACAGAATGGTTTGATTTTCCATTTTGAAATGACATTTCATTTCAGTGTTTTAAATTTGACATAATGTAAAATGAAAAAAATCAAAGTTGGAACAAAACATTTTGATTGACAAAAAATTTTAATTGCGTTTCATGAGAAATTTCATTTTTTGTTTAGTTTTCACTCTATTTTGTAATGGAAAAAAATCCAAAATTGCAGATTTTTCTGTGAACAGAAAAAATCACTTCCCACCCTGCTCAGTTTATTACATAGTAGGAACACTCAGCCAAGGATTAGAACTGGTACCCATTCATTCCCACTACTGTTTCCCTGAATATCAATTATTTCCCTGCCATCTGCCATCCCAACATTGCTGAATTTCTAATATCTGTTGGTTGGGTTGTTGCAGTGCAGGCAACCTGGATGGCATATGATATGGTGGTTATGCGTACCAACCCAGACTTGGCCAACTCCATGAGGCGACTGGAAGATGCATTCCTGAACTGCAAAGAAGAGATGGAAAAGAACTGGCAAGAGATGCTGAAGGAAACTAAAGGCACTGAACAAAAACAGGAATAAACAGTCCTCATATCGGTTGGTGAAATTGCAACAGTTAGATCATTTCAGACTCAATTTTTTCAGTCATAAAATATCTACAGATGCCTTACAAATGGATTATCTTCTAGTTTATTAAGCATTATTGTTGTGGCTATATATACAAATGTGTTCTGCCAAATACATGTATTGTTGAAACAAAAAGTTAACTATGTCTCTGTTTTAATCTATTCTTATCCTATGATTTTAAGCATAGTATTATAATTATATTAATTATATTATATTTATCATATATACAACTGATCTTTTTTTGATATCTTCCTGGAGGATCCCAATTTGATTTACAAATTGTAAATTTAGGGATCTGTTTGCCCTCTTCTAAAAAGCAGATGCTTCTGCAATGGAACACAGCAGTTATTTTGCTTTAGCAACTGGCCTTAGCAAGAAAATCAAAGAGTGATTTCTCCAGTTGAAAGAACAGATACAATTCCAGATTGATCCAATATGGTTCAATATGGGATTGCAGAGTAGATGGGCTAATAGTTGCAAAGTTGCATTATTATGCTCAAACATCCATAGACATTTCATAGTGTTTCTTTGACTTTTTTAACCTTTTCTAGGGATTGTTTCTCAAAATTGTCCCAGAAAGAAAGCTGTTTTAATCCTCTCTCTGTTGTAAAGAAGTTGTATGTGTTATTACAGTGAGAATTATATAGTGCTTGATGGCGACTGTATTGAATTATTTCAATTTTCTTACCATAGTGGAAAATGTTCTGTAAGGTGCAGACTGTGGTGCACTCTGCACTTGACAATCTGGGGCAGGTCCTCTGGAGCAGAGGAAACCAAATAAGCCATATTCAAATGCATTGGTTTCCTGCTGCAATGGGATTCTGCAGTACAGCGGGTTAAAAAAAATTATGCCTTTTTCAGCTGTAGTCAACATGTGAGCCAACAGCACCACCTAGTGACCAGCAGCCAACAAGTAAATAAATGATTTAGCACTGGTGAAAGGCTGCACTGATAGGGGATTTCATTCTCTAGGACTATCAGAAATCAGTCAGTCTCTTTGCCAAGCTTCTTTTCTATTTTACATTCCTATCAGTTTGTCTGGTATGATCGTAAATATATTAGGTGATGGGGCTTGCACACATTTCCATTGAAGAAATTATTATCTAAACCAGGGATGGGCAAACTTTTTGGCCTGAGGGCCACATCGGGGTTCCGAAACTGTATGGAGGGCTGGGTAGGGAAGGCTGTGCCTCCCCAAACAGCCTGGTCCCCGCCCCCATCCGCCCTCTCCCACTTCCTGCTCCCTGACTGCCCCCCTCAGAACCCCTGACCCATCCAACCCTCCTTGTCCCCTGACTGCCCCCTCCCGGGACCCCCTGCCCCTAACTGCCCCCCTGGGGCCCCAGCCCCTATTCAACCCCCCCCCCCCCATCCCCTGACTGCCCCGACCCCTATCCACACCCCTGCCCCCTGACAAGCCCCCCGGGACCCCTATGCTTATCCAACCCCCCCGTTCCCCATCCCCTGACCACTCCCAACCCAGAACCTCTGCCCCATCCAGCCACCCCCTGCTCCCTGTCCCCTGACTGACTCATAGACTCATAGACTCATAGACATTAAGGTCAGAAGGGACCATTATGATCATCTGGTCTGACCCCCTGCATGCTGCAGGCCGCAAGACCCTTCCCTGGACTCTACCGTTGAAGTCCCCAATCCTGTGTTTTAGTGACTTCAATCGGCTGAGACCCTCCTGCTAGTGATCCCTTGGTCAGAAACCTTCGTCTAATTTCAAGCCTAAACTTCCCCCCGGCCAGTTTGTATCCATTCGTTCTCGTGTCCACATTAGTACTAAACTGGAATAATTCCTCTCCCTCCCTTGTATTAACCCCTCTGATATATTTAAAGATAGCAATCATATCCCCCCTCAGCCTTCGCTTTGTCAGACTAAACAACCCAAGCTCCTCTAATCTCTTTTCATACGACAGGTTTTCCATTCCTCTGATCATCTTAGTCGCCCTTCTCTGCACCCGTTCCAGTTTGAGTTCATCTTTTTTAAACATTGGAGACCAGAACTGCACACAGTACTCCAAATGAGGTCTCACCAGCGCCTTATACAATGGAAGCAGGACCTCCCTATCTCTACTAGATATACCTCGCCTAATACATCCCAAGACCGCATTGGCTTTTTTCACCGCCACGTCACATTGCCGACTCATAGTCATCCTGCGGTCCACAAGGACCCCTAGGTCCTTCTCCTCTTCCGTTACTTCTAACCAATGCGTCCCCATCTTGTAACTAAAATTGTTATTATTCGTCCCCAAGTGCATCACCTTACACTTTTTACTATTAAATTTCATCCTATTTCTGATACTCCAATTCACAAGCTCATTCAAGTCTCCCTGCCCCGAGACCCTCTGCCCCTTATCCAACCCCCACACTCCCTGCCCCCTTACCATGCTGCTCAGAGCACCAGGACTGGCAGCCGCGCCACCCGGCCAGAGCCAGCTATGCCACCGCACAGTCTAGAGCACCGGGGCAGGCTGGCGGCTCTCTCAGCCCCACCGCCCAGAGCGCTGGTGGCATGGCGAGCTGAGGCTGCGGGGGAGGGCAGACAGCAGGAGAGAGGCCGGGGGCTAGCCTCCCCAGCCAGGAATTCAAGGGCCAGGCAAGAGGGTCCCACGAGCCGCAGCTTGCCCGCCTCTGATCTAAACCATCTCAACATCATAAAGATTTCCCTAATATTCAGAATGAATTTTTCTTTGGACCTAACTGTTGATCTTAGGGAGCAAGTGTTTACATCACCAAAACCAACAGCGTTAGTGTTAACTATCTCCCGTGTTGTCAATATTGGCCAGGAGGCCACACAAATTAACTGCCTTCCTTCCCCTTGAAACGGTCTTCATTCCAGGTCTAGGTAGGAACATAATGACAGAGCAGTGGAGCAAGTTAGCACTATTTAAAAATTTTATTAAGGTGATGTTAAAAAAAAAATAGTGAACAGAGTTTGAGCATAGAAGTTTCTGGTTATCAGGGAATAACGTACAGATTATCGAGGGTGCAAAGTTTGGTTTAAGATCCGGTGGCATAAGGAATACATAATCTGCAATATCCCCGATTGCGGGTAAAAGGTTGATGGGTCAAAGTACAGGCATTGAGATATGAGGGTATGAAGTTCATAGAGTGGCTATGTTCAGTTGTAGAGTATAATGAGTGGATATGATGATGAGGATGCATTGACCCTCATTTGGTGAGATTTAATGTTCAGGGAGTTTATGGTTCCAGTTCATATGATCCAACGGAGAAGGTCACTTGGTCCCTTTCTCGTAGTGGGAGAATGATGTCACTCTGGCTCACGCCTCCTGGTACTGTCGGTGGCCGGTGATGTGCTTGATGTAGATGTCCCTGGACCATTGGATGGCGTCTGAGTACTTCTATGTGTAAGCAAAGTCAGGATGAGCTCTACCCTGACATCTGGTGGGGAATTATGGCGAGTATGGAAAAGAACTTCAGGGGCTAATCTTGTTTGTGCAGGCACACCCACCCCGCCTAGCATGAGCCCACGGCAGCCCAAAATGGTCACTTTGGCTGCTGTGGGATCCCCAGTTTCTCTGTTATTGGGGCAGGAGGAATAAAGTGTTGTTACCCTGATTATGTGAATCAAGGACAATGAAACTGTTTTATGACAGAGGGTCTCACCATCACCTAAGTAGCACTCGCTAGACAAGGGACATGGGCTCCAAAACTCAGTGAATTGAGAGAGGTTGGGGACAGGTATCTGTACCTGATGGTATGAGCCCCTCTTGAGGGCCTGAAACACCAATTGCACCTTCTCTTTCCACTGTGGAATAGCAGAGCTCATTTTGATTCTATTAAGAGTCTAGTTACAGGCTGCTATGCTGAATTCACTTTGGGCCAATGGTGCACCAGCACTAGGGCTTCCCTACTACAAGCTGAAATCAGTGAGTGCTGTGTTAACTAATGGGGGAGCCTAAAGATTTATTGCTAAGTGGCTGGCAGAACAGTTTGCGGGATGGTTGGCGTGGCCCACGGGATGGCGAGTGGAGCGGAGCTGAGAAGTTTGCGTGACAGTTGGTGCGGCACACAGGATGACGAGTGGAACAGAGCAGAGCCGTTTGCAGGACGGTTGGCGCGGCCCACAGGATAACTGGAGGAGCGGAGCGGCTCATGGTGAAGACTGCAGCAGAACCCCATGGAGAGGCGGGGCAGTTGGCCTCGGACCACGTAAGATGCCCCTTAATACCCTGCATGCCCCTTTCTCCCCCCCTATTTCCACCCAGGCTGGGGGGCGGGGAAGAATCTGCAGATAAACTTTTGAACTCTGGGGCTGTACTGACCAGGGACAGAGACTTTTGGGTGATTCTTGGGTTGCTGGACTCAAGAGACTTTTGAGGTGTTGGACTTTTGGGACTTTGGGGGTGGGTCTTTTGCTCATGATTTGTGTTATGAATCCTGTTTGTAGTGTTTTCCCAATTTAATGTTGATGTTGTTTACCTCATGTTTTTAAACATTTTCTGCTACATTCAGACTCCGTGCTTGCAAGAGGGGAAGTATCCTCTCTTAGAGGCGCCCAGGGGGTGGTATGTAATTGTCACTGGATGGGGGCTCAAGCCAGTTTTGCATTGCGTTATTGAAACAGAACCCCTGGATACTGAACCCGGCCCTTGTTGCTGCCAACTCAGATGGGCAGAAGGGTTACATATGTATAAATAGAGGATTTTAGTTTTTAGCGTTGTTGGCCTGGACTTTTCACCTCTGAACTTAGCTACAAGTTTAGGAATATTTTGGAATCTGTGTCTCTTCTATTTCCTGTCTGACCTTATGTCCAGATTTGTAAGTGTTCAGCATGCACAATTGGGTACAGATTTTCAAAATAGCTCAGTTTCCATTTAGGCACCTAAATGAAGTGGCCAGTTTTCACAAAATCATTTCGCCACAGCAGTCGGGGCACCATTTGGGGGGATGGGAGGGCTCTAGCCCCCCTCCGGTGTGAGTTTTGTACCTGAGGTCTGCTCACAACACATGCCCTAGCCCCAGAGGGAGCTCTCAACTGCAACAGAGCTTGAGTGTAATATGTGATGAGTCCTGTGCTGCTCCCAGCTTCTGCCTTTTGGGCAGGGAGTTTGTTTATAAACAGAGGCAGGGTGATTAAGTTAACAAAAGACTTGTCCTTAAATTAAATTAAATTAAGGATAGTTGGATGATCCTGAAAGTTGTGCCAGGCACTCCAGTTAAAAGATAGGAAACAAAGGGTAGAAATAAATGGTGAGAATGGAGAGAAGTAAATAGTGGCATCCCCCAGGGGTCTGTACTGGGACCAGTACTGTTCAACATATTCGTAAATGATCTGGAAAAAGAAGTAAACAGTGAGGTGGCAAAATTTGCAAATGATACAAAATTACTCAAGATAATTAAGTCCAAAGCTGACTGCAAAGAGTTGCAAAAGGATCTCACAAAACTGAGTGGCTGGGCAACACAATAGCAGGTGAAATTCAATGTTGATAAACGTGAAATAATGCACATTGCAAAATATAATCCCAACTATACATATAAAATAATGAGGTCTAAATTAGGTGTTACCCGTCAAGAAAGAGATCTGGGAGTCATTGTGGATAGTTCTCTGAAAACATCTGCTCAATGTGCAGTGACAATCAAAAAAGTTAACAGAACATTGGGAATCATTAGGAAAGGGATAAATAAGACAGTAAATATCATATTGCTGCTATATAAATCCATGGTACGCCCACATATTGAATACTGTATGCAGATTTGGTCACCCCATCTCAAAAAAGATATATTGGATTTGGAAAAAGGTACACAGAAGGGCAACAGAAATGATTAGGGTATGTAACAGCTTCTGTTTGAGGAGAGATTAAAAAGACTGGGACTTTTCAGCTTGGAAAAGAGATGACTAAGGGGGACTATGATAGAGGTCTATAAAATCATGAATGGTGTGGAAAAATTGAATAAGGAAATATTTACTCCCTTATATACCACAAAAACCTGGGGTCACCCAATGAAATGAACAGGCAGCAGATTTAAAACAAAAGAAAATATTTCTTCACAGTCAACCACTGGAACTCTTTCCCAGGGAATGTTGTGAAGGCCAAAACTATAACAGGGTTCAAAAAAGACCTAGATAAGTTCATGGAGTATAGGTCCATCAATGGCTATTAGCCAGGGTGGGCAGGGCTCCAACACCATGTTCTGCATGTCCCTAGCCTCTGTTTGCCAGAAGCTGGGAGTGGGTGACGGGATGAATCACTTGATGATTGGCTGTTCTGTTCATTCCCTCTGAAGCACCTGGCATTGGCCACTGTCAGAAGACAGGATACTGGGCTAGATGGACCACTGGTCTTACTCAGTATGGCCATTCTGTTCTTATATAGAACCCAGATGTATCTGCCCCCCTCCCAGCACTGTAACCCACTAGACCCCATCTAGGTTCTATCTCAGCTCTATCCCAGAGCTGAGATAGAACCCAGGACCTGACAGTCTCTCTACAGAGTTAATAACAAAGTAAGAATATACATTAAAATTTTAAACCTCACCAGTGTCCCTTAAGTGACTTGCCACAAGATGTCAGAACATGTTAGTATTAGAGCTGAGTGAGTCTAATATTTATTTTCCTTCCTTTTATATAGGAATTAGATACAGTGCTCCTGTCAGCTAATTGCTAAGTTATCTGACAAAAAAACTAGAGTTTTCAAGTGCCCAAGTAGCACCTGGAATCACAGTTAAAGTTGTGCCCCCTCAAAAAAAAAAATCTGAAATGGCACCCCTGCCAGCAGTTCCACTAAGAACAATGGAAACTGCTTGGTTCTGAGGTTTTTTTTTTTTTTTTTTTTTTTTTTAATTTGGCCCTTAATTCATCAGAAGCTTCTCTATGAGATTCAATCGGGTCACCTGTGGTACTCACCTGACTTATAATTATGCCAGCTTGCCAGGTGGAGTTCTGCTGCCTGTCAGGATAGGAGAGTCAGACTGAATGAAAGGTACAGAGATTTTTGTGTCCTCTTACTATGGCAAAATTAGAGAATATAATCACAAAAGGAGTGGGGTGTCTGGTAGCATTTTTTCAGTCCTGAACTCCTGGGATTTTACTACTGTAACTCTCAGGATTTTGGAGAACAGTGTGTGAGAAATGGGAATATGCATGCTTTTTAAAGCTCCACTTTCTCCTGTGAGTAGCAGTGCCAAGTTCATCTCCAGGTACTAGAGACTGGGTATCTGCAGGGTCCCTCCCAGCACCACAAGTTACTTTCTCTCCTGTCAGCACAGGACTATCTCTTTCCATTTTCACACCTGCACAGTCTCTCGGGGTGCCCCACCCAGGTAGCAAGCATTGTAAAATATCTTCAGTACCTCCCTCACCTAATGCCAGAGAGCAGGACAGTGGTGAGCCATCACCAAGAGGTACCAGAAAACTCAGAACTTCCTAGCTATTCTGCCAGCAAGATTCTGAAGAGGCCAGACTTCTCCAGGGTTCTGTCATGGTATCAAGTAACAGAGCTGTACTGAGTTAGCTGGGGGAAGGAACAATACCATTCAGATCTCCCCACCTGGGGTTTATCCAGGGTCAAATCCAAGCACGCACACGAAAGAAAGAAATGAGCATTGATCAGCCCTTTACAGTAGCATGACAAGTGCCAGGCTTCAAAGTCCCCTCTTCTGGACCAACGTTAAGAAAGAGTACTGACTTAAATTTTCAGATGTTGAATTATCAGTTATGCTCAGGCAGGGTATAATCCAATGGGTTCAGCCATGACTTTCCAGAAAATATTATCACATCTGGACTAGGCAGACCACTGGCATGATAGAACTTAATATATCAGGGTAGATGAATTCTAGACCCATGTTGTTTTCAATCTTGAAAAGTTGGAGTAGTCCCAATGGCACAGACTATGTTCTTCATAATCCTATATAGCAAGATAGATTTTCTCTTTCTATTAAAAGGATTTTGGTGTCTGTTTTTACAATGAGAGAATCAAGTAGCTTGTTGTGGAGACTGTGGGGTTTTATTTCTTTCATGCATCTCACCACCTGTGTAGATTTTCCGCTTTGCTGGGGAGTGTGGGGTTGCAGCGGAAACCAGATAACCCACATTCAAATACACTGGTTTCCTGCCAGTATGGGGATGCAGCAATTTTTCAGTGGTCTGGATATGAAGCAAGAGCACCATCTAGTGATTATAAACTGGTACATAAACTGTGTGCAGCGTAGGTGTGGCCATGTTGGTCCCAGAATATTAGAGACATAAGGTGGGTGAAGTGAGGTAATATCTTTTATTGGACCAACTTCTGTTGGTGAGAGAGACAAGCTGTCTCTCTCTGGTACATAAACTGGCATTTTAACTCACCAAAGTTACTGGGTTGACACCTCTTGAAACTGAAGTATTCTCTGCTGAAGAGAGAAAGCCAAATGCAAAAATATTGCAGATGAAAATGGGCAGTTTGACTTTATGGGCTGAGTTAACACCCAGTGAACTCCACTGAAGTGACGGATATATTCGGGGTGCGTTTGAACCTATGTGTCAATTATCAAAATATGGTTACTATTACTGTATTTGGGGAAAGTTCCTTTCTACAGAACAGATACAGCTGCAAAGGCTGCATGCAGTGACATTTTCTCCAGCACTGACCACCAATATTCCAAAATTGTGACTTGGAGGGACCACGCATAGGAAGAAGAAGGAGTCCAGCTTCACTGTCCACTTCATTCCTTAGCCTCTCTGCTAAGACTAGTGAGCAGGTCAATTTGTGTCAGTTGTGATTCATTCATTGTGTCATGTGATTCATTCTAATTGGTGATTCATTTATTTATTTTACATGGACTCCTGGACATATAGTTGGAACCAAACTAAGACTCACTCACTCATTTCATGTATCGGAGTAGCCGTGTTAGTCTGTATCCACAAAAACAACAAGGAGTCGGGTGGCACCTTAAAGACTAACAGATTTATTTGGGCATAAGCTTTCATGGGTAAAAAACCTCACTTCTTCAGATGCAACTCATTTCATATAGACAAATAGTTGGCAGATAGTATAGAACTTTTCACCTATATAGTTAGGCATTGGTTCTAACCCAGCTTCAAGTCACAGGCACAGAATGTGTCTGAAGTTCAACAGTATGGAGATGAAATCCCACTTTTAGGGTACCTGTTCTATTCAGCAAAAGTACCTTTCAACTCTTGATTATCAGTTCTAATCCAAACAGTCCAAGAATCATAGAATCATAGATTAGGGTTGGAAGGGGCCCCCGGAGGTCATCTAGTCCAACCCCCTGCTCAAAGCAGGAACAACCCCAACTAAATCATCTTAGCCAGGGCTTTGTCAAGCTGGGACTTAAAAACCACTAAGGATGGAGTTTCCACCACTTCCCTAGGTAACCCATTCCAATCTTGGGAGACAGACCAGTCCTCGCTTACAGACAGCCCCCCAACCTGAAGCAAATACTCACCAGCAACCGCACACCATACAACAAACACTAACCCAGGAACCTATCCTTGCAACAAAGCCCGATGCCAACTCTGTCCACATATCTATTCAGGGGAACACCATCATAGGACCTAATCACATCAGCCATACCATCAGGGGCTCGTTCACCTGCACATCTACCAACGTGATATATGCCATCATGTGCCAGCAATGCCCCTCTGCCATATACATTGGCCAAACCAGACAGTCTCTACACAAAAGAATAAATGGACACAAATCTGACATCAGGAATCATAACATTAAAAAAAACAGTGGGAGAACACTTCAACCTCTCTGACCACTCAGTGACAGACTTGAAGGTGGCAATTTTGCAACAAAAAACCTTCAAAAACAGACTTCAAAGAAAGACTGCTGAACTTGAATTAATATGCAAATTAGATACAATTAACTTAGGTTTGAACAGAGACTGGGAATGGTTGGGTCATTACACTAATTGAATCTATTTCCTCATGTTAAAATAGCCTCACACCTTCTATGGGTCATCTCGATTATCACTTCAAAGGATTTTTGTTGTTGTTTTTTCTCTCTCCTGCTGATGATAGCTCATCTCAATTGATTGGCCTCTTACAGTTGAAAAGGTGGGAGTAGCCATACCATGTTCTCTATATGTATAAATATCTTCTTTCTGTGTGTTCCATTCTATGCATCTGATGAAGGGGTTTTAGCCCATGAAGATTAGATTAATGGAGATATCTCATCTCCTAGAACTGAAAGGGACCTTGAAAGGTCATCAAGTCCAGCCCCCTGCTTTCACTAGCAGGACCAAGTACTGATTTTGTCCCAGATCCCTAAGTGACCCCCTCAAGGATTGAACTCACAACCCTGGGTTTAGCAGGCCAATGCTCAAACCACTGAGCTATCCCTCCCGCCAAAAAGCTTATGCTCAAATAAATTTGTCTAAGGTGCCACAATTACTCCTGTTCTTTTTGCAGATACAGACTAACACGGCTGCTACTCTGAAACCATTCCAATGCTTCACCACCCTCCTAGTGAAATAATTTTTCCTAATATCCAACCTAGACCTCACCCACTGCAATTTGAGACCATTGATCCTTGTTCTCTCATCTGCCACCACTGAGAACAGCCTAGCTCCATCCTCTTTGGAACCGCCCTTCAGGTAACTTAAGGCTGCTATCAAATCCCACCTCACTCTTCTCTTCTGCAGACTAAATAAGCCCAGTTCCCTCAGCCTCTCCCCGTAAGTCATGTGCCCGAGCTCAATATTAATTTTTGTTGCCGTCCGTTGGATTCTTTCCAATTTGTCCACATTCTTTCTGTACTTGGGGGCCCAAAACTGGATGTAATACTCCAGATGTTGCCTCGCCAATGCCAAATAGAGGTGAATAATCACTTCCCTCGGTCTGCTGGCAATGCTCCTACTAATGCAGTCCAATATGCCATTAGCCTTCTTGGCAACAAGGGCACACTGTTGACTCATATCCAGCTTCTCATCCACTGTAATCCCCAGGTCTTTTTCCACAGAACTGCTGCTTCACCAGTCGGTTCCCAGCCTATAGCAGTGCATGGGATTCTTCCATCCTAAGTGGAGGACTCTGCACTTGTCCTTGTTGAACCTCATCAGATTTCTTTTGGCCCAATCCTCCAATTTGTCTAGGTCACTCTGGACCCTATACCTACCCTCGAGTGTATCTACCTCTTCCCCCAGATTAGTGTCATCCTCAAACTTGCTGAGGGTACAATCCATTGTATCATCAAGATCATTAATGAAGATACTGAACAAAACCGGTCCCAGGACCAACCCCTGGGGCACTCGGCTTGATACCAGCTGCCAACTAGACATTGAGCCATTGATCACTACCCATTGAGCCCAATCGTCTAGCCAGCTTTCTATCCACCTTATAGTCCATTCATCCAATCCATACTTCTTTAACTTGCTGGTAAGAACGCTGTGGGAGACAGTACCAAAAGCTTCACTAAAGTCAAGGTATATCATGTCCACCACTTTCCCCACATCCACAGAGCCAGTTATCTCATCATAGAGGGCAATCAGGTTGGTCAGGCATGACTTGTCCTTGGTAAATCCATGTTGACTGTTCCTGACCACCTTCCTCTCCTCCAAGTGCTTCAAAATGGTTTCCTTGAGGACCTGCTGCATGATTTTTCCAGGGACTGAGGTCTGTAGTTCCTCGGATTCTCCTTTATCCCTTTTTTAAATATGGGCACTATATTTGCCTTTTTCCAATCGTCCGGGACCTCTCCTGATCGCAACGAGTTTTCAAAGATAATGGCCAGTGGCTCTGCAATCATATCAGACAACTCCCTCAGCACCCTTGGATGCATTAGATCCGGACCCATGGACTTGTGCATGTCCAGCTTTTCTAAAGTGTCCTTACCCTGTTCTTTCATCACTGAGGGCTGCTCACCTCCTCCCCATACTTTGCTGCATAGTGCACTAGTCTGCGAGCTGACCTTGTCTGTGAAGACCGAGGCAAAAAAAGCATGAGTACTTCAGCTTTTTCCACATCATCTGTCACTAGGTTGCCTCCCCCATTCAGTAAGGGTCCAAAACTTTCCCTGACCTTCTTCTTGTTGCGAACATACCTGTAGAACCCCTTCTTGTTATCCTTCACATCCATTGCTAGCTGAAACTCCAGTTGTGCTTTGGCCTTCCTGATTACACCCCTGCATGCTCGAACAATATTTTTTTACTCCTCCCTAGTCATCAGTCCAAGTTTCCACTTCTTGTAAGCTTCCTTTTTGTGTTTAAGATCACCAAAGAGTTCTCTGTTAAGCAAAGCTGGTCGCCTGCCATATTTGCTATTCTTTCTGCACATCGGGATGGTTTGTTCCTGCTCCCTCAATAAGGCTTCTTTAAAATACAACCAGCTCTCCTGGACTCCTTTCCCCCTCATATTAGCCTCCCAGAGGATCCTGCCCATCAGTTCCCTGAGGGAGTCAAAATCTGCTTTTCTGAAGTCCAGGGTCTGTATTTTGCTACTCTCCTTTCTTCCTTTTGTGAGGATCCCGGACTCTACCATCTCATGGTCACTGCTGCCCAGGTTGCCACCCACTTCTACTTCCCCTACCAATTCTTCCCCGTTTGTGAGCAGCAGATCGAGAGGAGCACGGCTCTTAGTTGGTTCTTCCAGTACTTGCACCAGGAAGTTGTCCCCAGCACTCTCCAAAAACTTCCTGGATTGTTTGTGCACTGCTGTATTGCTCTCCCAGCAGATGTCAGGGTTATTGAAGTCCCCCAGGAGAACCAGGGCCTGTGATCTGGAAACTTCTCTTAGGTGTCCAAAGTAAGCCTCGTCTACCTCATCCTTCTGGTCTGGTGGTCTATAGCAGATGCCCATGACAACATCACCCTTGTTGCTCTCGCCTTTAAACTTAACCCAAAGACTCCCAACAGGCTTTTCTCCAGTTTCCTACTGGAGTGCTGAGCAATCCTACTGCTCCCTTACATACAGTGCAACTCCTCCACCTTTTCTCCCCCGCCTGTCCTTCCTGAACAATTTATACCCATCCATGACAGTGCTCCAGTCATGGGAGTCACTCCACCAAGTCTCTGTTATTCCAATCACATCATAGTTCCTTGACTGTGCTAGGACTTCCAATTCTTCCTGCTTGTTTCCCAGGCTTCTTGCATTCATGTACAGGCACCTAAGATAACTAGCTGGTTATCTATCAAGGAAGGTTAGAGAACAAAAGCTATTATCATCTGATGTCTGTTCAGTAGTTTGAATGAAATGATTTCATAATCTTAGTACAGCTTTCTAAAGCGGAAGATGTCCACATTACTGAAACCACTAACAGCACTGCAACTATCAATAGAGGTGCTAAGGGATGATTGAACCATGAGTTGAACAACACTCACATCTAGTGGAGGTCTCTTTTCCAGGGCAGGAGTGAGTTACTTTGGAGAAGGCAACGTGTGTATGACATTTTACTGACATTGCCTTTTCTGTACCCATTCTGTGGGTAAATAAAAGATTTCATCCTCGAGGGCTGTCATTCCATCACTGAGCTGATGCTTTGAGGTAGACATTTTCTGGTGGCTCTGAGTCACAAAACCAACACCTGGAGATTGCAGAAGAACAGACTCCCGCAAGGCTCGGTACTGGCACCAACTGTATTTAATGTATTCACCAATGATCTACCAAACACCATCCCCAGGCACCAACAATGTTTGCTTGGCTCAAGGGACCACCTGAACAATGATATGACTACCATAGGTGATTATTGCAAGAAACAGAGATTGAAACCAATTACATCAAAGACCACATCAGCATGCTTTCTCTTACTTCTGTGGGCTCAGAAACAACTTGATCTTAACATCTTTTTGAATGATCAGCAGGAGGCACATGATCCAAAGCCAGAGTGTTTGGGATCACCGTAGTGTGACAAGACATCCCTGAATTCACACCCTGCATGCTATTGTAATGATATTTGTGCAAAGTATGCCTTGTAAGGTATCATTTGAAAATTCATGATTTGCTTGTCAGTATTGTCCTGGTAAAGTATGAGTGGTGACATTGTACGTGAAGTTATAAGATTCATGTTCCAAACCCTAGAGCCCTGCCCAGGCAGAAGTCAGGTCTGACGTAAACAAAGAAAGGAATGTGTGCTTGCCTTAATTTGCATTTACATTTCTGGGAGAAAATCTGGGACTAGGAGTGTGTTGGGGTCACCCTGTGATAATTTTTAAGCCTGGTAAGAGCCAAGGTGCGGCTAGCTGGCTTCAGCACACACAGACATAAGCTGGGAGTAACTTTCATTCTGGAGGCTGTTTGTAAGCAGTCCAGGTTGGAGGCTACAGGAGCAAGGCATAGTAAAGGGCACCACAGGTTACAGGGCAGGGGTGACACAGCTACTCATTAGTTGGGATTGCACTCTGTATTTGTACATGAGCATGTGATTTAGGTGTGACATACCAATCACATTAAAGTAGCTCAGAAGATCAAAAACAGAAACTCCTAAACAAACTGGTAAGATCCATCTGGCGAGACAATGTGCAAATACTGTATAGGCTGCAGCTCACTTTCTGCAACTCAGTTGGTGAACAGTTTACCCCAGTTTGGTTAAATTCTGCCCACACTGGACTAGGAGGCACACAGCTTAAATCACACCATAAGAATTATTACAAGCACACTGAAGCCAACTGTAAGTATTCTCACACTTCTTATCAAACTGTCTGTACTGGGCTATCTTGATTATCACTTCAAAAGTTTTTTTTCTCTTACTTAATTGGCCTCTCAGAGTTGGTAAGACAACTCCCACCTGTTTATGCTCTCTGTATGTGTGTATATATATCTCCTCAATATTTATTCCACTCTGTATGCATCCGAAGAAGTGGGCTGTAGTCCACGAAAGCTTATGCTCTAATAAATTTGTTAGTCTCTAAGGTGCCACAAGTACTCCTGTTCTTATTACATGCAATTGTTGTCTTCTTATTTTTCCTCTAGCCAGAGGCGTCTGCAACAGCACTAGCAACCGCAGACTTCATTTCAGTCTTAGCAGCAGAAATGGTATGTCAGATCTAGACCTGGGATGAAACAACTAGCTCCCTCTTCTTCATCTTCAGCAAACAGCAGGCTTCAGATTTGATTTGAGGACTGAGCGTAGTGGACCAATTAGTGCCAGCCAGTGGGAGCTGTGGGAAGTGGCGGCCAGCACATCCCTGCGTCCCTCGCCGCTTCCCGCAGCTCCCATTGGCCAGGAACAGCAAACCACAGCCACTGGGAACTGAGGGCAGCCATGCAAATGTAAACAAACAGTCTGGCAGCCCACCAGCGGATTATCCTGATGGACCATGTGCGGCCTGCGGGCCACAGGTTGCCCACCACTGTTATGAGGTCCAGTAAACTATACAAGACCTTCCCTTTGAGGGTTCTGCCCTGTTTTCTGAGAAAACTGATTCCCGACTTCATAGCCTGAAAGACTCCAGGACCACCCTTAAGTCTCTTGGCCTCCACACTCTGGCCAATCAACGGAGACATGTTAAGCCACAACCCCCACCTCGTCCATACCAGCCACAAAATAGGCAAGATTTTTCCCGCAGGTGGGCTAGAAATAATAGGAAGAGGCCCCACCCTTCGTCAGACCAGGGCTCTGGTCAAACGAAGCAGTCTTCTAGCCAGAAGCAGAACTTTTGAAGGTGTGCCCGGGGGCAATATACCAGTCTGGACAGTGAATCCATCCCATCTTACTTTCTTGTGCGACTGTCCCCTTTCTACTCTGCATGGGCCCGTATTACTTCGGATCACTGGGTATTCCGAACGGTAGAAAAGGGATACTCTCTCCAGTTATCTACCCTTCAACCCCCCATTCCCTGTCTCTCTTCGGGGACCCTTTTCATGAGCAACTACTTGAGCAGGAGGTGCACTTGCTCCTATCGCTGTGGGCAGTGGAAGAGATTCCTCAGGAGCTGACGGGCAAGGGCTTTTATTCACGGTATTTCCTAATACCAAAAGCTAAAGGCGGCCTCTCAGCAAGTTCATGAGGAAACTGAAGTTCTGCATAGTCTCTTTGGTCTCCATTATCCCTTCCTTGGATCCAGGGGACTGGTATGCTGCCCTCGATTTGAAGGACGCATACTTTCATATAGCAATTACACTGTCCCACAGAAGGTACCTCAGGTTCGTGACAAATCACAATCACTACCAGTTCACAGCCTCCCATTCAGCCTATCAGCAGCTCCTTGAGTGTTTACCAAGTGGTAACATGGCAGTTGTGGCTGCGTTCCTGCACAAGAGACAGGTACAGGTGTTTCCGTACCTCAATGACTGGCTAATCAACGGCTGTTCCAGGGCACAAGTGGATGTGCAAGTCAGCTTTATAAGAGCTACTTTTAATGACCTGGGCCTTCTCCTGAATGTACTGAAGTCAACCCTGTCCCCCGTTCAGCAGATAGAGTTTATAGGAGTGGTATTGGATTCTACACAGGCCAGGGCATACCTCCCAGAATCGCAATTCCGATCCCTGGGCAACATCATTCAAAGCCTCAGGCAGTTCCTGACCACTACAGCAAGGAATTGCCTAAAGCTTCTGGGACATATACCTATGTACCTATATAGTATAGCACGCCAGGCTGAGATTTTGACCCCTTCAGGCGTGGCTGGCCTTGGTGTATTGGCCAGTTCGGGATGGTCTAGACAAGATCGTCACTCTACCCCGGCCAGTCCTCGACTTCCTCCTGTGGTGGCTTGACCCACAGGCGGTGTGTACAGGGATTCCCTTCACCAGACCACAGCCATCCTTCTTGCTGGTGATGGACGCATCAGTGTTGGGTTGGGGTGCACATCTGGGACACCTCAGGACACAGGGACTCTGGTCTCAGGTAGAGCACTCCCTTCACATCAATGTCACAGAGCTGAGAGCAGTCCGCCTAGCATGTCAGACTTTCTGAGCCCATCTGGAAGGGAAATATGTATCCATCATGATGAACAACACAACAGCGATGTTTTATATAAACAGACGGGGGGTGCACACTCCTCTCCCCTGTGCCAGGAAGCCCTCAAACTGTGGGACTTTTGCATAGCTCTTTCAATACACCTGGAGGCATTGTACCTCTCCGTAGTGCAGAACGAGTTAGCGGACTATCTCAGCAGGTCATTTCACGGCCACAAGTGGTCCCTATGCCCGGATATTGTGAACACTATCTTCCAGCAGTGGAGATTTCCCCAAATAGACTTGTTCACCATGTAATATAACAGGAAGTGCCTGCAGTTTTGCTCCTTCCTGAACCACAGAGCAGGTTTTATCACGGACACATTTCTCCTTCCCTGGAAGGGGTATCTCTTGTACGCATTTCCTCCCATACCTCTCGTTCAAAAGGTGCTTCTCAAAGTTCGGAGGGGCGAGGCCTTGGTGATACTGATAGCTCCAGCCTGGGCCTGTCAGCACTGGTACGTGTCTCTTCTGGAAATGTCTGTGGAAGCCCCAGTCATCCTGCCGCTCTTCCCAGGATCATGTCCATCTCCAGCACCCAAACTTTGAATTGCTGCACCTCATGACCTGGAAGCTTCATGGCTGAATCTGATCGAGCTCGCCTGTTCAGACAAGTCCTCCTTGGTAGTAGGAAACCTTCCACTATGGCCACCTACCTGGCAAAATGTAAGAGATTCTCAATTTGGTCTTCACAATACCTTCCGTCTCCAACTCTAGCATCCATACCTATCATATTGGACTACCTTCTCCACCTCAAACAGCAAGGGCTTACCCTGTCGTTAATGAAGATCCACCTGGACACTGTCTCTGCCTTCCATCCAGGCTGCAGGGTCAGCCAGTCTTTGCCAACCCGATGGTGAGTCATTTCCTAAAGGGTCTTGACAGACTCTACCCTCACATATGATAGCCAGTCCCAGCCTGGGACCTTAATTTGGTCCTTTCCAGCCTGATGGGGCCACCCTTTGAACCACTGGCGACATGTTCCTTGCTGTATCTCTCATACATGTGGTGTTCTTGGTAGTGATAACATCAGCCAGGAGAGTGCCAGAGCTCAAGGCACTAACCTCTAAGCCTCCATACAGGGTATTCTATAAGGACAAGAACAGGAGTACTTGTGGCATCTTAGAGACTAACAAATTTATTTGAGCATAAGCTTTCATGGGCTACAGCCCACTTCATTGGATGCATGTAGTGGAAAATACAGTAGGAAGATATATATACACACACACAGAGAACATGAAACAATGGGTGTTACCATACACACTATAAGGAGAGTGATCAGTTAAGGTGAGCTATTATCTGCAGGAGAGAAAAAGAACTGTTTGTAGTGGTAATGAAAATGGCCCATTTCCAGCAATTGACAAGGAGATGTGAGGAACTGGAGGGGGAGGGGGGAGAATAAGCATGGGGAAATAGTTTTACTTTGTGTAATGGCCCATCCACTCCCAGTCTTTATTCAAATCTAATTTAATAGTGTCCAATTTGAAAATTAATTCCAATTCAGTAGTCTCTCATTGGAGTCTGTTTTTGAAGTTTTTTTGTTGTAATATTGCAACTTTTAGGTCTGTAATCGAGTGGCCAGGGAGATTGAAGTGTTCTCCAACTGGTTTTTGAATGTTATAATTCTTGACATCTGATTTGTGTCCATTTATTCTTTTACATAGAGACTGTCCGGTTTGGCCAATATACATGGCAGAGGGGCATTGCTGGCACGATGGCATATATCACACTGGTAGATATGCAGATTAACGAGCCTCATGGACAAGGTTCAGCTCAGACCTCAATCTCTCTAAGGTTGTCTCCCTGTTCCACATTACCCAGAACATCTTTCTCCCAGTTTTCTATCCTAAGCTGCACTCAAGCAGCAAGGAGCAAAAACTTCACTCGTTGGACATTCGCCGGACATTAGCCTTCTACATCGAGCGAACAAAACTGTTCCGGAAATCCATTCAGCTGTTTGTCGCAGTAGCAGACAGAATTAAGTGGCTTCCAGTCTCCTCCCAAAGGATCTCATCTTGGATCACGTCCTGCATCCGGGCATGCTATGACCTGGCAAAGGTACCTGCCCCTCCACTTACAGCACACTCCACAAGGGCGCACGCATCATCAGCGGTGTTCCTGGGTCATTTTCTTACGCAGGAAATCTGCAGAGCTGTGGCATGGTCATCAATGCATACCTTTACCTCGCATTACGCTATTACGCAGCAGGCCACAGAAGCTGCAGCCTTTAGTAGAGCAGTGCTACAGTCAGCAAACATTTGAGCTCTGACCCTGCCTCCAAACTTGGGCTTTGTAACCACCTAATTTGAATGTACATGAACAAGCACTCGAAGAAGAAAAAACGGTTACTTACCTTCTCGTAACTGTTGTTCTTCGAGATGTGTTGTTCATGTCCATTCCAATGCCCACTCTCTTACCCCTCTGTCGGAGCAGCCGGCAAGAAGGAACTGAGGGGGTGGTGGGTTGGCAGGGCCCTATATCCAGCGCCATAAATGCGCGACCCCAGGGGGCACCTGAGCTGACCCAATGGATACTGCTGGGGAAAAACCTTCACGCACACCTAATTGGAATGGACATGAATATCTCGAAAAACAACAGTTACAAGAAGGTTAGTAACCTTTTTTTCTGTTTTGAACCCTGTTATAGTCTTGGCCTTCATAATATCCTCTGGAAAAGAGTTCCACAGGTTGACTGTGAGTTGTATGAAAAAAATACTTCCTTTTCTTTGTTTTAAACCTGCTGCCTATTAATTTAATTGGGCCTGTCAATACCAGAAGGTGATCGTCTTCTTGGGTCTCATGGGGTTGATTGCATTGTGGTTCTACCTGATTGAATGTGTCTTCAAGATAAATCAAGAGACATTGGAAATGTATTTACATAATAGGTAAACAAAACCATTAAGTTAACAAGAGGAGGAACCAGCATGAAGTCTTTACCAGACCATATGATGTCTCTTCCAAGCAGGACAAACTATACTTTATCTGAGAATATATTGCAAAGCTTTACTGGTCTATAAAAACAGGGAGTCTAAATCTCAAATCATAAGTGATTGAATCAACTGATTATATACAATACACAAATACAATTACTCTATAATCAGGAAGGTCTTTTATGAAAGCCTTGGACCCTACCATGACTGGAGATGGCTTCAGTATAACTGGTGGCGCTGGTTCAGATGCTGCGCCTGAGCATGACAGCCCAGAGTCCCTGTCTCGTGCAGGGTCCTCGGAAGCCCAGGGGATGTGGCGAGCCAGCGACATTGCTGGGGGGGGGGGGGGGGCACGGGGTGCAGATGCCACTGATGCCGCCCTGGAGCCCTGACCCTGATAGTAGGCTCAAGGGGTCCAAAAGGGGCATTGTACTGGGCCTTGCCACTGGGGCAGCCAGGCAAATGCCGGTGCCATTGAGTCCACAGCTCCGCGTTGCCGGGACCAGTGCCGGAAGCGGGAGTGGTACTGGCTGCGGCGAGAGACAGAAGACTCAGAGTCTGAGTCAGATGAGTAGTCTGTGCCCGACCATGGGGGGGCAGAGCCCAACGGTGCAAGGGAGCGGTACCGGGTGAAGGTGAACAGTGCCATAACATCATAGGCTTGCCACAATGATGAACCAGGGGAGGTTCCACCATAGGTGCCACAAAGGGTGCAGGAGCCAATTGCGGCACCAGCAGAGATACTGCAGCCGGTGCCGTTGTTGGTGTCACCAACAGTGCCTGAGCTTGCGGTGCCAGAGCTTGCACCTGCAGGCCAGGGACTGTGCCGTCATGGCACTGAGGTCCTGCGCTGCCTCATAGGTATCCAGCGTGGAGGGGAGGCAGAGCTCTTCCTCCAAATTTTCCTGAGCTGGGGAGTCCACCAGCACCAGACTCGACGGGCCTCCAGTTGGGGCCGGAGTCAACGGTGCCGTGTCTTGAGGTCCAGAACTTGGGGGTCCCACAGGACCCACCCCACTGGAATCCCCTCATGGCCTCTTGATGGGGGAAATGACCGCATCCGCCTTCTTTTTCTTATGTGGCACCGGGGACTGTGAGCAGTGCTGCCTGGTAGGACTGGCCTTACGAGCCGGGGAGCAGTGCCGGTGCTCCTTGGAGGAGTCCTTCCGCAGTGCTGGGACATCCTGCACCAAGGCTGGGGCAATTTCCAGTGCCGGCTGGGGCCCGAGAGGCAACTCCATCAGGAGGAGCTTTAAACGATAGACCCACTCTCTCGATAGTCCCACTCTCTCTCTAAAGCTCCTGAAAATTGGGTTCTTGTCTGTCTGATGGCCTTCTCCTAGGCATTTGAGATGAGTGTGCGGATCGCCTGTGGACATAGGTTTCGCACACCTCCCGCATATCTTAAAGCCCTGCAACCGAGGCATGCCCTGGTGCCTGGGGAAACTAGGGCAGGGGGAAAGCCCCCCAAAGGAAGCCCAACTAACTAGAAACTACTATATAACTAACTATTAGCTATTTACAACTAAGAAAAGGGAACCACTAGGTAGGCACTTGTGAATGCAAGAGACTCAGCTGCTCCAACGACTGTCACTGGCAGTAAGAAGGAACTGAGCAGACAGTGGGTCGGCAGGAACCTATATACACTTCTGTGAAGGTGCCACTCCAGTGGTCTCCACAGCCAACCCGACGGGTACCCACAGGGGAAAAACTTTCCAATGATGGTGCACGCGGTGCACGCACACCTGTTGGAATGGATATGAGCAATCACTCGAAGAAGAATCTCCGATTATGACTAGCTATAAATTCACTCTCATCTGTTCATTATGTTTACAAAGTTGTTTAGAAAGAGACCAGGGGCAAAGACAATACCGTATCTAGCAGGATAGCAAAAAGTTCAACTGATTGGTTTCTCTTCCTTTAAAATTGCAGAGGAAAGAATGATATTATGAAGTAATCAAAAGGGTGGGTCCATGCAGTCCAGTCTCCTATATTCAAACAGTGGCCAATGCCAGGTGCCCCAGAGGAAATGAACAGACAGAACAGATAATCAAGTGATCCATCCCGTTGCCCATTCCCATCTTCTGGCAAACAGAGGCTAGGGACACCAACCCTGTCCATCCTGGCTAATAGCCATTGATTGCCCTATCCTCCATGAATTTATCTAGTTCTTTTTTGAACCCTGGTATAGTCTGAGATTTCACAACATCCTCTGGCAAAGAGTTCCACAGATTGACTGTGCGTTGTGTGAAAAAATACTTCCTTTTGTTTGTTTTAAACCTGCTGCCTCTTAATTTCATTTGGTGACCCCTAGTTCTTGTGTTATGAGAAGGAGTAAATAACACTTCCTTATTTACTTTCTCCACACCAGTCATGATTTTATAGACCTCAATCATATCCCCCGCCCTTAGCTGTCTCTTTACCAAGCTGAAAAGTCCTAGTCTTATTAATCTCTCATATGAAAGTCATTCCATACCCCTAATCATTTTTGTTGCCCTTTTCTGAACCTTTTCCAATTCCAATATATCTTTTTTGAGATGGGGCGACCACATCTGCACGCAGTATTCAAGATGTGGGGCGTATCATGGATTTACATAAAGAAAGTATGATAATTTCTGTCTTATTATCTATCCCTTTTTTAATTATTATGAACATTTTGTTTGCTTTTTTGACTGCTGCTGCACATTGAGTGGATGTTTTTAGAGAACTATCCACAATGACTCTAAATTCTCTTTCTTGAGTGGTAATTTTATATGTATCGTTGGTATTATGTTTTCCAATGTGCATTACTTTGCATTTATCAGTACTGAATGTTATCTGCCATTTTGCTGCCCAGTCACCCAGTTCTGAGAGATCCTTTTGTATCTCTTCACAGTCTGCCTGGGACTTAAGTATCTTGAGTAGTTTTGTATCATCTGCAAATTTTGCCACCTCACTGGTTACTCCTTTTTCCAGATCATTTATGAATATGTTGAATAGGACTGGTCCCAGTACAGACCCCTGGGGGACACCACTATTTATCTCTCTCCATTCTGAAAAATGACCATTTATTCCTACCCTTTCTTTCCTATCTTTTAACCATGAGAGGACCTTCCTTCTTATCCCATGACAGCTTACTTAGGCTTAAGAGCCTTTGGTGAGGGACTTTGTCAAAGGCTTTCTGAAAATTTAAGTACACTATATCCACTGGATCACCCTTGTCCACATAAACAACAAGGAGTCTGGTGGCACCTTAAAGACTAACAGATTTATTTGGGCATAAGCTTTCGTGGATAAAAACCTCACTTCTTTGGATGCATAGAGTGAAAGTTACAGATGCAAGCATTATATACTGACACATGGAGAGCAGGGAGTTACTTCACAAGTGGAGAACCAGTGTTGACAGGGCCAATTCAATCAGGGTGGAAGTAGTCCACTCCCAATAATAGATGAGGAGGTGTCAATTCCAGGAGAGGAAAAGCTGCTTCTGTAATGAGCCAGCCACTCCCAGTCCCTACTCTGTCCCCATATCTACTCTGGCGACACTATCAGAGGACCCAACCACATCAGCCACACCATCAAGGGCTCATTCGCCTGCACGTCCACTAATGTTATATATGCCATCATGTGCCAGCAATGCCCCTCTGCCATGTACATTGGCCAAACCGGACAGTCCCTCCGCAAAAGAATAAATGGACACAAATCAGACATCAGGAATGGTAACATACACAAGCCAGTAAGTGAACACTTCAATCTCCCTGGTCATTCTATTACAGATTTAAAAGTCACTATCATTGAACAAAAAAATTTCAGAAACAGACTTCAAAGAGAAACAGCAGAACTAAAATTCATTTGCAAATTTAACACCATTAATCTGGGTTTGAATAGGGACTGGGAGTGGCTGGCTCATTACAGAAGCAGCTTCCTGCTTCTGATGTACTTAAAAAAAATTGCTATTACTTTTTGAATTTTTGTCTAGTTGTTCTTCAAATTTGTTTTTGGCCTTCCTAATTATATTTTTACTCATTTGCCAGAGTTTATGCTCCTTTCTATTTTCCTCAATAGGATTTAACTTCCACTTTTTAAAGGATGCCTTTTGTCTCTCACTGCTTCTTTTACTTTGTTGTTTAGCCACGGTGGCACTTTTTAGGTTCTCTATGTTTTTTTAATTTGGGGTATACATTTAAGTTGAGCCTCTATTGTGGTGTCTTTAAAAAGTTTCCATGCAGCTTGCAGTGATTTCACTTTTGGCGCTGTACCTTTTAATTTCTGTTTAAATAACTTCCTCATTTTTGTGTAATTCCCATTTCTGAAATTAAATGCTACAGTGTTGGGCTGCTGTGATGTTTACCCCATCACAGGGATGTTGCATTTAAATTATATTACGGTCACTATTACCAAGCGGTCTAGCTATATTCACCTCTTGGACCAAATCCTATGCTCCACTTAGGACTAAATCAAGAATTGCTTCTCCTCTGGTGGGTTCCAGGACCAGCTGCTCCAAGAAGCAGTCATTTAAGGTGTCAAGAAACTTTATCTCTGCATCCTGTCCTGAGGTGACATGTACCCAGTCAATATGGGAATAGTTGAAATCCCCCATTAATATTTATAGCTTTCTTGAGCATTTTACAGTGACTATCACCATCCTGATGAGGTGATCTGTAATATATCCCTACAGCTATATTCTTATTATTAGAACATGGACTTTCTATCCATAGAGATTCTATGGTACAGTTTGGTTCATTTAAGTTTTTTACTTCATTTGTTTCTATGCTTTCTTTCACATATAGTGCCACTCCCCCACTAGCACAACCTGTTCTGTCCTTCCGATATATTTTGTACTCTGGTATTACTTTGCCCTGTTGATTATCCTCATTTCACCAAGTTTCTGTGATGCCTATTATGTCAATATCCTCATTTAATATGAGGCACTTTAGTTCACCCATCTTATTATTTAGACTCCTAAAATTGGTATGTAAGCACTTTAAAAACTTTTCACTTTTTAGCTGTCATGATATAATTGAATGGGACTCTTTTTCATTTGACTATTTCTCATCAGATCCTACCCGTACTTTATCATCTTCCTCCTCTCCTCCTTACTAGGACATAGAGAGTGTCCATTAATAGATCCTCCTCTAAGGGATGTCTCTGTCTGAACCACATGCTCCTCTGCACCTGTCGGCTTTCCCCCAGCCCTTAGTTTAAAAACTACTCTACAACCTTTTTAATGTTAAATGCCAGCAATCTGGTTCCATTTTGGTTTAGGTGGAGCCCATCCTTCCTGTATAGGCTCCCCCTTTCCCAAAAATTTCCCCAGTTCTTAATAAATCTAAACCTCTGCTCCCTAGACCATCGCTCATCCGTGCATTGAGACCCTGCAGTTCTGCCTGTCTAACTGGCCCTGCGTGTAGAACTAAAAGCATTTCAGAGAATGCTACCATGCAGGTCCTGGACGTCAATCTCTTACCTAGCTTAAGCCTAAATTTGGCCTCCAGGAACTCTCTCCTATCCTTCTCTATGTCATTAGTACCTACATGTACCACGACCATCGGCTGCTCCCCAGCAGTACACATAAGTCTATCTAGAGGTCTCAAGAGATCCACAACCTTCGCACCAGGCAGGCAAGTCACCATGTGGTTCTCCCAATAGTCACAAACCCAGCTATGTTTCTAATGATCAAATCCCCCATAACTATTACCTATCTCTTCCCAATAACTGGTGTTCCCTCCCTTGAAGAGGTATCTTCAGTGTGAGAGGATACCACATCATCATCTGGAAGGAGGGTCCCAACTATGGTATCGTTTCCCTCTGCTCCAGTTGGATGTTGTCCTTCCCTGAGACTTTCAATCTCCTCAATAGCACAGAGGCTGTCAGACCTGGAGTGGGACCATTCTACTGTGTCCTGGAAAGTCTCATCTATGTCTCTCTCTGTCTCCCTCAGCTCCTCCAGTTCAGCCTCTCTGGTCTCAAAAGTCCATACACGGTTTCTGAGGGCCAGGAGCTCCTTGCACTGAACACACACATACACCACCTGCCCATAGGGAAGGTAATCATACATGCTGCATTGGGTTCAATAAACTGGATAGCCCCTACTCTGTTGCTGGACTTCTGCCTGCATTCTCTTTTTACTCCTGCAGCTCGTTCCTTTTTTGAGGTTTTGTTTTTTACTTTAAGTTTAAAGAATGTTAAGTGTATCTAGCTCCCCCTCCCATTCCCCTTCTAAACTCCCTTGCAAAACTCACATTAGACACTCCTGTTCGCTCCCTCAAAATAGATCAGAAACTCTTCCCTAAGCTTTTGATTTGTCATTTGGATAAAAGTTTCACTCTTTCAAAACTAAAGTTATGTATATATGTGAATGTTTGTGGCTGTTTCTGGAAGGGTTTTCCTGCGTGCAGAGGTATTTTTGTGCATATTCTTTGGGTATTTGTGTGCATGTGGGGCATTGCATATGGCTCGAAGTTCTAGGACGTTTAGATGTAGGGAGGTTTTGGTTGAAGACTATAGCCCCTGGGCTGTGTGGTGAGACATGTGTGCCCTGTGAGGGATGCATCGATAATCATTATTAGGGATGGAGCATCCTGGAGAAAGGGGACTCCTGAGCAGAGGTTGGAGGGAACTGTCCACCATAGGAGAGAATCTTTGACTCTGAAAGGTATGGATAGAGGCTTGTTTAGAGCATGTACATTCAGTCTGTAAACTGTGGCCAACCAAGCGTGGAAGCACCTCATGTATAGTCATGCATTTTTTAACACAAAAGTGCATGAAGCCATATGACCTAATCGTTGTAGACAGTCTCAAGCGATGACCTGAGGACTATTGCAAAGTTTCGTGGCAAATAGTTTTATGGTGTTGAAGCGGTCGCTCCTATGAACTCCAGGTGCTGGGTAGGAGATAATGTGGATTTGTTTTTGTTTATCCGAAGGCCAAGGGATAGGAAGCAAGTGACAGTAAGCTGCATGAATCGAAGCGCTTCGTCGAGCGTTGAGGCTTTGAGGAGACAATCATCGAGGTAAAGAAATATTATGACCCCTTGTTTCCTGAGGTAGGCAGTGACTATGGCTAGGAGCTTGGAAAAAACACGAGAGGCGGTGGATAGGCCGAAGGGTAGCACCCTGTATTGAAAATGTGTTGAGACGAGGGTAAAAAGGAAGCGTCTGTGGGCCGGATGTATAGTCACATGAAAATAGGCATCCTGTAGGTTGAGGGCTGAAAACCAATTGCCCTGCTCCAGCACTGGGGTTATGGTGGTGAGGTAACCCTTTTGAACTTTTGCTTTTTGATAAATTTGTTGAGCCGCCTGAGTCGAGGATCCGTTGCCATCCCCCGGTTTTCTTTTCTGTTAAGAAATAATGGAAATAAAACTGCTTCCCTATGTGTTGTTCGGGCATGAGTTCCCCTGCTCCCAATAGAAGGAGATGTTGTACTTCTTGGAGGAGCAGTTGCTTGTGAGAGGGGTCCCTGAAGAGGGGCGGGGAGGGTGGGTGGGTAGAAGGCAAGGATAGGAAAGGGATGGAATAGCCAATTGTGACGACCTTTATAAACCCACTTGTCGGTGGTAATGTTTTGCCATTGATGGGAGAATGGTCGTAGGTGGTGTCCAAAAATAGGGACTTGCGGTGTAAGCGCTGAAGTGGGAACACTGTTTTCTAAACCCTTGACCAAGGCTTCAAATTTGCTTATTAGTCAGAGGGGGTTGAGACGCTGCCGAGGAATTCGGACAGCAACACTGGTATCTTGGTCTCTGGCGTTGCTGTTGTTGTTGCTCATGTGATCTATGGAATTGCTGGGTATATGTGGGGTAGCATGAACACTGGTAAGGTTGAGATCTATATTGTCACCTTCTGGTCGTAGGAGTTTGAATTCCTAGAGACTGGAGAGTTGCCCTTGAGTCTTACTTTATTCAATGAATGTCGTTCGTCGTTGAGGCAAAGAGTTTGTTGCCATCAAAGGGAAGATCTTCAATGGTATTCTGGACCTCTCGAGGAAAAGAAGAGGAGGAGAGCTATGAACCTTGGCTCATGACCACTGCTGTAGCAGTGCATCTTGCTGCAGCGTTGGCTGCATTGAGGGCCGCTTGAAGAGAGGTATGTGAGATGATTTGTCCCTCGGAAACCAGAGCTGTGATTTGTTGTTTCTTTTCTTCCGGAATGTCCTTGTCAGATGGGGTGGAGCGGGGAAACTGGTGTTTGGTCTTTTGGTTGACTGCGTCTACCACCAGCGAGTTTGGCGCTGGATGAGTGAAAAGGAATTCAGAGTCCTTGAAGGGATGAAGTACTTGCAGTCCTCTCCTTTACAGGTAGTTAGGCTTGTAGCGGGAGTCTGCCAGATGGCCTTAGCAGGTTCCAAAAGGGCAGAAGAGGGCTGCAGGATGTCCGTTAACTCATGTTACTGTTCAGGAACCTCCTCCAAGTTAATTCTTAACTCACTGGCAACTCTTTTGAAAAGGTATTGAAATTTTGAGAAGCCATCCGAAGATGTCAGGGGAGGAGGAAATAAGGCTTCATCAGGCGTAACAACTGGGTCTACTGGGTTTGAGGCAGGTTGTAACTGATCCTGTAGTTGTGATGATGCTGCCTGGTGCCTTACATCAGTTGCAGGTTCATCAGCTAGCAGTGCCGGGCAGGTGTCGCATCTGGTTGAGATGGCAAAGCGAGTGTTGTCTCGAGGATAAGATGCCCATGGGGACCAATATTGCCACTGTGGTGGGAAGAGCATAGGTGGTGCCATCCAGGGGTTTACACACCATGGGGCAGGACCCTGAAAGTAGGACGAGGTAATTTTCCATGACCTCTAGTGATTGGGGTCTGAGGGTGGGAGATTTCATATGGTAAAAATTCCCCCTGCAGTCCAGCTTCCTCATCACTGGAGGAAGGCTGTCCAGACCCTGACTGAGCGTTTGGAGAGAAGTAGGCATTAAGTAGGAGTGACTGCAGGATAGGTGATACCAGCAGGTCCCTTGACTATAAATTGCAGTGTTGGAGCTCCTTTGTGAGGTGAGGGCTGTGCAAGAGAAACTTGCTGTGATGAAAAGTTCCTCTGCACCAGTGTCTAGCATTGTTTCACTGCCGGCCAGCTCAGCGGGTGCCGGGAAAGCAATAGCAGCCTGTGGGGGGGCCGGTCAGGCATGTCGGCACCGCTTATGTTGCCGTGCCGAATGGTGCCATATGAGAGGCAGGCAACTGGAAGCCTGAAGCCTTGGCACCAGAGCTTTGCAGTACCGCCGCAGCCACAAACTGGTTTTGTGTGATGCCGGAAGAGCCCGGAGTATCAAAAGTGCTCATCTGGAGAAGCGCCGGGAGGGAGGCTGTAGAGCTGCCCAGGGAAGTCTCACACGAAGTTCCCTTTGCGGGTGAGAGAAGGTGTTGTTTTTTTGAAGTTTGTTTGTCCTTCTTTGAGGTGTGTGTGTGGGGGGTGGCCTGTGGCATGCAGCGGAGCCGGAGTCGGCACCAGGGTCTGAAGCTGACCCTAGGATTTTTGAAGGAGCAGTTTTATTTTCAGCTCCCTGTTCTACCGTGCCCTAGATTTAAGCTTGCTGCAGTGGGCAAATTTTTGGGGGATGTGGGGCTCCCCCAAACATTGTATGCATTTTGAATGGCCATCTGACAGAGGGATGGCATCACTGCAAGTAGAGCAGCACTTTTAAAGCCTGGGGAGCCAGGCATGTTGGAAGCAGCTGCCGCTGACAGGAATGAAGAACAAAATTTTTTTTTTTTTAAGAGAGAAAAAGATAGAAAAGTGGTAACTAAGTACTACTGGTACCAAACTAACTAATTAGAAAGGTAATTGTAACAAAGGGAGAGAAAGTCTCTAATGAGTCTGCTGAGCTCCATCTCAGGCCGGGACGGTAGAGAAGGAACTGAGGAGACCGGTTGCGCACGTGTACTATTAAGGTACACTCAAGAGCAGGAGGGCAGGCTCTGCGTGTGCGTGACCGATACGAGTACTGCTGTAAAAATCTCTGAACGAAGGCGCAGGGACACACCAACACCTGAAGTGGAGCACCCATAGGGACATCTCTCGAAGAAGTGGGTGTTCTAATATAATTGAACAGCATTAAGTGCTACAGGGCAGGACTGTGGTGAACCGGGAAAGCTATGGGAAGAATGAAACAAGAGCTCCAGCTCTTCCCTGCACTGAGCTTGCAATTTTCCTTTTTAGGGTGTCTCAACATGAGACTTAATAACTAATCCCAAAAGTGAACAGGGAATTTCCATTGCAATCACCAGAGGGCAGCTGGCTTTTCAGTTCCAATTTAGGTTCCATCACATTCACACACAGGAAGTGACAGAAGGAGCAAATGGGACAGAGAAAATATAAAATACCCTAACTTACCTGCACTGCAGCTGGAAGCAAGATGCCTTGGATCTCAACTCTCCCATCTGATACCCTGCATCTTACTGTATCGCAAATGTGTGCTGGGAGGTGGGTAAACCAAAGAAGTGGGTCCCCACAGAACTGGATATGATTTTTAATTATTAAGCTGCCTGCAGAATACAGGGCACCAGTAACAGCAAGGAAACCAGAAAAGGAGACATGGACAACCACCCCCCACAATGCTCCCTGCTGCACATACATATGCCATCTGCACATCTAAGACTTTAACCCTTTAAACTCTTATCTATTTGCAGCATTCTATAGAAGGGAAATGGTAAGGTCTGCAGCTAGCAAAAGGAAGGTGTGCATGTGGAAGCAGGTAGACGTATGGTTTAATATATGTGTGTTTGGGGGGGTGGAGTAGGTGGAGCACTTGCCAGTTAAACAGGCAGGAAAGTGTAAAGTGGTACAGTTAGAGGGACGGGGTGGTTCAAGAAGTATTCAACATTCTGGAGGAGACTGACCACTAGGAGTGGAGTCATGGCACTTGCAAGAGAGGAGTCAGGCAATTAGGACAGGCACTGGGTGGGAATGTGGCTGAGCTTGGCTGCAGGCAGACAGTGATCAGGCAGCTCTTTTGGGAGCATTAGCAGCAGGATCAGCACATGCTGATAAAGTTCAACCACCAACCCCTACAAGAATGAGAACTTTCCTCTCCCAGGCCATTACAGTCAGGAATCTTATACTGATTTCAAATAAAGAGGTTCTGTTAGCACCACAGGATCTATCTTGCTGCGGTGGAATGGAGGCTTGTTTCAGGGACCGTTGCAGTTGTAAGACCCTCTCCCGAGTGACAGCGAACTTGTAAATTTATGCCTTAATGTCTGACTGAAGCCAAAGCCTGATAGAATAGGTATCCTGGTTTCCCCCTCCCACTCACACAGCATGGCCCTTGAACCAGGAGCTCCTGTGGTAAAAAATGATTACTAATGTTATGTAACCATTGTTGTTCAAGATGTATTTCACATGTCCATCCCACTCATGCTTTGTAGTGACCACAAATAGTTGGATTGACAAATGGACCTGTTTAGTCCCATCTACATAGAATGCCAAAGCTTTTCTAACATTAGGGTGTGTTAGTGTTGCACCTCTCCATTGACATGTGGTTTTGGGTAAAATGTAGGTAAATATGATATGAAAATTAGATACCACATTAGAATCGAATCTCAGATGAGAGCAGAAATATATTTTATCCTTATAAGGCAGTTTGGATGTCACAACATGCAGCTCAGCAACCCTCCTGACCAAAGTGATGGCTACTAAGAAAGCCAACTTTAGTGATAGATACAGCAAGGAATATGTGGCTAGAGGTTCAAAATGGAGGGCCTATGAACCCTGACTAAACTAAGATCAAGTCCCAGGGGGAGGGGAGAGGAGACAGGTTCCCTTAGCTAAAGGTACAACTTTTCCAGGCCCTTCAAAAATCTGACTGTCAGATTGTTAGAAAAAATACATAAACTGTTGTCCATGAGGATGGAAAGCGGATACTGCTGCCAAGTGGACCTTGAAAGCAATAATTGCCAACCATTGCTGTTGTAGGTGTAATAGTCCAGGATATGCAAGATTGAGGACTGCATTGATGAAACTCCAGATTAACGAGACCAGAGGGAAAAACGTTGCCACTTTGACACGTAAGTAGACCTGGTGAAGGGCTTTCTACTATTTAACAAGACACTTGCTCACAAAAAAGTTTGCAGACTCCTCCTTAGGATTTACCCATGGAGCTTCCAAGCTGTTAAATGAAGCACCTGCAGCTTCAGGTGGAGCAGCTGACTGTGATTTGGGGAGATTAAGTCTGGGTCCAATGGAAGCAAAACTGGAACCGCCACTGACAGATGCAGTAGAGTAGAGAATTAGTGCTGCTGGGGCCATTAGTATAACCCGAGAACATGGTCCCATTTGATCTTTACCAACACTCTGTGTAGGAGTGTGATCAGAGAAAAAGTGTAGCCGAGCTTGTTCGATCAGGGTAGAAGGAAAGCCTCAGAAAACTAGGACTGTGACCTCGTAGGAAGCAACAATGATGGCATTTCCTGTTGGCTTTGGTTGCAAATAGGTCTAGGTGGATACATCTGTGCAGAGAGAGACCACTGTAAGAACAGGCTTTTCCCCTTGACTTGAGGTAATGATCCAGAATATGAGCTTCCCCTAAACACTTTAAGCAGCTTGAGTGTGGGTTGCACACAGTCATTGACCTAACACAAGCGATGCAGGGTGTGAAGTCTGGTGACTGAAGCATCCCTCTGCACAGAGAAATTTAAATCCCAAACCAGGGACCGAAAAAGAAACTAATCCTACCTACGCTCTAAGTACTAATCTACTAGAAAACCAGAAAACTATTCTAAATGTTCAACAAAATACACAAAGCATTTACCAAGACATGCCAAGTAATTCCAATGACTGTCACAGGCAGTAAGAAGCAACTGAGGAGGCTCTGGGAAGGTTGGACCCTTTATACCAGCATACAGTGGCATGCAGCAGAGGGCACTTGAACTGCCCTGATGGGTACCACTGAGGGGAAAAATTTCCAGCAACTGCAGGTGGAGCACATGCACACAAGGGTGGAATGTGCAATCACTCAAAGAAGGGGATACACAGTTTGGTTGTGACAGCAGGAGGGTAGTCCCAGGGAGGGGATATTACAGCTGCTTTGTGACCACTGTACACTGGCTGTGTTGGCACAAAGTTGACACAACACAAGCATGTCTGAATTTTTCTGTAGTGTCCAGCATGCTTTTGGGCACTGTATACAAATCCAGTGTATTCATAACAGATAGCAAAATGATAGCTGCTAAGTGCTGAAAGATCAAAGTTAGTAGTTCAGGCTGTTTTAAAAAGTAAACATGGAAGAGACACTTCTACCTTTCATTTGTTTTGTTTTTTTGGAAGTTAAATCACTTTTATTTGTGAGGAACGTCACCCACACTGCACATTTTCGTATAGATGTTACAAAGGAAAGCAGAAATTTTTCCTCCCCGTGTCCTGAAATTAAGCAGGACTGGCACAAAAACAAACAAAAAATCCCTCATCACACCTGGGAGGTTTTAGCACCAGCGTCCAATAAAAAAAGCTTTTGACTTAAAATTTCATTTCTTTGGTTGGGGTTTTCCCCCCCACTTTCTCTTTTCTTAGTTTGGTACCAAAAGAAAAACTGGAGGGGAAAAAAATATATATATAATAGCGAAATGGTGTAATTTTAAAAAACCCCGCAGTTGCCATGGAAGCTGGGGAGGTCGCTCTGACTCTCACTCTCTCTCTCTATGCATCTGTTGCAGGCGTTCCCTGGATCTCGGCTGCTGGTATATTTTTTATTTCTCTTAAGTTCCGATGTTTCAAATCTTCATTGTTTTTGTCACTTGTTTTCATTTTATTGCTTGGATCTTTCTTTGGTGTTATTTTTGTAATTACACTTTAGGACACCTGTAGAAAAGGTCAAATTAAACAAGTGATTTCTTTATTTAATTCCTCAAATACTCCCCCCCTCCATTAACTCCTAGGCCCTGTCTGCACTAACTTTTAACTAAGTTTGTAGCTACAACAGTAAGGAATGTGGTATAAAACAACATAAATAAACACAAATAAAAAGTAAGATTGTTGGCTCTAAGCACAACTTTTATCCTTGTACAACACTGTTAGTAGCTATGACCAGTCACAGTGTGCTTCCCTTCTCAGTGACCGTGTCTGGCACATGATTGTCTACTTGTAACCAGTTAAATCTCACTTATTTTGCAATGTAGACAGGACCCCCACTTCCCAACAACGCTTGTATAACCAGTTGGTTGCTCCACCTTCCTCCAAGATCTTTGAGTAGGTGGCCATCCTGCATTCCAAGCTGCTGGTGCTGCTCTATGTGCATGTCCGCCAGGCACTCTGCCCCCTGCTGAGGTGCTATGTGACAGATATTCCCAAAATCCACCAACACAAACAGTGAGGCAGTATAGCAAGTACAGACACAAATACCACTGACATCTCATGACCTAGTTACAAAGATACTGTTCAGTCTGTTATATTCATATCGCCTAAAAACTGTCTGATGGAAAACTGGAACAGTGTGTATCTCAATACAATCATAAAACAGTTTGATATTTCTTGTATGGACAGGAAGAAAAGCATGGCCTCATGTTATCCAATTATGGTACACAGGCCTTTAAATATCAGGGGACCTAATCCATCTCTGATGCAATTCCTTTGATATCAATGGAGTTATGCCAGGCTTTCATTTGGCCCCAAGGCTGAGCCCTGAGAAAAATCTTCAGGATTGCTCCGGATAGATTCTATTCTGGGATGAAATCTCTCTTGCAGCCATGTTCCTCACCTCTATTCCTAATGTCTGGTCTTCCACCCACACCTGAGTCCTAGCTGAAGTGTGGGTTGGATGGGAGCACGGGGGCAGATCCCAAAACAGAGAAAAGTAATTTTTAGGAGGGAAAATAAATGGAAAAATAAGGGTGAGTAGGTTGGACTTCAAGTGTCAAGAAAAGGAAATCTCCACCTGGAAATGCCTCTGGGATTGGGGCAGGGGACTCTGCACACACAGCAAAGGGAACTGCGGAAGATTTCAGAATCATTTCTGTGCTATGGAATAGAATTGTGGGGCCAGCATCCCAAGGCTCCATGGCTGCCATCAAATAAACCCAACTCCCTCTAGCTGCAGTGTCTGAGAGGATATTGTCAGGTAACTTTTGTGAGCCTGTCCTGGAGATAGACAGCCCTGTCACTGCGCAAAGGGGAAATTAAGATGGTAGTGGCTTGCCAATTACTAGGCCATAGAGCAGTGGTCTCCAACCTTTTTACGCCCAAGATCACTTTTTGAATTTAAGGGCAACCCATCTACCTCGTCCCTTCCCCAAGGCCCTGCCCCTTCCCCTTAGCCTTGCCCCACTCACTCCATCCTCTCCTCCCTGCCTCCCCTTCCCCCCCGTCATTCACTCTCCTCCACCCTCACTCACTTTCACCAGGCTGGGGTAGAGGGTTAGGGAGGGGGTGCGGGCTCTGGGTTGGGGCCGAAGGGTTTGCAGTGTGGGAGGAGGCTCTGGGCTGAGCCTGGGACAGGGGGTTGGGGTGCAGGAGAGGGTGTGGGCTCTGGGAAGGAGTTTGGATGCAGGAGGGGGCTCTGGGCTGGGGCAGAGTGTTGGGGTGCAAGAGAGGTTCAGGGTGCTAGCTCTGGGAGGGGGGTCAGGGCTGGAGCAGGGGGTTGGTGCAGGAGGGGGTTTGGGATGCTGGCTCCAGGAGGGGGCTCAGGGTTGGGGTGCTGCCTCCCGCCAGGTAGCACTTACCTCCGGCAGCTCCCGGTTGGTGGTGGAGCGTGGTTGCCGCTAAGGCAGGCTCCCTGCCTGCCCCAGCCCCACGCCGCTCCTGAAAGGGGCCAGCGCGCCCCTGCGGCCCTTGGGGAAGGGGCGGGCAGCACATGGCTTCATGTGCTGCCCCTCTCTGCAAGCACCGCCCCTGCAGCTCCCATTGGCAACAGCTCCCTGTTCCCGGCCAATGGGGGCTGCAGGGGCAGTGCTTACTGGCAGGAGCAGCATGCACAGGAAGACCACTGCCACCCCGCCCTCAGGGCCACACTGGCTGCTTCCGGGAGCGGCGTGGCGCTGGGGCAGGCAGGGAGCCTGTCTTAGCCGCAGCCCCGCCAGAGAGCACGATCGACCGGGAGATCCTCTAGGATCGACCAGCCAATCGCGATCGACCGGTTGGTTACCACGCCATGGAGTGAAGGAGAAAATTTCACTCAAATTCTGGATTTTCCTATATTCCTTACCTGAGGGATGGTAAAGGTGCCTCGGGAGCCGGACATTATTCAGCACTGCTCTGCTCGGTCACTGGAGCAGGGTTCTCAGCAGGTGTTTCGGCCACCTTGGTCTGAAAAAACAAAGTTGAATGGCAAAGTGATGATTTCCAGCCCCTTCCTCTATTCAATGTTAGTATCAGCAGGGGTGAAGCTAATTGAGGACGCTTACCGGTATGGGACAGGGCGGCTCTGGCCCCCCGGAAGGGGCAGGGCCTCAGGCAGAAGGGGTGGGGCTGGGGAGTCAGCATCTCCCAGCCACCACTTCCAGGCCGCCTGTCACACGCTGATTGGGGCTCCGTGTTGATTTAAAGGTTCTGGGGCTCCAGCCGCCACTGCTGTGGTAGCGGCAGCAGTGTCCGGAGCCCTGGGTCCTTTTAAATCGCTGGCCCCAGGGCAATTGCTCCCTTCGGCTGGGGGCCGGGGGGGAAGGGACAGGGGTTAAAGCGCTGCAGGGTCCTTTGCCGTGGCGGGGGCCTAGCAACGTTACAGCGCTGCCATGGCAAAGGACCATCCTGAAAGCACTGGGGTGGGTGTGGGCCAGTGCGGGTTCTTACCGATACAGAGTACCGGCCCGTACCAGCTCACTTTCACCCCTGAGTATCAGTAATTGAGGCTTGGAAATCCCAAGAAAAATGAATCCTCAAACATTGACCATAGTAGAGTTTTGCCTTTAGCACACTACTTCCAATTCAGCTCCAGCATGGAGTGAGATCAGCTGTCTCATGTGGTCTGGGGAATGAGACTCAGAGCCTTTCATCGCTAAGCTTCTTGCTGGACTCCGCAACTAGACCCTGTTCGAAGAGAGATGGATGGCTCAGAGGGAGTGGGGAAAGGCAATGAAGTTCCATCACCTCAAGGACACTGGTTCCAGTTCAGGAATGGCCAAGTTATTCCCATCTCATGGCTGTTTACCATCCTGTGTGAAATGAGTTGTTGGTTCTTGAGCAAGTTTCTAGTAGGACAGGTGATTATATCAAATACAACCACCCTCACATCTAGCACCAGTTTTGGCAGCCTCAACACCGAACTATGACATCTCCTGCCCAAGCCTTTCAACACAGGATTAGGCACATGGGCAGCAGGTGAGGGAAGCTAATGGCTACAGAGCTGTCTTAGGTGTACATGTTGGTAGCACCAGTCCCAGAACTCAATATACCTCTCCCCATTGCCAGGTATGCTCTCACCTCATTGCCATCTTGGGATGCAGCATTGGGCGGGCGGGGTCGGCGCCGATAATTGTATGGGCGCCGGTATCCACGACGGGATGGCTGCTGGCTCATAGCATTAGCCTCGTGCTGGTTCTCCTTGTTTTCAGCCTCTCCGACCACTGGTGCAGGGCGTGGACGTGGGGGTCCCCTGAACAGGGGGAGATACAGAGAAAATAGGTATTTAAAAAAACCCAATAATTGCTACCAGTAGAACCTCCCCAGGTGATAAGAGCCATCTCAAGCAAGTTCCCTTTGAACTCTATCAGACCAAACTTTAACTGGATTCGGCTGTGAATCAGAGATGGTGCAGACCCATGAATTCATCCAATCCATCTCCCTGCAGCAACAAACAACAAGATACCCACCCCAACCCCTTGTAGGCTTCCTTTCCTACCCTACAAGAACACTTTTGGAGAGAGTGTCAAGCCAATACAATTGAAAACAGTGACCAAAAAATGTACTGCCCACCACCCAGTTTCCATTAGTTACATGGCTTAAGCCATCCTGACCATCACCATAGGAACTAGGGGCCAATACAGCTTTCCAAAAATAGAGGTTTAACAGCAAAGCCTCAATCACTCTGGACTTACAGCAGGGCAAAATCCTGCACACTGATCTCACACAGAAAACAGTATGTAATTACTCTGGCTTCAAATATAGGAGTGAGTGATGTCATCCCCATTGGAGGAGCGCACAGAGAGGATATGGGACTTATTATTAGTCAAGGTGTTCAAGGTTTGTATTTTGGCACTAAAGGACAATGATTCTAGTCCCAGTTCTAACAGAGTAAGTGTGATTTATGCTGAGTCTGTGTGAAGAATGTGGAGTCATTACAGCTGAGCAAAAGATCTGACCCTACTCCAGATGAATGCAGTTCAGGGCCTCTTATCTCACACTCACCATTCATGCCCTCTTTGTGGGATGAATGAGACACATCCAGGACAAGCATCTGAATGGTCCTTTCAAATTGGAGGGGCTTAGTTCATTAGAAGTGGGGCCAAGTCTTAAAAAGTTTGGTGGTTTCCAGGTTCAAGCCTTGGATGAAAATTAGGCAAGTCCTGATTTTACCTAAACCTGTTTGTTGCACCAGTTCTACTTATGAAACCAAAGAGGACTCAGAGATCTCCTCAACCGATGTGGTGGAAGCTCCACTGAGAATCATTTAACACTAGGACTGGAGAATTTCCTGCTGAGTGAAGGGAACAATCCTATATTGCCTGTGGAATATGGAAAACCATGTTACCCAAAAAGAGTCCATGAACTTGCTGTTGGAAGGCACCAGTGCTCATGTGAAATCCACCTGACCTGTCACTGTGTTATTTTTATCCCAGTCATCTAAACAGTCATTTTGTTCTTTGGGAGGGGAGTGAGAAGTTCCCTAACACCTCCCAAAAGCAGTCTGATGAGTTCCTCCCCTTTTAAAAGCACATTTTCTGACAGGAATGGCAAGAATAACCCTCCTTTACCCCTGCCCCCAGTCAGTTATCCTGAGCATTCAACAAATTTAGGGCTGTTCTATACAGGGAAGACACTGTGGAATAAGCTGAAGTTTGAATTTAAAGCACAACAGCTATTCCAGACTCTTATTCCACAGTAAGAGTGCCTTTGTTCAGTTTAGTTTAATCCACTTTCCCAAATGGATTTAATTTAAGACTTGGAAGTGGATTAAGCTAAACCACATGAAGGCACTCAGGGCTTGGCTACACTGGCGCTTTACAGCACTGCAACTGTCTCGCTCAGAGGTGTGAAAAAACACCCCCCTGAGCACAGCAAGTTACAGTGCTCTAAAGCACCAGTGTAAACAGTGCCCCAGAGCTGCCACTTTGAAGTTTCGAGTGTAGCTATGGCCTCAGTGCAGAATAAGTGTACACACAAGGAAACTGTTGTGGAATAGTTGTTTGCATGGGGAAATAACTATTCCACAACAAAGTCCTTAAGCTTGAGGTCCTCCCTCACACCTAGCCAACTCCCAAGTCCCTGCAGAAAGTGTCCGAACAGCAGGATACTACAGAGTAATTGCAATGCCCTGATTAAAATCAGGACTCTAACTGTCCTTATAGATCTTGAAGGGTAAGACTCAAATAGTCTGTCTACACTGCAAAAAAACCCACAGCAGCAAATTTTAGAGCCCAAATCAACTGACTCAGGCTTGTGGAGCTCACACTACAGGGCTAAAAAGAGCAAGTGTAGTTGTTCCAGCTCTTGTGGAGCACAGGTGGAGGGTCTCAGAACCCGGGCTCAAGCCTGAGATTTGCTGCTGTATTGGGTTGTTGGTTGGGGTTTTTTTGGTGCAGTGTAGACATACAGGAGAACAGGTAATGTGTGACAAATTTTAGAATGTTGCCAATTGTTGAGACACCAGAGACTAGGAAAGAGGACAGAAAAATCACATACCTTAGTTACACACACACACACACACACACACACACACACACAGGCAAGTCCCATCACCCCTCTTTCAGCTTCCCCTCTGTAAAATGGTGAGAATGCTTTTTACATACAAATCTTTGTAAAGTATTTTGAGTTCTGGGGACTCTGTACCAAAATGTTATTAGGTACTATATAGGCATTGTGACTGCTTTAATCCAGTGACAGTTTGGATAGGAGAGGGTGTATGGTACATACCTGCGATAGCGTGCGCGATAGGAGGGATTCCGATGGATTTGCTGATGAAGCTGTGCTCCTTCTGGGACCCCATCCTTGATTTCTCCATCACCACCCTAAAACCAAACAAACGGATTATGGATGTATGGGCAGCTGACGGAGGATTTCTAAACTACAGACGGCTGGAGTGAAAGCCAGCTAGTTCTTCCTCTTCTGATCACAGGACATGATATGAGAACAAAAGGGAACATGGTAAAATTAAACCACCAGTAAATTTAGAACAAATCAAAGGCAATGTATGTTCATGCTGCAAACGGCTGATCGGTGGAACTCACTGCTGCAGGGCAGTAGTCAAGAAATATGGCTAGATTTAAAAAAAAAAAAAAAAAAAAAAGACTGTATAACAACTTTGTCCATTAAAGGAACGGAAAACTCATACTTCAAGGTACAAAATAATCAATTGTAGGGGAAAAGAAGCTTTCAAAGCATTATACAATTAGCCAAGTACATTACAGGGGGTTTTCCTTTTTTGGAATTGAAGGAACATCTAATATTTGAGGCAGTATACTTGACTATATGGACCAACGAGCAGAACTGTCAGGAGCAAGATATCAGGGCAGATGGACCAATGGTCTGTATGGCAATTCCTATGTATCAAAGAAGGAACAACAACTTTGTCAGAGTAAGAGCCTTCTGACCATGAAGAAAACTCGAAATACACGAGCCAGCAATGCCCCTCTCCTTCCTCAAAGGAAACAGATGGTAGAAAAGCCACCTGAGGATGCCTATTCACTGCTCCAGAAAGAGGCAGAAACCTTACCAAAAATCCTTCGGACACATGCTTGTGAGTGCCCCAATCCAGGGCACCATGTGCTCTTGTATTATTCATCGCAAGAAGAGATACACTATGGGAAGAAAGCTATTGGTGGAAAGATGCTACTACTAAACACTTTTGGGACCCTAGGTATCTCTGTGTTGAACCTCTCTTGGTTGAAAGCCACTCTCTAGCTCTGTTAAGTCACCTGAAGGGAATGTCTATTGTGACAAAGACTGTTGCAAGATATGCCAATATTATCCAATCCTACCCAGTCTAAACTATTCCAAACCCAATCCAAACTGTATCTCTTGCCACCCAACGAAGTAAAGCCAATACATATTATGGAGGGTTTGCAGGACTGGGCTTTCAACATAAAATAATTCCTCCAAGTCAGTCTAGGGCAATCTATATCAATCCAACTCATGCAGTACACATTTCGATCTACTCCAACACAGATCAGCGCCTTCCCCCTGCTCCCCCCGCCTCCCGCGTGCGGCAATGAGCTGGTTTGTGGCGTACAGGAGGCTTGGGGGAGAGGGGGGAAACAGAGCGAGAACGTGGCACGCAGCCTCCCCCCTCCCTCCTGAACACTGCAAACCAGCTGACTGCTGCGGGCAGGAGGCAGAGGAAGGAGGGGGTGGCTGCACGCTGCATCCTCGCTCTTCTCCCCAGCCTCCTGAACTCTGCAAGACAGCTGATTGCCTTGGGCAGGAGGTGGGGGGAGCAGGCAGGCAGGAGGCGTGGGGGGGAGGGTTGGGGGGCTGCCAGCTGCACAAAGCAGGCAGCCAAACGACGTTATAGCGGAGCATTGCACAACTTTAAACAAGCATGTTCTGTAACTGAGCAGGGACGTAACATCGAAACAACATTAAGCGAGAGGACGTTAAGTGGGGAGTTACTGTAATCCATATCAAATCAATCCAATTCAAGTTTATTCAATCCAGGCCACATAAACACAGCATCTCTAAACCAGCCTAACCCAGTTTTCATCAAACAAATTAATTCAAACAAGTGCCAAGGAAATTAGAGATAAAAAAATCCTATTAGGTCATCTTGTCCACGATGCTGACAAACCAGGATCGTTCCTTTCCCTACTTGGTATTGTCACCCTTCAAATACTTGAAGACGAGTTATCACAGTCTCACATAATCATTATCTATCAAAGCTATAAATATTTAGTTATTTTAATCTTTCTTCACAGTACATCTTGCCAGCCCCTTGGTAACATATCTATCCCACTATTTTATTTTATGATACTAAGGTTTATAATTTAAGCCTGTATGTCTTGTTACCAAGATTTGCTTATATCATTATTCCTGTGGGACAGGATTGCACACATGCACCAGGATACGAAATACAGATTTTTTTGGCTTTAGGGTACTGATTCTGATGGTCAGTTTTGGGCAAAAGCTATCATCAAAGGCTGCAAAAGAGATGTCAGATATAGAATGATTTTAGTGAGTCTCAACCAGTTCCTAGTTAGTCAGCTATTATACCACCACCATCACCACATTTAGCATTAACTGAATTTTTAACTTGTGATCTTAGTAGAGGGGCCATGGAGAATGAACTTTCTTCAAGACAGAGGTAAGATACAATAGAAAGGGTAGTTATGTTTGGGAAGCTTGTAGTGCTGCTCCTCAGTGTACCAGATCTGTGGGAAAAAATGGACTTTGGTCTCCAGGTGTTGACAATTTGAGTCTTTTCACTAATGCTAAAACTCATGGGACAGGGATAGGAGGAACATCTCCCCTTCCCCAAAAAGAATATTAAGATATCAGGCCCTTCCTGGGTCTTTTCTGCCTCCAAAGTTTCCTAGAGGCACAGACCTGCACTAAAGACACTTGCAGTTTCACATGCTGTGCCTGCATATAGCTATGCCAACTATTTTTAGCAGCCTGACAAGGGCAGCTGCTGAGGTGGAGGAGGGGTGGAGAAGAGTAGGGAATGGAATCAAGACAATGAAAAAACAGAGCATGTAAAAGAAAATGGCACATTAGGTAATGCCATTTGTTGGTGGAAAAACTGACAGACAGAAAAGTAACCAGAGGAATCCCCCATCAAATGCTGGCTAAATGGATAGTACAGATAGGGGTAATCATCTTCAATCTGAAAGGTGTGAACACCCAGGAGAAAAAGACGACTTGGGCATTTAGAGTGGTTTGAGATAGAACTATTACTCTTATCCCTTTGGAATAAGAAGGCTCTCAACATACTACAAAACAGGGGACACTAAAATCCCATAGTTTCAGAACTCTCCCCTTCCTTTTTTCTTTAAAATGAACATGGAAGAGCCTATATGGATGTTAGGACCCCATATTCTCCCCGCCCTCCCCCCCCACAATCTTTCATGGGGTGGATGATGTCTGGGCATAAATTGAGTTAAGACAGACAGCTCTAGATCAATAGTTTCCTCCAAGTGAGATCCGTTGAACAGCAGCTGATCCATAAGAGGCAACATCTTTCAGAATTAGCAGAGGGGATGGAGAGTTACTGGCTTGTCCACAAAGAATGAAAAGTTGGAGAACTACTGAAATATGAAGGCTACAAATGCACAGAGAAGGCAACAGGTGTCCCATGGCTCCAGTGAACTCCACAGGTCATTGCAATAGGTGGGAGATTGCTGGGTTTCTCAATCACCCCTTCATCAGAGAAAGCAGAATCCTGCTGCCTCAGTCCTCCCAAGCCCTGCAATTACCATTTGAATGTCAGAGTAATGTAACTTAGTTATACTTTTATGACGGACAATTATATTGTTGTTTAATGAGGATGGAAGTGCACCAGCAGAAGACCAACCTGGAAGTTCAGTCATAACTGTGTCTGAATCAGTCCACTGAGAAGCAAATTCACAGACGAAGAGGCAGATGGGGCAGCAAGGGAGAAGGGAGCAGAGCAGGGCAGGGGAGTAATCATAGTTTCCAGATGCTGTTTTACCTGCGTGCCATCAGCATGGGAATAGACCCGTGAGCGGCGGTCAAAGGTCTGTCCCGAGCGGTAAGGTGGGAAGAAGCGCTGCCGGTATTGTGGGCGGCGCAGCTGGTTCCGTGACCCTGGGATATGCCCTTCGGTGATGAGAGGATCCAATCCTTCACTGCTCCCGCTCCCCTCCTCCTCCTCCTCCTCACCCGGGTACTGGCGAAGCAAAGAAACACAGAGTGAGAACCAGGAGGAGGAAGGAGGGGGCAGATGTCAAACCAGTGCCTCCCCTACACAAAACCAATGCAATTCGAGACTGCACACACTTGAGCACCTTATCAGGGAGGAGACAGTCCCTTTCTGTGACTCCAGTGCGAATGCACCAGGTCAGCAACATCCAGTTCCAGGCACTGCAGTGCCAGAAAGATGCAATCACAATGAAGGGAATGGGGGGGACAGACGGACAAAAAACAAGAATGATGAAGGGGTTGGAAGTTCTGATTTAAGAGGGAAGGTGGAAAAATAACATGCAGCCTAACTAAGGAACAACTCAAGAGTGGGGAGGGGCATAATGTGAACATCAAGGAGCAGTAACTGGTTCCAGGGAGAGGAAGCAAATACCATTTCATCATTCCCTTTGTGTATTTGCCTACTCTGGTCTTTGTGCCTTCTTCCATGCTAGCCACAGGCTTGCATTGTACTACCTTATCCTAGCATGCATACCCACCAAATTCCTCCTTAAGACTCCCTTGCGCTGCAAAGCCCAAGCCAGATCAGCAGGCCCCTCCCCTGCCTCCTGTAATGGATGCATGTGCTGCAGACAGATGATTACTGGAAAAGTCACACTCCCCCACATCTCTGAGGAGCCAAGACTAGAACCCTAGTCCTTCACCTTGAACAATGTAGGCCTGTACCATTTGAACTACAGGAAATCCCCTTTACCAGGCTTAGCACAGCTGTACCAATGCAGCTGCACTGCTGTAGTGCTTCTGGTGAAGATGCTCTAAACCAGTGGTCGGCAACCCACGGCCAGCCTATCAAGGTAATCTGATTGTGGGCTGCGAGACATTTTGCTAATGTTGACCGTCTGCAGACACGTCCCCTCCCACCCCCCCACAGCTACCAGTGGCTGCTGTTCACCGTTCCCGGCCAATGGGAGCTGCGGGAAGTGGCGGCTAGCACGTCCCTGCGACTACCACTGAAATCCCATTATGACAATATCACTAGTGCTACCAATTTTTAAACTGATCATTTTAGCATAGCTTCCAGCCAATATACATGGCCCAAAATCCCAAACCATTTCCCATGCCTTTGACACTGCAGAAAAGTCCTGCAACAGCCTACGTATCTGCCAAAACCTCCATCTTTCCCATGACAGCTTCCAAAATGCAATTTAATTTAAGTCTTGCAGCATCTAGAAGAGAGAAAATTTAGGGGCAATGTAAAACCTGTGAATTGAATACCAAAATAAATAACTGAGGGAATACTATACTTGATTGGTCTTTTAATTTGAATTATTTAATTTAGTAAAATCCTCCCCCTTTTCATTTAAATGCAGCTTCCGCAGAATTTCTAGTTTAGACATGGAATCCAGGATTTTGCTATAGTTTGTTCCTACTACTACCAATGAAGTCAATGGCAGAAAACTTGTTACACCTACTACCTCGTCTCCATAATCTAGAAGTGACATGCAAAAAAAGGGTCTCCTTTTTCCTTCTTTATGGAGGTACAAAGAAAGTGTGCGTTTCTCCAAAGTGGATTTTATCTCTTTTTTAGGCTTTGAAACATCAAGACAATCAAGTCATGTCTTCCCTGTTTTTTTGCTAGAGCACTACTACAAGGACCAGTGCCTGCAATTGACAGGAATTGGGGGTTTGTGTTTTTTCACTAAGATCTTCTTCTTCAGGTTTTTCTTTAGTCCTGACAAGCAGTTCACACCACTCTGTTACACCATGCTTATGCCATTGTAACGCCACTGACTTCAGAAAAGGTGAAGAGTACATAGAAATGATTTAGCAGAGTTAAGAAACAAGTGTATTAGTGTTTTTAGACAATCTCATCAAAATAAAATCCTTTCCCTCGCAGTTCCACAGGAAACTGAAGCCTGAATGCCATAATCCTACCAGTTCTTTAGCCATCTATAAAGTCTTCCAGGAGGGAGTAGAAAAGACCTGAATTTAAAAAGAAAAAAAGAAAAAAAAAACAACAACAACAAAAAAACACAACATTGTGCAGGGGTCGGGAAAGACAAAAACATTTTAAAATATTCCTCCAGGTTTCTTCCCATTATAGATTATAAAGCAGAAAAAAAAAAAAGGCATAAGTCTAATTCCTCCACTTTTGCAGGAACATACCAGTTACCTTAATGGATCAGACTCAAGGTCCATCTAGTCCAGTATCCGATCTCCAGCAGTAGCCAGCATGAGATGTTTAAGAAAAAAGGTTAAGAATCCTGCAACTGGAGTGGGAGGGCCTCCATGAAGGCCTCATCCTAATAGTCTGAGACTGGCTTTAATCATGAAACTGTATATCCCTTTCAAGACATTCCTTTGAGCATTAATTATTATAACTCTGAATAGTCTTATCTCTATACAGAAGCTCCCCGACTTACGCAAGTATTCCATTCCGGAACGCCTTGCGTAAGTCGGGAACGTATCTCTGACAATTTAAAAAAAAAAAAAAGCTTACGGAACTTTTTCCATAAGTGCGGATTTCTGTAAATCAGGTTTGCGTAACCTGAGGAGCATCTGTAGTGCTATCCCTCTTTGAATCGTTCTAACTTTTTGGCCTCAAGAGCGTCCCCTGAAAGCAAATTCCACAGTCCAATTATATATTTCCTTTTGTTAGTTTTGAATTTGCACCTTTCAAATTCAACATCCCCTTGTTTTTCTGTTATGAGACAGGGAAAAACAGAAGCTCTAACACACACACTATATATACTTTTATCAGATCTTCTTTCTAAGGTAAGCCATCCCAATCTTTTAATTTTTCTTCATATGACAGTCTTTTCCATGCTTATCCATTTTCATTGCTCTTCTCTGAGCCCCCTGTATTTTTACAATATTGTTTTAGAGATGAGGTGACGAACACTGCATGCAGTATTTTGCAGTGACCCAGTCCTCAGCTAGGCTATTCCTACTGTGCAGGAAGGCAGAGGCAAGCCAATACAAGGGAGATAATCTTAAAACGTAAACTTTAAAAAGGAAAAACCCAGGAAATTTGGTAGGGACAAGAAGATTTTATTATTTTTTATATATATATATATATATATATATATATATATATATATATATATATATATATATATATATATATATATATATATAAATAACTAAATATATTAGTGTTCTGTTAAAGTAACAAATACTTGCTTAGGAAAATAAATAGTAAAGTACCATCACAACAAAAGAAATTTGTTAATACCATGCTGTGTCACCCCAAGAAAGAATCAGCTCCTCCTCTTTCCTGAGCTTCACCCCAGTTATCCCAGCACTTCAACTGTCTCTGGCTTGCGATGGTCCTTTGCTTTGACACTCCAATGACCACATCTCTTTCCTCAGGTCCACTTCCTCAGGTGAACAATAGCTCCCCTAGCTGGGCAGCCAAGGCACCCAAACTGTATTCCCTGTCAAAGTCCCAGTGGCCAACCTCATCATTCACATGGAGGTATGCCCCTCACATCCAGGTTCCTTGCACACCACGTTTCAGCCAGCTAGCTTCCTCTGGCAAATCCCCTTTTTACCCCAGCACCATCTCTTTTTGTCTTCTCCTCCTGTAACTGCCTTCCAACTCCTTCCCCCTCTCCCAGCTCTCTCATTGCCAGTCTCTCTCCCAGGACAACATTCTATGCTACTGCATCACAGCTGCGGGCCTTAACGTTATCCTCTTGATTGAAACTGCAGGAGGGGTTAGTCCCAGGTCCAGGCAACTACAATTCCAGATGAAACATATCACTGATTCATGCAATGGCATTATATGCCATTTCTTATGCATCTTGTTCTCCTTTGACTGCAGCTGCACGCTGAATAGAGGTCTACATTGAGTTGTCTACAATGATGTCCAGGCCCTTTTCTTGTGTAGGATAGTTTAATTAACATTTGCCTTCATGTTGCCCATTTACCTAGCTTGGTCAAGACTATGTAGTTCCTCACAGTCCTCTCTGGTTCTGACTAACCTAAATAACTGTTACCTGCAGATTTTGCTACCTCACTGCCCTTTTCATTGTTAAACACTAGACCCAGTACAGAACCTAGAGTCACCACACCACCTTTTGCCATGATGAAAGTTGACCATTCTACTCTGCCTTCTGTCTCCTAGCCAATTTTTGATCAAATGACAATACTTTGCCTCTCATCCTATGATACTTAGCATCTTTAGTAGCCTCTGGTAAGAGACTTTGTCAGAGACCTTTTGGAAGTCTAAATGAATTATTTCAACTGGTTCTGCTTTGTCAACTACTTCATTGACAAGACCAAAGAATTTTAATAGTGTTGTACTAATCTATTTTCCTTTGCAAGAATTGTAGTGAGTAGACCCTGTAATAAAACATCTAGAAGATTATTTTTAGTTATTGTTTCAGCCAGGTTACCAGGTACAGATGTACAGCTTATAGACCTATAGTTTCACAGATCACCGAGCCTTTGTAAAATACATATGTTCGCTACCCTCCAATACTCACATATAGCAGCTATATTTAATGAGAGACTGAATGATTTCTGCTGGTATTTAGGGGCACTACACTGTCCTATTTATGTACTGGATGGAGCACATCGATAGACTGTCTGGAATCCCAGGTGTTCCCTATGCCGTGTTTTATGGCCTTGGCAATACACACCCTAGTCAAGATTGAAGGCACTGGGGCAACTATGCTGAGGTGGGAAGCAATAGGTACCATCCTGAAAGTTTCTGACCCACTGGCATTCAGGACCACTCTGATAAAAGGTAATCCTTTGTGCAGGTTGAAAAGTGGATTTCTTCCAGTTAATCAACAATCCCAAAGACTGGAAGAGGCTGTATATATACACTGAATTGCTGAGGAGAGATCCTGTTGAGAGCTAGCTGTTAGCCAGTCAACCAGACATGGGTAAACAAATATTGCTTGGTGTCCGAGGAGTGCAGCAACCACTATGCGAACTTGGTGAACACTCACAGGGCTGTGATAAAGGAAGGACTCTAGTGTCTTGTCCCCACACAGAACCTCAGAACTTGAAGCAAGCATTTGGATGCTGCATGAAAGCAGGTGTTCTTTAAGGAAGCCATAAATGCCCCCCCATCATGAACATCCTGAATGTGAATGGTTATATGTACCTGTTGAGGTTTCTGAGGTCCACAATGGGTCTCAGGCCATCATTCTTCTCAGGGATCAGGAAAGAGAAAAAATAAAATCTTTTCCTTTCAGGGTTTTTGTGGAAACTCCTCTATAGCTCTTCTTGAGAAGAGAATCCACTACTTCTGATGGAATGGTCTCAGAATATGGGCCCCTGAAGAGGGAGGTGGCAAGATGGCACAATGAAGAACTGGATGGAGTATTTGTCACTGACGGTATCCAGTACCCAGCAATTGGAAGTAATCCTATACCAGATACTGTAGAAAAAAAAGACTGGATCCAAAGGATAGGGAGACATGACGTAAATTGGTGCAAAGCTCTCAACCACACCTCGCCAAACTTTTGGTTAGAGGCCAATGCTGAGGGCCACGTGGCAAGGAAACCTGATTCCATACTGCTGAGGCCAGTAGCAAGTTTAGGAGGTGGCTCATATCACCTTTGGGGATGCATGCTTTTGTGTTGTGAGGGAACCTGACTTCGAAAGTAGGAAGAGCAGACCTCCTCCGAGTTGAGGAAGAGGATAGTTAGCCACCAAGAGCAGGCAGAGGCCTTAATGTTCTCTAGGGCTTCATCTGTTTTGTCATTAAAGAAGCCCAGGCCCTCAAAGGAGTACACTCTATACAGATGGGCAACTGTTCTTGCACTTCTGTGCAAGGCATCATATGCTGCTTTTAGGGAGCACTTAGCAAGCACACGATCCTTAGCAACCAGTGTCCTAGTTCCTTTCTTCTGTTCCTCAGGAAAAGATTCCAGGATGTGGCTCGTGGCATCCACAGGGCATAACTGTAATGGGACATGTGGCTTATAGTTGGCCACCCAAAATCCTAATGAGACAGGTAAGTAGGAACATCTACCAAAATATCCAGTTAATATCTCCTCTGACAGAGAGGGTAAAGTGGGACACCCTACTGACCCCTCTTTCCTGTACCGCAGGTAACAGCATGGAGTTTGCCAAGCAACACTATAACTGATGTCCTTCACATGGTTTAACATAAACCCTGCCTGCTCTCTTGGAAATGAGAGCAGAGAGAGAGACAGATATCCTTGGGCACAGCTGCAGACAGAGCAAGCTTCTCCCTGGTCTGCATCTGTAATATGATAAACAGGGGATTGATATCCCTGGTGCCATAACCCCTGTTTGCAGCTGGAGAACACTTGCCATTCTCCCCACTAGTTACTGAAACAGTATCTGTTCATAAGAAGGGAAACCGATGAAGCATCAATTTGTTCTTCTGATGAGATACTATTTGTATGTGCCTACAAAAGAAACTTGAACGTTTCCTCTGAAGGAGTCTCATACTATTCCACAGATATGGATAGATCCAAGGGGTCTCTTACTGGTATCAGTGTCATCAAAGACAGGCTGTGTCAGTGGCAGATAAGGAATAGGTGCTTGTGAGGGCATTGGTGCAGAGGGAAGGTTCAGTGTTGGAAGGGGCACTGGTGCCAGTGCAGAGATTGGCCTCAACCTCCAGCAAGGCTTTCATGGAGTCCTGTACACAGGGCAACACAGGTTGAAGATGGCCCTGCAAGATATCCTTCCATGATACCTTGATCTGAGGTGGGGGAAGATGACCAGTGTCTTGAGGTTGAGTCAGGAGACCCTCCAAGTTCATCTCCGAAGGGATTGAAGGTACCCCCAAGGCAGTTCTGGATTAAGACTAGAGAAATCAGTACAGAGAGAGTTCAAGCAGCAAAAAAACAAGTGGTGGGTTGGCTAGTTGCCTGGTCAGTGGACACCCCCCGCAAACTCAGGCACACGGATATCAAAAGACATCACTGCCACGTGAACCAAGGAGGAATCCAAATTAGTTATTCCAGTTCCTGAGAAGCATGGAGAACAGGCGACAGCAATGCCATGAAAGTCTTCAAGGCCCTCATGGATTGAAGGATATGAAGGAGAGGGATGTGGCTTCCTCTCTCTTTGTTGTTGCTGCCTCTTGAGTCAATGCTAGGTTTGAGATCTTAGCAATTGGTGCAGATATTGCCACTGTGTAAATCTCAAGTGGCACAGAGCCAAGAAAATTCCAATCTTCAGCCCATGATAGTTCTGGCCTCAGGGCTCGCAAGTGTGTGTCTTGGACCCTGTGTCAGAGGATCTCAGCACAGAGGCTGAACTGAATACCTTTGACAGACCCGTCAGGTTATCAGGCTGTAGGCTTAGGTTTGAGGCTGCAGGCTCATCTCAATCTCCCATGTGGTGCACGGAATGAAAGTATATCACTCTGCATAATGCTTTACCCAGGCATAGGAGGCATCAAACATGGGCATCAGACTCTGGAATAATCACCGGGCAAAAGGTGCATTGCTTGAAGCCCTTGCATAGTTAGGGGCCTAACATGGTCCCTGTACAGGCAAGGAAAGCAACTGTTTATTCCATCACCTTTTAGGCCAGCGTAGACAGAACCAAAAAGGAATGAGTGAAGAGAATAGAGTACTTCACTGTGCAAAGAAATAGAGGCACATTTTTAAGGAGGAAAATACTTCCACAACCAAAAGCCACTTTTCACATCCTCCTAGAGACAGACACCAGGGAGGTATCTCTTCAGAAAAGCTCAAGTGGCTGAGTGTATTGTGTCAGCTCCAACATTGTGGGCACCTAGTATTGGTAGAAGACAGTGGCTACTTAACCTCTCCCTTCTGGACACATCAGAAGGAACATACCACTTGCCTCCAAGTTCAGCTGGATTTGTTCATCATGACATAGTGCTTAACTTGGAATTCCCCAATCCTCACGCAGGGAATCTCAGGATCTGGGGTTGAAGTGGGAGTGCTGGAACAAGAACTGAGCCCAACTTACATTACGAGGTGGTCCACGGCGTCTGCCATAATAGCCACGTCGATAACGGCGTCTGTCTGCAGCATAACGACTGCCTTCCACGGGGACTCCATCTGGACCAGTGACATTAGCTGCTTCTGCACCCTGAGACAGAAACAGAGAGAAAGGACGTGATGAAAAGCAGGCAAGAGAACAAGAACCAAGTGGAAGGTAGACAGATCCAGAGAAAGGAAGCAAGATGGGGAATCAAAACATCTCGCTGTTTCCATAATTACAGAATTAAGACAAGAGGGGACTGTCTTCCCTCCAAATAGCACGTTTCTTGGACACTGCTTATTTTTCCACTCCTCACAAGCCTCATATGGCAAGAATGCACAAGCAGGCCAGGTATTTTCAACCTCATTACCAGAAAGAGGTTCACAAACTATAGGGAGTTCAGAAGATATCAGCAAAATGATCAGAGGGCCAGAAAAATTTAATTGAATTTTGAGGAACAAAAACTAAAACAAAACACCAACAAAACCACACACAACACAAAAAAACAACCCTGAATATCTACAGATTAGCTAAATGACAATTAACAGGAAACATGAATCTACAAGTATTTGAAGGGTTCAAATACCAAGGACAGAGAGAATTATTCAGTAGGGTACAAAAATGTGCATGTACAGACCTACAGCCTTCCTATTTAAAAAAATTAATCTAGTTAAATAAGAAAATTTTATAGCCCATAGGAGTAATGGGATGAAATTAAAGAAAAACAATTTCAAAGTGGAGATTCTGATATATTTTGTAAAGATTTATTAGACAGGAGAATAGTCTCCCAAGGGAAAATAGTAGAAGCTCCATCAGTGGAGTAATTTATCACTAGACTGGACAGAGCACTAGAGGATGTATACAAAGGAATGATCCTACATCCAACCCCATTGGGAGAAAGGTGGCAATGGACTACCCAAGACCACTTAGGCCTTTCTCCATCTCTCTCAGATTCTCTCACCTTCTCTCCCTCGACCACATCAAATTCTACAGTCTCTCCATCACCAACACTGCGTAGGTATTTCCGTGGGTTGTTCTTCTTGATTGCGGTCTTTAAAGAGACAAAACAGTCACCTTGATCAAAAGTCAGAGGTGGAATGCAACAGAAATCAGATTCTCCCAGAGCAGTTCCCCGATAGCAAGTTAGTGGCTCACGGCAAGGAGATGGAGTGGCTGCTACCTTTGCCTCTGCCCAATCTCAGACTATTCATGTACAGCTTCACTCTGCTTTATTCAGAAAGGGCACTATCAGTGATTTAAATGACCTTGAGCAGCTTATTATCTCAGTACCACTCAATCCTTAACAGAGCATACCCTCTACCTCACAGGGTGTAAGGAGAGATATTCTTCTCATTTTTAGACATCGAACAGAGGCACTAAGTAGATAAAGTTACTTGCCCAAAGTCACACAGGAAGTCTGCTGTTGAGCCAGGAACCGAGCTAAGATCTCCTGAGTCCTAACTCACCCTCTGATGCTCTAGACCATCCCTACAACCCCACTGGCATCCACTGGCATCCACATTGGCACTTTCTCCCCACATAGTTCAGAGTACCATGGTATCTGTGACAAATACTCTTAATGCTGTCACTACAGTGATGTTTCTGTATCATATAATGGAAGGGATATTTGACCCTAGGTATTTGTCTGCGTAGCAGAACCAAGAGCAAGAAGAGGAGGCCCTTTCTGAAAGTCACTTAACACCTACAGTTAAAAGGTCATTAATAATGCCAGACCAAGTAGCATTAATGGTTCTAGCCCTCTTCCTAAGCAGCATCCCCCACTCCCCCCCCCAAAAAAACTTCAAACAGGGTAGGTCAGAGAATCAGATTGAGAGATGCTCAGAGTCACAGGAGGATCTGAACTTGCTAACAGATACAAGTTAGTTCTGTTCCTGTAACTCAAGAGGGAAGTTCACCTAACTGCTTGTGGTGAAGCATAAGATTAGATTAGACTAAATATGCCATTTTTTCTCTAATGCTCTGGTCCTTTGTTTTAAGAAGGTTGTTGCACTGGTTGCAAGTCCCCAAAGGGAGGAGACAAGTGCCCGAAACCCAATTGGACCTGCATGGTGATAAGTGTTTGGTATACATGGGATAGCGTACTTAGGTCCTGATCTAATTCCACACAGAGACAGGTACAGGCAGGAGGCCCAAGACCTGACGTCCTTTCAGAGACCATAGAGGACAGAGGCACAAGAAGCCACACCACCCTGACAGCATCTTGAACTTCTCTTCTCTGTGGACAGCCAAGGAGAGATGGGCAGATGGGAGTTGGGCTGAAATCTCTTGATGGATGGCAATATTAACTGTGCATCCCTCTACCCAGACCATCCCCCCCAATCCAGTAGTGCCCCCAAAGTGTCAAGAAAGGCAATGTAGGAGAACTGTGCAAGATGTTTGCAACAAAATCTGAAACTATGCAAAACTTCTGGCTTTGGGCTCTGTTCCACTATCAATGGTTCTAGAGGGCTAGAACCATTAATGCTACTTGGTCTGGCATTATTAATGACCTTTTAACTGTAAGGTGTTAAGTGACTTTCAGAAAAGGCCTCCTCTTCTTGCCCTTGGTTCTGCTACGCAGACAAACACTAGGGCCAAATATCCCTTCCATTATGATACAGAAACTCAGCCCATATTCACTGAAAGGCTCCTTGAGCAATTAGTGGACTACCCCTACATCTACTAAAGTCAATGCAATTTATGCCAAAGATTTTACCTGAAGCACTATCATAGAAATGTAGGGTTGGAAGGGACCTCAAGAGGTCATCTAGGCAATCTTCCTGTGCTGAGGCAGGATTAAGTATACCTAGAAGTGTTGTCAAGCGCTTTGAGATCTTCTCATGAAAAGATGCTAGATATAAGAGCTAGGTATCACAATCAACAAACCTGGACACAGATTAGATCAAAACTAGGAAAATTTGATACCAGCACTAGACTTGAACTCTGGAGATTTGGGTGCAGTTCCTGTCTGTGATGCAGACTTCTGTGTGACTGTGGTCACATTATTTCATCTGGTTCAGTGTCTCTTGGTGCACTTCTATTTGTCAAATGATGAAAATAATACCAGATTTACCTATATCACAGTGGTATAGTAAGGATAAATTCATTCAAATTTGTGAGGTGCCCAGATGCTATGGTGACTGAGGACAGACTGGATAGTTTCAAATGTGGTATTATGAGATTTATGGACAGAAAGATTGCAATTCTGAATATTTCAATTAGATAAAACGGTGATAATAGATTATTGTATATGGACAGATTTGGGAGCTATTCTACACAGAGACAAAAAAATATTTTGAATTCATTCAAAATTGAAACAAAATAAAACACACACATTGTAAATGAAGGAACAGTTCACAGTTCAGGACCCCTGCTGCAAGAACCTTAAGGGATGCTAGTTCAGTGGTTTGAGCATTGGCCTGCTAAACCCAGGGTTGTGAGTTCAATCCTTGAGGAGGCATTTAGGGAACTGGGGTAAAAATCTGTCTGGGGATTAGTCTTTTTGAGCAGGGGGTTGAATTAGATGACCTCCTGAGGTCCCTTCCAACTCTATGATCTATGCTAAAGGAGCACTTGAGGTTGATAAGGCCATTGCAAAGAAACTAATGAATTCTTTGCAACAGTCTTCACGGTTGAGGATGTGAGGGAGATTACCAAACCTGAGCCATTCTTTTTAGGTGACAAATCTGAGGAACTGTCCCAGATTGAGGTGTCATTAGAAAAGGTTTTGAAACAAATTGATAAACTAAACAGTAATAAATCACCAGGACCAGATGGCATTCACCCAAGAGTTCTGAAGGAACTCAAATGTGAAACTGCAGGACTACTAACTGTAGTCTGTAACCTATCATTTAAATCAGCTTCTGTACCAAATGACTGGAAGATAGCTAACATGACACCAATTTTTAAAAAGTGCTCCAGAGGCAACCCTGGCAATTACAGGCCGGTAAGCCTGACATCAGTTCTGGGCAAACTGGTTGAAACTACAGTAAAGAACAAAATTGTGACACACACAGATGAAATAATTTGTTGGGGAAGAGTCAACATGGTTTTTGTAAAGGGAAATCATGCTTCGCCAATCTACTAGAATTCTTTGAGGGGGTCAACAAGCATGTGGACGAGGGGGATCCAGTGGACATAGTGTATTTAAATTTTCAGAAACCTTTGACAAGGTCCCTCACCAAAAGCTCTTCAGCAAAGTAAGCAGTCATGGGATAAGAGGGAAGGTCCTCTCATGGATTGGTAACTGGTTGAAAGATACGAAACAAAGGGTAGGAATAAATGGTCCTTTTTCAGAATGGAGAGAGATAAATAGTGGTGCCCCCCAGGGTCTGTACTGGGCCCAGTCCTATTTAACCTGATCATAAATGATCTGGGAAAAGGGGTAAACAGTGAGGTGGCAAAATTTGCAGATGATACAAAACTACTCAAGATAGTTAAGTCCCAGACAGACTGCGAAGAGTTACAAAAGGATCTCTCAAAACTGGGTGACTGGGCAACAAAATGGCAGATGACATTCAGTGCTGATAAATGCAAAGTAATGCACATTAGAAAACAATCCCAACGACACATATAAAATGATGGGCTCTAAATTAGCTGTTACCACTCAAGAAAGATCTTGGAGTCATTGTGGATAGTTCTCTGAAAACATCCACTCAATGTGCAGCAACAGTCAAAAAAGCCAACAGAATGCTTGAAATCATTAGGAAAGGGATAGATAATATGACAGAAAATACCATATTGCCTCTATATAATTTCATGGTATGCCCACATCTTGAATACTGTGTGCAGATGTGGTCGCCCCATCTCAAAAAAAAGATATACTGGAATTGGAAAAGGTTCAGAAAAGGGCAACAAAAATGATTACGGATATGGAACGGCTGCTGTATGAGGACAGATTAATAAGACTGGGACTTTTCATCTTGGAAAAGAGACTACTAAGTGGGGATATGATAGAGGTCTATAAAATCATGACTGGTGTGAACAAAGTAAATAAGGAAGTGTTATTTACTCCTTCTCATAACACAAGAACTAGGGGCCACCAAATGATATTAATAGGCAGAGCTTTAAAACAAACAAAAGGAAATATTTTTTCACACAATGCACAGTCAACCTGTGAAACTCTTTATCAGAGGATGTTGTGAAGGCCAAAAACTATAACAGAGTTCAAAAAATAATTAGATTAGTTCATGGAGGATAGATCCATCAATAGCTATTCACCAAGATGGCCAGGGATGCAACCTCATGCTCTGGGTATCCCTAGAGTTTGGTTGCCAGAACTGGGAGTGGATGACAGGGGACGGATCACTCAATGATTGCTATTCTGTTCATTCCTTCAGAAGCACCTGGCATTGGCTACTGTCTGAAGACAGGATACTGGGCTATATGGACAACTGGCCGTACTGGGTCAGACCATTCTTATGTTCTTAAGTACCAAAGAGGGATAGGGACTTTTAATGATGCTAAAGGGGCTGCAACTAGAAGAAATTAGTTAAAATTTCAGGAGGAAAGTTCCAGGAAATATTTCTTCATTTATTTCATTTTGGAATAGCCATAGCCTCCCCAATGAGAATGGTAGAGGCACATCACTTGGGTCATTTATAACTGGTAATAGACAGAGACCTAGATAACACACAAAAGAATGATCAGGCCATGGCCAAGAACGATAAGCAAGATGAAGCCAAATAGGTCTTTCTAGCTCCAGATTCTGCATGATTTGGAGCCATGGCAAGAGAGAAACTGTTAATACAAAGCAGCCATGTATGCTCTAAGGAGAGAAGTATTTTAATCTGTATGCTCTGTGTATATATAAATAGCATCCAATAGCAGCAAATAAAGAGTGTTAACCCCCTCCCTGATCAAAAGATCTGCCTGCTTCCCTCCCACTGAGTGAGTGGAGGGTGGGTGTGTCCCTTCAACTAGGTCAGCCTTATTCTAAAGAGATTACATGTGTAATCCAACCCCTCCTCCACACTTCCCAAGTGCTGGGGGAGGAGTCCAGAGGCAGGGAACAGTCACTACCCAGAGAGGAAAGAGGCAGTTCAGAGCAGGATGTTTGTGTACGTGATTGATAGGACTTTGTAACTGCCACTCCCTGCTTGACTGTTCGCTTTCCTTCTCACTCAGGCAGGCCTCAATCTGCTTGACTGAATCACTGTACCATCCCAAGGGGAGCTGAGATCCCTCCCAGCTCTCATAAATTCAGCAGGGGCTGGTTTAGTTTGTACTTGGTTAGGAATCCTACCAGGAAAACCAGACTACTGCAGTGGAGATATCACTTCCCACTAAATCAATACCAACTCCAACTGCCTAGTATTGCCTGAAGGTGGTCAGTCCTTCAGAGTTTCAAATGCCAATTGGCTAGAGCTCCTGACAGGGTGGTAGGACAACAAAAGAAAGGGAAGGGAGCATGAATTCAGGAACATCAAATCCTGGACCAAATCTAAGACCAGCCAGAATAGTCTAGTTATGGACGTTGAGACAATGGGACAAATTTAATCCTAGAGTAAGTAGACATCTGAAATAAATGGAATTTCACTCACTAACGTCAGGCCTGATTTTGCTCAAAGGGCACACTCCTAGAGGATTTTAACCATCCACTTTATCCATATATTGACCTTTGGAAGGACAAAAATTCTCCCCATCTTCCCATTATGGCTCCTTAATCTACATATGGGAATCACATATCTCCCCTTCTCTGAGGACAGGAACAAAGTGGTGACAAAGAGAGTGGGTAGAAACTCTGCTGCATCAAAACACAAAACTTATTCTTCACATTTAAGAACCCTCATCTACCATTAATCTTTTACGCAATAATGCTAACAATGCCATTCTTGATAGCCCATTTTAAAAACTTTTCAACAAGCACCGCTGTGCCTACTCCCATGCCATTGTAAATAGCTGTAGAGCCACCTCATTGTCCTTCTTTAAATTTCTCCTTAAAAAATACTTCACTGCCATGATGCCTATTAAAAGCTTAACAATGATTAGGCAGCTCACTTGCTGCTACCACCTTTTCCATCATGGCCAATATCTCACTGTTCCCTTGTGCTGACCACACCTGTTAGCTGTATCCACCTACTGCCTATAGCCTGGCACTTACGAATGTCAGCTCTTTGGGACAGGGACAGTGAGATATTGTACAATGACTAGCACATGAGGCCATCGCCCCTAATGCAATATAAATCGTAATTAATTACACACAAACACCCTTGCTGTCTCATCTCTCATTAACATGTTCACAAACTCTTAAAAACTATGAGGTTAATTCTGACTCCTATCACCCTGAGGAACAGTCACACCACTAAGCGGAGTATCCTTAGCACCAGTAATGTTATATACACATACACACTAACCATTGTTTAACATGCAGACTATGCGTGTATTTCGTCTGCTTCTAGTGGCTGGCTCACACAGAGGATAAAACCTCTTACACTTGATGGAGTTACTCCTTTAACTTTAAGTGGTAGAAGCCTGTGCTTTTGGTGCTTAAGGTTTGGTGCTAGCTCATCAGGGAGCATTTGAAATTTTGTTGTTTTCAGGCATTTGGGACAAGCTTCCCAACAGGGAATGCATGTAACCTTGTAAGGATAAGGCCTTTTCCTGTAGACATATTAGAAGAGCAGCAGCCATTAGCCAAGAAGCAGAAAGTCACATCCTCAGATTCCTGTCCTAATAGTACCCACCATCACCAGATAAAGAAACAGATCTTAAGATGGTTCAAGAAAACTTCATTTGATGGCATTCTGTCTGGCAAGAAATCACTTATCGATAAGCTGTGGTTGTGAAATCCCTACTTTATTGTTTTGTCTTTATGGTCCCCCATTTAGAATCCTAGAATATCAGGGTTGGAAGGGACCTCAGGAGGTCATCTAGTCCAACCCCCTGCTCAAAGCAGGACCAATCCCCAGACAGATTTTTGCCCCAAATCCCTAAATGGCCCCCTCAAGGATTGAGCTCACAACCTTGGGTTTAGCAGGCCAATGCTCAAACCATTGAGCTATCCCTTCACTATTCTTTAACTGTATGGTCTCTGTCTGTTAATTGTTTCTGCCTGTTACATAATTAATTTTGCTAGGTGTAAACTAATGAAGGTATAACTGATTAAAGAATTGTTTTACAAGATGTTAGAATTGGTTGGAAAATTGTTTAGTAATATTTTAGTACAATGATTGGTTAAGCAGGACTCAAGTTTCACTATATAAACTGGGGTCCAAAAGAAAGTTCTTGGGAACCAACTCCAGGACACAGCCCCAAGATCAGAGCTGCCAGATCTCAACACCCTGCCAACCACACTGTGAAGAAGCTGGAGTCCCCCAGATGACCTGATCCTGACTGGCCATCAAGAAGACTGGGAGTGGTGAGCATTGTATGCTTAACGTATGCATTCATTTTTGTAGGGAATTGTTAATAAATAGAGGTTAAGTAGGATATTACTATGTAAGGCTCTTTCACTGGTAAAAGACTCTGCAAACCCGCAGAGTGTAAGGTTATGCCCTGAGCCCACAGATGGGTACGGGTGGGTGTCTAAATTAACAGGATCACACCTAAGCCCTAAGAACGGGGTAAGGATGGGTGCCCTAGAGCCTAAGGTAATGCCTGAGCCCCAGGAATGGGGTATGGATGGGTGCCTAAATTAAGAGGGTTATGCCTTGGGCCCTAGGAACTGAGTAAATGTGGGTGCCCCTAAAGTGTGTGAGTAACAGAATTTTGTGTGGGTAACAACCTCTTGGTCAAATGTGCATCTCTCAGATATTACAGTAATGAGTGTGATGTAAATACAGATAGCTGCTGAACATTTAACCCTCAGGAGGTCGCAGCCATCCTCAAATCTTAGAACAGAAGTCCCAGGTCATGGGGAAACACTTTAAAAGCATGACCTGCTGATGGTTCAGGGAAGCCTGCTAGTGCACATGGGGTTCTTGTTGACCACTCCCTGCCTAGTCACAACTGGTGCATTCCCTCTTGCCTGTCATTCTTGGTTGCAGCTGTTTCACATTGTGACAGCTGATAATGTCCAGGCTGGTTAAGGATCCGATTGGATCCTTTTCCTTCAAGAATCGCAAGAAAGGGGACAGAAGGAGAGATTGATAGTAGAGCAAGAGGAGGAATAGGGCTAAGAATGAAAAGGAGAAAAGAAGAGTGAGAGGACTGGAAAGGAAGCCAGGAGTATGAACAACAGAGGGTCTGGTGCAGAAGAAAAGGAGGGTGGGAGAATGAGGTAGAAAACAAATCAAAACAAAAGGTTCATTTCACTTTATTTGAGCCAGATACTCCCTCCCCCACACCAACTGAGCAGTTACCCTGCTGGAAAGAAAAAAGTCCCCTGCCTAAACCACAGTGGGCAAGAGAAGACAGAAGGAGGTGAAAGACAGAGAGGTGGATCTGTAACTGTTATACACAGAGGAAGCTGGGAGAGTTCTGACTAGGACAACCCCTTTAACTCCATATAATGAGAGTGGCTAAGAGAAAGAAATTTGTCAGTGATACATGTGGGGCTGAAGCAGTTCAGGATGATGCCTTTAGCACTCATAAGGAGAGACTAGGGCTGAGAGAGGAGTATGGACAGTACATGGCAACAAGTTTTACAATGTATAAAATCTACAAAAAGACAGTCCGCAGCCTCTCACTCACCTGATGAACAAACACATCTTCTTTTGTGTCATTTCTGTGGAAAAAGTGTGGAGAGAGAGATGTAATCATGGGGCATCTGATTATTTAGGCCTGCAGCTTTACTGGAGATAGTCCCTGGGGTTCAACTCACCAGTCCATGTACCTCTTTTAAGGAGGAACAGAACCTGGAAATACATCTCCTGGAGCCTCCATAGGGCACACGCCCCCTGGGATTCCATGTGCAGTACAAACCTACTCTGTCTCTCCGTTCAGACCTGGCTGTGAATTCCCTCTGTATCGTTTCCCCAACAGCAGGGGATTTTCCATCTTCCCCAGGGACCACCCTGTAATCTGTGGACAGACATCCAAGGTGTAGTCTGACATAGGCAGCCAGGCTATTATATTCTCTCCCTCTCCTCTCCACAACCACAGGACCTGCAACTCAAGCTCCCAGCACATTATCCCACAGGTCAAGTGAGACTGTCAACAGGACTGTGCACAGCTGTTAACATAGCTCCCCTTACACTGAAACCCAAAACAGCCCAGGAGAGGAGGGACTAGGAATACTCACTGGGAGGGGGAGAGCTATGTATGAAATCAAGGAGCCAAACAACAACAAAAACCAAAACAAAACAAACAAACAAACAAAAACACCTTACTAGGTTGTCTAGACAATCCTTCACCCAGTATAGGATTCTGCATGTGATACAGGCTGACACATATCTGAGAGAACTCACATCCAGTGCACACACACAAATGCAGAAGCTAGGAACTCTCAAATACTCTGAAAGAATTTCAGTCCCACGCTACTGTTTACAGTGGATTGTGAAAAGGTGCTAAGTTGACAGTCAAGAAATCTGAGGGACTCCCCAGCCCCAAAATATGCTCCTCCTGATTCAGGAAGATAGAATTGTATAAGAATATAAACCTTTTTATTTCCAGGCATAGAAGTCAAGCACTAACAGGGGTTAGAAACTACCCCTGTAAGCTGGTTGTTCCATAATTGGCTACTATATGGTTTCTTGCACCCTCTCTGAAGCATGTGGCATTGGCTACTGTCAGAGTCAGGATACTGAACTAGAAGCATTATTGGGTGTAATCTCTATGTTCCCAGGAAGCTGGGGAAGTCTCTATGGCCTATTCAACCGTTTGGCTTCCTTACTGGGACTGATAACGGGTGGATCAGAGAAAGTAGGGGAAGACAATAAGTGTGCAAATTTTGATAATGGTTTTATTGTGCGGAGCCTTCTCCCACTGGACTGAGAGCCAGAAAATGCATTTCACTGAGAGAACATATTTGGAAAGAATCACTACCTCAGAGGGGCTGAAGTAAAACCAATGACCTAGAGATGGAAGGCTTCATGTTATTTTCCTTAACTCGAAGCCATTCATTACCCTCCTCATCTTGCACGACCTTGGAAACCATGCTATAGAAGGGGATATGGAGCTCTCTCAACATGAATCGAATCCCCTCTCCCCATCCCCAATATAAGTGCCCTATATGAGGGGCAGCCAGCCTCAATGAGCTGTGGTTGCACTGAAAGGTTCCATATCCTCATTCTCTAATTCATTACAGACATCGAGTCCGCCACAATACAGTGCTGTATTGGAAATGGTTTCTATGATGTAAAATACTTTATCTCCTGTCTCCTTGAATTATCGAACTCCCTAAACTGAGGCTTTTCTGTATTCTTTTGCTATATCCATTTTCTGACAGAGGATTTTTAAAAAAAGTTTGAAAACTATTTAAAAAAATATTAATAATCAAATTTCTGTAGCTTGTCAACTGTAAGTTTATCACAGTGTTTTCATGAGCAAGCCACGTACCACTAGCTTTTAGCTCTCCCATTTTTTGCTTGAAGTCACTTAGAAACAGTTTAGTAACCCACATGAGTGGATGATAAGATGCCCTTCAGGGTGGACAGAGAGTACAAGATGCAGATTCTTAAAATTCAGTGTGGGAGTGTAGAGCTAGAATTTTGGTTTGACCTATCAGAGAGAGAGAGAGAGAGACCACTTCCAAAATTCAGATGTGGATCTGGACTTGAGCTTTGGAATACCCCGTAACTTCTCCATGTTCAAGTCTGTGCCCAGCTAGAACTATAAAACATAGAACTGTGGATTTTTAGTGGAGATTGTAATTGGGATGAGTGAACGTGTTTGGACAGAAAGTAAGAACACCTTTACCAAAACTTTCTCCAAAGCTCAAATCTGCTCCCCTCCCCACCACCACACACACACACACACCCCCAGGTTTGGAAAGGTTCAATAACTTCCTCCCACATCCACCTATCATCTGATTTTAACTCAGAACCTTAATGGTTATCAGGCTGTCAGAGCTAAAATGCGGCATCACAGGCCAACCTTGTGGTATTTTGAATCCAACCAGAAACAGGAAATACCAGAAATCTCAGAAAACCCCTCTTCCTGTGAGATTTCTAGCCTGATTTTGAAGGCTCAAGACTTAATAGATCCATTAAGCATGTGAACTGCGGTGCTGCACAAATTTATCAATATAACAAACATACCTGTTGATAAAGCCATATCCGTTTCTGACGTTGAACCACTTGACAGTGCCAAGAACTTTAGTGGCTGAAAATTAAAAGTAAATTAATATCAGTCACCCTCTAGTAACACACATCTAGTAACTTCCTGCATAAAACACAACAGGTAGGTGTTCCCCTTCCTTTACACCTGCAAATACTGTACGGAGTTATTTAGGACAGACCAATATGTAACATAGCCTTATTATAGTCAAAGAAATGCTCCCTTATAATACTTTGCACTTACATAGCACTTTTCTAGTTTAATCAGTTTATTTTACCCAGGTGGGGACAAATGAATAGTCCCGTTTCACAGATGTGGAATGGAGACTGAGGATAAGCAATTTACCTGAAGCAGTGGTCCACAATGTGTTACCTGGACCGCATGGTCCAGGTGGCAGGGCAGCGACAGCTCGGAGCCCGACCCTACACCCCTGCCACACGACTGCCCCGGACCGGGGGTGGACGGCTGCCCCAGCCCCCAGAACTTGCAGGGGCAGCTTGGACCCCTCCGCTCCATGCGGCGGGGAACCTGGCAGTACCTTTAGCATGCAGCTGAGCTGGGCTGCAGCTGTGTGCTAACTGGGCCGCATGCAGCCCATGGGCTGAGAACCACTGACCTGAAGTCACACAGCAAGTCAGTGGCAGAGCCAAGAATGGAACCCACATTTTCTGATTTCCATCCCAATTCTCTTACCACTGGATCACATCTGTCACTTCTAGGCTATCTTTCCCACTTCTACAATCCAGCTGCTGCCTACTGATCCCCATGTGCGATCCCTAGCTTGAACAAGGGCTGTGGCAAGATGCAGGACATACAAGCAGAGAATCCAGCTGCCAGACTGGGGCACCACTTAGTTGTGTTTAACTCTAGTATCCAGCTATCAAAAAGCAAACATGGCAGGAGTGCCTGCTCCGGACATCTAGAAGTAGACAGAAAAAGACCACAGAGAACTTCATGCTGCATCATCTGGAGTGTGGGTGACAGGTCTTTTCTGGCATCAGTGGAGCAGGGGGGGCTTTTACTACTTTCCCTAAGGAGATTATACCACTGGCTGATAGTTCTTACTGTTAGGAAAATATTTTCTGATATCCCGCTGGAAACGCTCACCCTTTGCTCTTTTTTACCCCTTTATCCCTAGTTACAGAGCCTCTTGGTTTTCCCTAAATAGCTTTTTTCTTATACGAACTCTTATATTCTATGGATACAGATATAATAGGATATCCTGCGCCAATTCTTCCTTTCTTTCTAGAAAATCAAAAGAAAGACTACATCAGTGAAACAGGGAACCTCTAAACAGATGGCCTGAGTTTCATCTATTGGTCTCTGATGTCTTCCTCCTTCTCTCTGTTTTTTCCATGATAACTGAATCCAACCGTTACTGAGAACTCAGCATGATCTTGAGTCCTAAAATTCCACAGCTCTTGATTTGGAACGTTCTGCTAACAGTCCCCAACCACCCTCCTTCACATGGACCCTATTATACGATCTTGGAGGAACAAGTTTCACCGGGTCCTGTAGCATGGGTTGTTCCCCTAACCAAATAAGTTTGCCAGATATAATATGCAGACAAACATGTATGTTAAAATAGTAACAGACTTTCTTGAATTTTAAAATTTTTAAAGGATAAAATTCACTTTAAAATTTCGTTTATAACTTATTTGTACTGAATATACCTGCTTCAAAGAACAAGGAAAAGAAAGGGAGCTGGACAGAGAATTGGCCAAAACCCTTAACTAGAATGATAGGAACACAGATATTACCATACTCGATCGGAGCAGGGGTCCATCAGTATCCAGGCCTCCACCCCACCCCATCCTGTGGCCAAAGCCAGTACTTCACGCTTCAGAGAAAGGCGCAAGAAACCCCCAAAAGGGCAATTTTATTAAGGCCCTACGTGAATTGTGGGATGACTGTCAAAATACTGCAGCTGAGTAGTGGACAAGCCGTGCAAAATTAGAAAAAATAATAAATTATTTATTAAGTCCATTATTATTTTTTGGCAATTTTCCACTGTCAGCCGCCCAGGGCTGAAAGCGGGGACTCCCTCTGTCAGCCCCGCACACGGCAGAGCTCCTGCTGTCAAAATTGCAATGGAAGCCTAATATTGTAGAATCTGCATTTTCCACAATATCCCAAGTTAAGGGGGGGGAGGGGGGCTTAGCAATTATGGAATAAGCTGCCACCGGGGAACACATCTACCTAACCCTAGACAGTTAAGCATGATGGTCTAGACTACTTACATTGACAACTTCCACAGTTACATTAGACAGATTTTAAAAAAGTGTATCTCATCCCCACCATGGAGATATCATTTCTAGGGATGAGAGTTCAGTACTCTGGCCTTTCCAGTTAGTCTGCCAAAACAGGGAATCAATAAATGCCAATCATGGAGTTGATTTTTGTGGTATGCACATGTGTCCCACTAGGAACTGAATTAAGCCAACCCTCTCATTTCAACAGGTCCATGGAAAGCTCTCAGACTGAAACCAATAAGTTTCCCAGGAAACTTCAGACACAAGTTTTATTTTTTTCTTAATGAAGAGTCAACAAAAATTGGTGGGTAATTAATTTTTCTATTTCTCCATCAAATTCAGGTGGTCTCACCATGTGTTACAATATGCTTTCAGTGGCTCTTAGCATACATATTTGCAAAGCCATTAACATGGAAGTTTGAGATTAACAAGATAAATAAAAGACTTGCTCAAGAGACCATTTTCAACCAACGCAGTCAAAGCGCCATCCTTACATTCCCTGTGTCAAAAAAAAAAAAACAAAAAAAACAAAAAAAAAACCACAAACACAACCTAGCAATAAGGCTAGTTTGCAGACAACAGCAATGTTTTGACATCAGACCACATTTAAGATTTTATCATTCTTATTAGAAAAAAATAAGTAGTAAAGACACAAGTTAGCTTTCCAGTCAGGAAAGGTTTACTTATAAGGGTACGTCTACACTTACTGGAGGGTCCGGCGGCAGGCAATCGATGTTCTGGGATCGATTTATCACGTCTGGTTTAGACGCGATAAATCGATCCCGGAAGTGCTCGCCGTCGACGCCGGTACTCCAGCTCGGCGAGAGGAGTACGCGGCATCGACGGGGGAGCCTCCCTGCCGCGTCTGGACCCGCGGTAAGTTCGGACTAAGGTACTTCGAATTCAGCTATGTTATTAACGTAGTTGAATTTGCGTACCTTAGTCCGAAGTGGGGGCTTGGGGGGGGGGGGGGGGGGGGACCAGGCCTAAGTGTATTTTCAAACTCCAATAAAAAAATATTACATCTTATCTGCTACTTCCTCATAGTCTACTAATGGCTACTGATATGCATGGAATTGCTCTTGATGAATCAGAGAGCAAGGGAAGTGGGGGAAATGCACAATGATGTTCTCCCCCTTGCATTTTGCAAAACTCCTTCCACCCTCATTCCCAAGGACATCTTTTTTAATCTGCTCCTGTATGTCAGTAACCATAGGACTTTGAAAGCTTCTCTTGGAAAGCCTATTCAAGTGTCTCAGTCCTTATGAGCGCAAAGGCCTTTTCCCTACTAGTTAGTCTCATAGCCCCAGTTTTATTGTGTTAATCGTTTAACCATTAACAAGTTCACAACATAGGTGCAGGAACCAGGGACGAGGGGGGAGTGCTGCAGCACCCCTACGTTTTACCCGGGGTCCCGGTGGCTGGCCGTCGCGTAACACGTGTGGGAGCTGCAGCACCCCCCGCACTCCTAGTTCCCGTACCTATGACGTCAGTTCTATAGCAATGGTCCCAACTCCTAACAATGTAGAACCTAGTTCCACATACACTATGAAATGGTATTGCTGTGACTTTTTTTATGTGCACATTAGGCATTTAAACATTAACTGAATACGTGTAAGACTGATACTTATCAGTTAACCGTTAACATTTTACATCCCTAGTGCAAACATAGCACGCAACAGTGTAGTTCCTAAAATACATTAGGACTTTTTAAGCCATCCTACAAGCTACTCTATCCAGTAGAAATTGAAACAGATAGCAGCAGTACTCCAGAATTCATAACTGCTGATATACCCCTGAGGTATCCCAGGTGTGCCTGAAGCAAGAAATCCAGTTCAGAACCCAAACTTGCACAAGTTTGGGGTTTGGATCTAGGAGTGCTTGTTTCGATGCATCTTTGCCCATGAGAGTATATTGCAAAAGAACCTTAATCCAATACTGCCAAAAGGAACTGTACTCCAGAATGCTGATAAATTATCCCACAATTAGTGCGGGTATGGCTAAAATACCCCTAGAACACTGCTGACATACCTCCACACTGTATTGCTGATCTACCCAAAATTGATCCAATATAGTACTACTAAAGGAAACACAGAATACTGCAAAACAAAGTCTAGGAAGCTGATGACCAATATCAGTATCTGACCCCCCGACTGACCTGGCTTTAATTCCACCTGCTCCTCATTTCTCTCTCCCGCTGCTACCACCACATTTAATATCCTCAAAAAGCTCTCCTGCCAGGCCAAGCGCCTGCACTTTTCTCAGTGCTGGCCCCCCTGCACTAGGATGCTAGGGAATCTCCATCCTTCACCTGGGACATTCAGAAGTCCTTAAGGAATTCATTGACAAACGACAGACTGTGTCCAAGTGTGTCAGTTCATGGTGAGTCAAGTGAAACAGAGGCACGCATCCTCAGAGGGGCACTTCTGATGCCCGCTGTGACTGACAGGCCGCTATCTTCCCGAAAGGAATGAGGGCAACAGAAGCTACTTATGCGAGGAAGCAGCAGTTCTCCCAACACTAGGATCTTTTCCTCCCACCGTGAAACCTCCTTTACACCCGTCTGTCTCCATGAGCAAACAGATGTTGAATATCAACTATAAACAGCAAGGTGTTGAGATATTATCTTTTATTGGACCAATGTCCGCTGGTGAAAGACACAAGCTTTCAAACTACACAGCACTCTTCTTCAGGTCCAGGTAGCTCAAAAACTTGTCTCACTCACCAGAAGTTGGTTCAATAAAAAAAAATATTACCTCACCCACCTTGCCTCTGTAATACCCTGAGACCAACATGCTGCATCAATAGGGCAAATAATTGTGTGTGTCCCCCCCATCATCTCGGACACAGATCGAACCGCCCCCGTGGCCTTTACTCCAGTCCTTGCTGACAGCCTGAGGCGCCCCACGGAGCGCTGCGGGCGGAGGAGCCGGCCGCGGGAAGGGCACTGCACTTCCTACAGCTTTGCGGAGAGTTGGCCCCCGGGCCCGGCGCGCGCTGCGCAGCTCAGTGGCCGACGCGCCCTGTTTACACGGAGACTTTCTACGACGTTCTCGTGAGCGCCGCCGCCCCCGCGCCCGCCCCCGCCTGGGGAGCGCGGCCGCGCAGCAGCGAGGAAGGGGCCTGGCTGGCCGCGAGTCCCAGGGGCGGAGGGGACCAGTCAGCTCAGCGAACCCCGGCAGCCGGGGCGCAGGACGCGCGCTCCCGCACCGGACACAACAGCAGCCGCGGGGGCCACATGCGGGATCCCCGGCCCGCTCCACGTGCGCAGGGCGGCCCGGCCCAGCTCCCAGCCACGGGTCTCGCCCCGGATCGCCCGGCCGGGCAGGGACCCCCGCGCCCACCCCAGGGGAGCGCTCGGCCGAGGCGGGGCCGGGGCTCGCTCTGTGGCTGTCCGGGCCCCCAGGTTCCCGTGCGCGCGCCCCCCAAGCGCGCCCCCCGGCGGGCCTCACCCAGAACTTTCTTCTCCGTGTCCGCGGCGGGGGCCGCGCTGCTGCTGTCACTGGCGGGGGCGGCGGGGGCCGCGTCTCCGCTGGCGCTGCCCGCCGGGGCGCTGGGGCTAGCGGGGCTCCTGGGCTTGGCGTCCTGGGCCGGGGAGGCCGGCGCGGCGGTGGGGAGGCCGGCGCGGCGGTGGGGGGGCCGGTGGGGGATGGGGGGGCCGCCGCCGTGGGGCTGGTCTGCGCCGCCTCGCTCATTGCGTCTCTCCGGGGCGGTCGGTGGTGGCCGCGTGCTGGCGCGCGGCGCGTCGGGTGGGTCGGTGTCTCGCGCTGGGTCGTTCGGGCTCCGCGCTGGGTCTTACTGCCCCCAAAATGGCCCCGCCGAAGTTTTTAATACAGTCAGCTAGGGCCAGCCCCGAGCCTGGGGCGGCCTCATTAGCATTTAAAGGGGCCGCGCCGCCAAAGCGACCGGGCCCCGCCTCCCGTGGGGCTGCTCCGCACGGGGCAGGGAAAGTTGCAGAGAGAGTGAGAGTGGGAGCGCGTGCGCGTCCCCATTTTATTATCAGGGTTTTGGGTGCTGAACTGACACAGCCCGAGGGCCCATGAGGACAAGACATATTGACATACCCAGGGCCCAGTTCTGCACTCGTATACCCCCCCCCCTCACACACACACACCCATGCAATCTGCTCGGGGTAAAGGGGCCCTGCCTTACTCACACCACATGGGCAACTTGGGCCTAGTTTTACACTAGTGTAAATCCACTGATTTCAGTGGATTCTCTCCTGATTTGCCCCAGCGGGAGACCACATCCAAGCCCATTTATTTCTGCCAAAAGAATCCGCTAAAACATAAAAACATCTGTGACTTAAATTAACTTTCACTATCTTAAAACAACAACGAGTTGAAATCTAATCAATGTTTAAAAAAAGGGGGGGGGGAGGGGGACTTTGATGTCCTACCTATGCCCCTGGGTCGTGCTGCCAAGTTTTGTGGTGTTTACAACCGCATTTTCCTATGTTTTTAAAACAAGTTTTTTCTTTCCTCTTGCTTCACAAACAGGAGAAACTGACTGACTACACAGGGAAAAGAGTGAAACTGTGCCCAAAAGCCAAGCTTTTAAAATATCTGTTAGTCTTTAAGGTGCCACCAGACTCCTTGTTGTTGTTTTTTAAATATAGGTGCATAAAGTTAGACTTCGGTGTTCATATTTATGCACATAACTATGTGGCCTGATTTTCAAAAATACTGTCAACCCAGCTGCTCCCTATGAAGACAATAGGAGCTGCATGAGCACAGTTCTTCAGAAAATCAACTTCTAGTCTCTCCTTTAACCTTGTCTCACAGGCTCCTGGTGGTATGGACTGAAATCACTAAATAAGAATAAATAATAATTTAGATTAAGTTATTCAGGGAAAGCACTGTGTGTTTGTATAGCACCTAGGGCAATGTTGATAGGAGGGTTTCTCCTCATGCTACTGTAATAATAATAATAAATATGTCTTTTTCTCCTCTGTGTTCTGCCTACTTTTCCTTCTCTCCTTCCCCTCCCCCTTGCTGCTCCTGTGCCAGGTGTCTCTTTCCCACTCCCTGCCCTTATCTCTTTTTCTCTCTCTGTTGCTTCCCCATATCACTGCTTCCCCTCTCATTGTCCCTCCTCACTGCCTGCCTTTCCTTCTCCTCTTCTTAACCCTTTGCTGCCCCATCTCATGTCTCAGCTTCCTACTGTCATTGTTTCTGTCTTTGGCTGTGAATACACTGCCACTTTCAGCGCTAAAACTTTAGTAGTTCTGGGGTGTGAAAAAACACACCCCTGAGCGACAAAAGTTTTAGTGCTGAAAAGCGCCAGTATAGACAGCGCTATATCGCTGGGAGCAGCTACCACCTCTCATTCGAGGTGGTTATTTTTATTGACGGGAGAGCTTTCCCCTGGCAATAAGGTGTGACTACACTGCCCACATCACAGTGCTGCCGCAGCCGCACTAACGTGGGCAGTGTAGACATACCCTTCATGTCTCTCCTTTCCTTCTTGCTGAGCCTTCCCGTCTGTCTCTCCTGCCCTCCCACCAAATCCTTATTGTGTTGTCCTTGTTGTCCCTGCATCAATGCTTCTACCTCCTAGTTCGCTGATCTCTTCCATCCTCATCCTTTACCCCCTCTTTGTGTCACTTCACTCCCCATCACTTCCTCCTTACTGCTCTACCACCAACAAAGCCATGTCTACACTACAGAGTTAAGTCAACTTAAGTATTGTTGACGATCATAAGTCGCTTTAATAACATCAGTGAAGCACGTCCACACAACACTCCTTGTGTTGGCTGACCATGTCCAAAGTCGTTGCTCAAATATCGAAATTCCTATGGCTGGTGCGAAGCTGCAACTGCACAGCCTCCTCAGCAGATCCAACAGCTTTGGTGTGCTCCGCTTAGGAGCGCATCTGCTGCAGAAAGCCACATGGTCAAGTAGGAAGATGCTGTGTGAACTGCTCAGGCCGATTAAACAGGAAGAGGAATTTCAAAAATTCCTGGACCTTTAAACGGTGGAGGGGGGGGCATACCTTTATAACTTCAGGGCAGCAGAGTTTAAACTGCTGACCAGAGCTATCATGATGAGCACTGTGGGATGCCTCCTGGAGGCCAATTAGAGCAACATAACCAAGTGAGGTATCTACACTGACGCTGATCACTCTTAACTATCTTGCAAAAAGCTCTATGCCGCTCGTCAAGGTGCTTTTATTATGTCGACTTAGCAGGAGAGTGACATCGATGAGAGAAGTATGTACACTTCCACTGTTTTGTTGACAAAAACTGACTTTTCTTGAAAAAACCATGAAGTGTAGACAAAGTCCTAGTGTCTCCCCTTCCCTTCATTACCCCCTTCTTATGTCTCTCCTTCCCCAGGAGGTAGAAGTGTGAACCTACATCTACTTTGACCCTGATGCCACCTGTCCCCTGATATCCAGCCACTAACCTATCCCAGATGTGGGCTATTCAGGCCCTCCACTGCTTTCTGCACATCAAGGCCTGAACCACTTGGAATGTGGTTCTTGGCCTATACACCTGTTATTCCCATCTGATGTCCAGCTACACCTCATCTCACTGAGAACTCTGCCAAACAGACAGTTAATTTATTTTAAGAGCATTCCCTGCTGAGGAGTACCAAGGTACTGATAACATGCCTCTGTTCTAAGATGAGGCATTCTCTGCCAGTGAGCACTTTGGTACTGGTTTGAACTATGCAAAATCGTGCAATATTGAAACTTTTTGTGAACCTTGAAGAAGCCTCTGGACTTGACAGGTGTCAGAGCAGGGGGAAAAAATGTAACAGTGCCCTTTCCTCAATCACAAACCAAATCCACAATACCAAAGTAGCAGTTGTTTTTACTAAAATGATCAGTAGTGAAATAGTGAACTATTTTGATATGCAAATAATCTCAGGCTTCAGAGTTAATGCATCATTAAATATTAGTTATTGCCGACCACTCAGACATCAATGTTACAACTCACATCTGGAGTCTATCTACAAAGTTCATTAACATATTGTTTTTGCCCTTTTCTAAATCATGAAGATAGTGATTATTACAGTAGTCTCCATTGTGCTAGGCTTTGGACACACCAATAACAAAAAGATGATCTCTGCTCCAAAGAGCTTACAACTCCCCTTAACTCGATACGGTACTTGGCAGGTTATATTATTTTATAATTATGTTATAGCCCTTTGCAATTTTCAATCCATATGAGTATTCACATTCAAGCCAGTTTGTATTAATTTTGAGTGTAAGATTTTGTGACACACTGAATAAAATGCTGTATTAAAATCCAAACCTGTTGCTATTGGTTTCCTTCCTTCCATTAATTGTGCAGTTTTGTCTAAAAAACAATTTACTCAGCTCTGTCCAGGAAAATCTACAGTTATAAGCCCTGCTGCTCATGGCTTTTACATTCTTCTCTAATTTTTTTTCCTCTTAATATTTGTCAAATTATTTTAATAGGGAAATAAGAGTATCAGGGAAGTGATTGCCAGCATCATTCTTCTTCCCTTTCTTGAAGATTGGTACATTTCCTTTTCACCAGTCTTCCATGACTTGTCAAAAACAATTACTTGCGCTACAGAAAATTCATTTCCTAACTCCCTTAATAAGTTATGATACATATTTGTGGGGGCTGATGTCTGTATCTTTATATTTCCAAGCAGTCTTCTTCCTAGTTTTTAATGAATAACTGTTTTAATGAGGTTTTCCTCATAGTCAATTTTGTAATTTTTTCTTTATTCTTCTTGTTGAAGATGAATTTTTAAAAATAAGTTTGTCATCTTAGGTATATCCCAGTCATTAATTTCATGCCTCTCTATATTCATTAGTAGACCTAAATTGCCAATAGTACATCAGTTACTTTCCTCTGATATTATAGGTGATGCAGTTAAGGTTGCCAGATATTTCCCATTATAAAACCCTGTATTCAGTTGCTTATAACTTTGCCAGACTTTAACAATTTGGGCTGAAATTTTACATGCTGGGTGTCTGAATTTGGCTGAATATTTCCCGAAAGTTTCAGCAACAAAGTCATCCTAGAGTCAAGCGGGTTGGGGAGGCGGGAAGTTGGCTAAGTTATGAGCCATATCAGTTTGTATGTGCTCAGTAGAGACTTCTTAGAGTTTGGCTGTTAAATTCTCTTACGATTCGGTCTGTATTAAGCATGCTTCAGTCCCTCTCAGTTCCTACCAGCTGACTAGACTGTATAGGTGCCATCCCTACAGAGCAGCCTCCAGTCCAGGGTTCTAAGCAGGACTTCCCTTGCATTTGGCTGCTCTGTGCCACTGTAGCACCAGCCATCAAAATTTAGGGCAGGCCAAAAAATCTCTCCTATGCTCTCAAGGTTCCCCCTGCTGGTGCTGAGGCAGTGAGAAGGAGGAAGCAGCCTGATTTAGAATGAAGTGGGGCAAGAAGGAATATGGGGAGAGAGGGTTGCAGGAGCTGAAGGGTGGAGAAAAGCAGAGGGGATGGGGGATTCAGGGGGATCATTAGCCACAAGGGGGATGGGGAGAAACAGTGAGAAACAGAAGGCAGTAGAGTGAGAAAGGTACAGGAATAGGCAAGAGTTGGATAGAAGGCAGAGAGAGGGGAAGGGTTTGGAAGGTATATAGGGAGGCACAAATAAGGGGAAGGGGGCAGGAGCTGGAGGGAGGATAGGAGGAGAAAGGAACAGAGACAGTTTTGGAAGGGGGTGGAGGTCAGGGGTGGAGACAGAAGAGTAAATATTAAGTCCTTGGGAGGCATGGACCATCTTCTTTTTCTGCATTTGTACATTGACTAGCACAAACAGGGTCCTGGCCTATGACTGGGGCTCCTAGATGCTACAGAAATACAAATTATTAATAATATATTACCATCACAGCATGCTCCCCTCCAGAACCTGGAATTGAACCCAAGGAGTGCTGAGCATCTACCTTCCTCTGCTGTCAGTAAATAGCTGTGAAACCCACTAGCAAAATGTATTGATCCATATACACAGCCTACTACTGCTACCAGTTACCTCAAGTAGCAGAGCTCTGTGTTGTGGCTAAACATACAAACACTGCCGATGACCCAATTTGGGAGCTAATATCATTCCTGGTGATGAATTTCTGTTTCCCAGCTTGGTGTTCTGTGATTTGGTTTGTTTGTTTCATTAAATTACATAAAAACCCCTATTTTAAAAAGAACGTGAAGGTTGCAAAGTCAAGCACTGGAAAGTTAGTACATGCTGGACTTAAGGTTGTCCATGGATCTTAATTCTTCCCCCTTGTACATATGTATTGTGATACAGTCAGTTACATGATCCCATACTTCTTTACTACAGGACTCTTCCCTCATTCAGTGCAAAGGATGGACAGTAATCTGGGATTTAATCAGGGTTGTATAATGAATGAAACTGTTGTGTGTACTCATTTCTTGAGTTGGAAGGTGGATAGTGGATGAGGCAGGGATTTGGAGGAAGAGAAAGGATGGTCTCATGGTTAAAGCAATTGAATGCCATCTTGGGTTCTGCCTCTGCCACAGAGTTCCTGTGTGATGCTGGACAAGTCACTCAGTACTGCCAGCTCTCACAGGGTTGTTTTTTTGTTTGTGTTTTTGTGTGTGGGGGGGGGGAGTAATGGGTTTTCAGACAGGGCTGTGGCTTGTCTCATGATGATGTGAGGAGCCCCCTCATGAAGTTCAGCCCTGCTAGAAGCCAGCAAAGTCTCTTCCCTCCACTTCCCATTCTCATGGGATGGGAGGGGAGGGGAGGGGAGGATGAGGCATCAGCAAAAAGCCCAGCAGCCTGGGAAGGGGGAGAGGGGACCCAACTGCCGGCCCACCAGTCTGGGAGGGCATTGAAGAACCTTAAGAGGAGCAGAGGTGAGGCTGAGTAGGGGGCTGAAACTGGGGGGAGGGCTGAAATGATGGGAGCTGGGGAGGCTGGACTGGGGGGAGGACTGGGTGGGGACAGAACTGGTAGGTGGAACTGGGGGACAGAATTAATTGCTAGGCAGGGGATGGCTGAAAGCGGTTTTTCAGCAGTGGCCAAAATCATCTTACCCTATATATTTGGGAAAGTGGGCAATGCTAATTGTCACGCACACTAGGAATGGACATGTGGAGTTCAAAAATTAAAAGACGGATTAAAAAAAACAAAATAAATTAAAAAAATCTGATGATTTTTGGACCAATCTCATGGAGTTCTGACTCATTATTTTTGATTGCTTTGAGGTTGGCAATAATGGTTGCTTAAACCAAAATGTTCACAGTTGGTCACTAATTGTGTATTTGTCATTTTCTCAGTGCCCAACATGAGACACTTGGAGCGAAATTTGCAAAGTGCTGAGTGCTCACAACTGGAGAGATTGAGAGAATTCACCCCAGAATAGCCAGTAACTCGTTCACTCACCTGGGATGTAGGAGACCTGAGTTCAAGTCCCTCCTCAAATCAGGCAAAGCAGGAATTAAAATCTAGGTCTCCCACATCTCAAGTGAGTATCCTAACTACTGTGCAATTGGCTAAAATGGGGTAGGGGGTCTCTCTGTTTATTCATGAGAAGGGATTGACCTAGCTTAAGCACCTATCTCCAGGAGCGGGGTCCCAGCTGAGAATCCCAAGCAGAGATAGTAGTCTGCCTGATGCCTGTCAGTCAGGTGTCTAATTAGGCACCTGTTGGAGATGTTCCACTTTGACTAAATAATTAAATATTAGTTGGAGCAGGGACTTGAACCTGACTCTCCCACATTACAGTGAGGGCCATAACAACTGGGCTATAAAGTCAATCTCTTCCTTTTTCTCTCTTTGTACTGAAGAGGCAGTTAGATGCCAAAGTACCTTTGTGAATCAAGGCCTCTGTGCTGCGTTTACTATCAGTAAAATGGGGATAATAATACCAGCTATTCTCACAGGAGCATTGTGAAGATAAATTGATGAATGTTTGTGAAGCACTCAGACACTATGGTGAGAACACAATAGCAACATCCAGGAGGAAATCAATAATTTTGCATTGTGGAAAGTTTGAATATTATGTCGTAAATAAGTCCTTAGGCCACACACATTGACTAAGGATAAAAAAAAAAAACAACGAACCCCCCTTTCAATGAATAAAGTAGGAGTCCCATGGAGAAAATAATATGTGAGCATTTAACTAAAGACTGTATCATAATCATACAAATAAGGGGGGGGGGGTTAAGGTTTAGGGCAGGGGCAACCTTATGTCTGGTATTTCCCAACTTTTCAGTGCTTGATTTTGTAACCACAATGTTCTTTTTCTAAAGGTTTTTTGTTTGTTTAATGTCATTATAACTCTTCTACCAGCTGTTGTCAACAGCAAAAAGGACTGGGTTCAATTATCTAGTAGTTCTGTCTGAAAACTTAATAAACAATACTGGCTTTAGCCCTCACCCCCAGACCTGGGAAAATGAAATACCCTCTCCTCTCTGCCCATACTCCCCTCCCCAAGCACCGTTGATAGACAACATTTCCCCTGCTCAAGCACTGAGTATGTTGTACAAAGAAGCTTTCATTGGGGGAAAATGGGCATAGAATAAACTTGGGAAAGCTGATAATAATTAATCAACAATATCTGTATGTATCTATTCAGATTGTAAGCATTCAACAAGGTAAAACATTCCTGCAAGAGCCACTTCCCTCCCCTCACTCACTGTTTGTTGTCCAAGGTTTGTGGAGTCCAGAATTTGGGTAGGTCTGTCTCCAGCCCCTAAGGTAAGTGCTAGCTAGTTTGCTTCTGGTCTACCACCTAATCCAATAGTAATAATCACAGCTGTTATTGATTGATGTATAAAGGGGCTCTCAGTGGAGTCCTTCAGTTATACTACTGGATTATATCATAGCTTTAGCAAAGAACCATTTCTACATTCCTCCTTTACAAAATCTTTAGAGAAGAATCAACAGATCCAGGACCCAAACAGAATCCTTGCCATCTAAAATACACTATTATAACAAAATAACTAATTTCTTTTTTTTTCCCTCTTGATTTATTTATAGCTTTGTCCAGGCTCTTCTACCCAATCATGTGTTTGTGGCTTTGGTCAGGGTGACCACTGCACCCCAGGTACAGTTGGTGTGGTTGTTTTGTCTTTCGTTATCTGACAGGGATAATAATGTTTTATTATCCTCAAACCCAAAACGTAACTGAATTTTGACCAAACTGCCACATAACAGAAATGCAAATAAGGCCTGGCCCATTCAATCATTTCCCCTTGCCTGCCAATAGATGGCAGCAGAGAGCTCTCTCCTCTGCTTGGTCTACCTGGAGTTCTCAAGCAGCTCTAGGCCACTTTTCACCCTGTTAAACAATAGGTGTCAATAGTGATCCCCTTGCTCTCTATGGCTTCCCGCCACAAGGCTTACAAATAATATACATACTTTAATTTGTCTTCAATCATTTGGTTAACATTCATTCAAACCATTTTATTTTTGGCACCCCTCTTCTTTGTGAGCTTTAACTGTCTCTGTTGTTTTGTTGATTTTTCCTTTTCCAATTAAATGCATTTAAGTGCCACTAAAACAGTTCTAGTGAAGGTGCCTCCTTCCCCCTTACTGGCGGTGCCGCTCCACTGGAGCCACACTTGTCAAATACTCCTCCAATCTCCACTGCTCCTGAAGAAGTCTCCTCAAGGAGTATTAACTGTTCAGTGGATTCTGCAGGTTGATGGATGGGATGATGAACTTTCCCCAATCCTCCCTCCCTCCCTTATCCATTCCTCCATAGAAACCAGGGGGGTAGTGTCATGGAGTCTGCTGACTCCCCGTTCCATCCAGGCTGGAGGGAAAAGGGATATGTGTATGATCTGGACCAATGTCTAAGATGCTTCCCAGCTTTCTTTTACTCTGGCAGATTTTAATGCTTCTTCCCCAATGCAATTTACTCAGTAGTTTTCTCAATTCTCTAGAATTAGCTTTCAAGGAATCTAATACTGTGTGCCGCTGCTTTCCTTCCTGTGCTAAATGCAAGAACCCTGTGGACATTGATCCCTAGCTTCCTTGTATTTTCACATTCTCAGTTAGCTCCTCTCTAACAGTAAGTAGTGGATCCAGTTCATCCCTCCATCTTTTCAGGAAGGGATTGCCTATTAACACGTGCATTTTGATATATCTCAACTGTGAAGTAAAGAGGTCAGAACGAGCAGTACAGTGAGACTGGAAATCCATTTCTCAGTCCCTCTGCTGCACAATGGGGGAGAGAAGTTGAAAAGCAACTACCTCTAGAAGATAGTAGGTGTATCTGTGCATGGGGTGAGTTTACCAACTTCTTGGAAAGTACAGATGGGGCTGCCACCTGAAAATCTAGCATTGGGTGGGGGGCCAGCTGGCCCATCCCAAAGACATTGACAGAGGTATGTAGAAAGACTGTTGGCCCTACTACAAGGAGACATCTAAAGGTAAGTAGGAAGGTAGGTGAAGCTGGGGAAAAGAAGGGACTGGAGGAGCAAAACTCTCACTTTTGTATATGAAACCATCAAAATTTGCCAGGTTCAAATAGAACAGAGTTTCAGACAAACCTGAAATGTCTAATGAATTTCTAAGGGTGAAAACCCAAAGCCATACACACACTGAACATCCTACCACTGGTTCATTCCAAGCAGCAGGTTTCATGTCTCACTAGTAGGGAGTTCCTCCTTCTACAGCAGCCTCAAATCATGATATTCCCTACCAGCAAACACTGGGTATTAATTAGGTAGAGCTAGCTAACAGTGCTATAGTTTATTGTCTGCCTGCAAATTCTTCTCTGTTTTCTTCTTTTTAAAAAAAAAACACAGATCATATTCTTAGCAGCTTTTTCTTTCTGCTGACTCACATGTGCCCCCTTCTTCCTGGTCTATTGTGCCGTCCCCTTCCCCTCCCCCCCCCCCCCATTTACCTCCTTCCTCTTTACTTTATCTGTTGCTTTCCCCTTCACAGAGTCTGTTCCAGCAGAGTCTGTGTTGTGCTAGGTCTATAGCACTGCAACAGATTCCATAGTGAAATTGACTGGCTTTGGTTATTTTCACTTCACAGCCCTCAGAGTTCATTTCCTCCATTCTCCTACTGCACAGGGAGGTAAGTGAAAGGTACCTAAGGTGGTCAATTTCACATCAAAGTCTATTGCTGTGTTGTCCACCCTGCACTAAGGAGACTCTGCAGGGACAGCTATGCAGGGAGCACAGGAGAGCAAACTGGTGGGAAGTGAAGGCTTGAAGGGACTGAGTGTTATGTCTCTAACGTGAGACAATCCCACTTTAGGGGAAGACTTGAAGACAGACACATCCTGCTTTCTAAAGGCGCCAGCAGGCCTTCCGGTACCATGGTGATGGGCTGGTGTCAGTGTGGCCAACTCTCACCATTTTATTGTGAGTCTCTCTACATTTGATGTTTTTTTTAAAGCCAAAGGCAAACTAAAATTGGCCAATTAAGGGTCATAGCAGAGAAGCTACTCAGCATGAGCTCTCAGTGCCATGCTATGGCAAAAAGGGCTAATGCAGTCCTCGGATGTAACAAGAGTGGAGTAGTGAGTAGTGATTTTAACTCTATATACGACATTGATGAGACTGATACTGGAATATATACTATGGACAGTTCTGGTGTCCACATTTTTCAAAATGATGTTGCAAAATTGGAGAGGATGCAGAGAAGAGCAATACAAATTATTTGAGGCTGGAGAAAATGCCTTAGGAAATTTGTTTAGCTGATCAAAAAGAAGATTGAGACATGACTTAATTTCAGTGTATAAATATCTTCATGAGGAGAAAATATTGGGAACTAGAGGGCTCTTTAATCTAGCAAAGAAAGGCATAATAAGAACTAGTGTTTGGAAGCAGGGCCGGCTCCAGGCACCAGCTTGCCAAGCAGGTGCTTGGGGCGGCCACTCTGGAGAGGGGCGGCACGTCCAGCTATTCGGCGGACGGTCCCTCACTCCCACTTGGAACGAAGGACCTTCCGCCGAATTGCCGCTGCAGATCGCGATTGCGGCTCTTTTTTTTTTTTTTTTTTTGCCGCTTGGGGCGGCAAAAGCCCTGAAGCCAGCCCTGTTTGGAAGCCAGACAAATTCAAATCAGAAATAAGCACAAATTTTGAACAGTAAGGGTGATTAACTATTGAAACAAACTACTAAAGGAAGGAGTGAATTCTGCATCTTTTGATGTCTTCAAATAAAAATTGGATTCCTTTCTCAAAGACATGCTTTAGCCAAACACAAATTTTATTGGCCTGAATCTGGGAATAAGTGCTGGAACTGAAAGGCCTGTGATACACAGATTATCCAATGGTCCCTGCTGGGTTTTAACACTATGAATCTCTGAAGTGAAAAAGGACCCCAAATTTATTTAATTTTTAAAATCTCATTATTTTAAACCAATCTCATGACTTTTTGAGACCTATGATTTTTGAATGCTTTGGGTTAGGAATACTGTGACATAAAAATCTAGATTAGATAGATAGATATGCCTTGTAAATTTATAGTTGGGGATAGTTTTCTGCTAATAACGTAGCTCTCCAGGCCCCGCATACTACTGCCAGGTTTGAGGGGAAACTAAGGATCATGAATATGAATCCAGTTAATCAGTTCTTTTTACAATCTAAGCTCATCAGGGTAGAGACTCTGTCTACCTCTCTGTTTGTACACTGCAAAGCATAATGGGGCCCTGATTCTGATCTGAGACTTTCAGTACTATATAAATAATAATCAGTGTCAGTTCTTTGTATGAAATACTGCAGTAATTTCTTGTGTGCCATAGGTTCTAGTGCCATTGTGCAGGCATGTTTGATAACACACAGTTATAGCCTTTCATTTAATTTTGGGGATTGTAGTACTTCATAGGATTACAAAAATTAAAGACAGAGAAGGTGAATTTGATCAAATGCCATTCATCCCCCATGCAAGACAGGAATGCAAGAGGGGGTCAAGCAGGTTTTCCCCAAAGATGTATTCTGAAGATCATCATAGAATATCAGGACCTCAGGAGGTCATCTAGTCCAACTCCCTGCTCAAAGCAAGACCAATCCCCAGATGGATTTTTGCCCCAGATCCCTAAGTGGCCCCCTCAAGGATTGAGCTCATAACCCTGGGTTTAGCAGGCTAATGCTCAACCCACTGAGCTATCCCTTCCCCCTGTTTTGGGGAAGCGGGTAAGACTAATTGTCTCCATTTCAAAGATGGGGAAACTGAGTCACAGAGAAATTCAGCAACTTGCCTAAATTCACACCGGAGTCAGTGACAGCGCTTAGAACCCAGTGTTCTGATTGCCCCACCTCTGAACTGACCTCCTAGACCACATATAATATACATGTATTCTGAAGATGTATTATTTGCTGCTTCAGTACAGCAGTGTGGTCTAGGTCAGTTCAGAGGTGGAGCAATCAGAACACTAGCTTCTAAGCTCTGTCACTGACTTCCGGTGTGAATTTAGGCAAGTTGCTGAATTTCTCTGTGACTCAGTTTCCCCATATTTGAAATGGAGACAATTATTCTTACCCCCTCCCTCACTATGAAGCACTTTGAAATAATTGGACAACTCATAATGTAAAAAAATACTATTATAAAAGAGAGCTGGAGGCATCCCCCTACATTTAGGTTATCTAATACTTTCCATTATAAAGGAATCTTGCCGCCTTTTCTTTGAGAAGCTCTCATGCCTCCATTGTATGTGGCAGACCTTTGATATCCAGCTGGGGGAATTCCTTCAGGCTACAGAAATGCCTTTTCTTTGTCCCGTGAAATTCTGTTCAGCTTTTCCTAAGATATAAAGTGTTAGAAGTCACCGTTTCCTTTCTCTATTTGCATTCTTCAGGAACATTTTGGCAGCCTGTCAAAACAGTAATGAAACCAGCAAATATTCTAAGGCCTGTTGATGCTGCTGCTAGAGCAGCAGTAACTGCCTCACACACAGTACTGGAATGCCCCAGGAGCTGCAGGAGTGGCTATAGCAAGGGAGAAAAAAAGCTGGGATCCCTGGACCTAGCATGTGGCCCAGTCGTCCATGCTGCCCTCTGGGGATACCAAGTGGAGATGGCACTCCCCCAGCTCCAGAGGGAGAACTGGGTCAGGTTGGGCCCCCCTGCTGACCACCCAGGACTGGATAATTCTGCTTTTTTGTGGGATAACAGCCTTCACCTACAGTCAGCTAATGTATCTAGACTTCTAGTCCATCTGGTAGAAGTCTGGGTATCATGTTGTCTGAAGGATCGGGCTCAAACCCTGCTGATGAGGCACTGGGGTAAGGTGGTTGTTACAGCTGCACATAAAATATATATTTTTTTCATTTAATAAGAACAAAACCAGGAAATTACATACAAAAAGCCCATGTTCAAAGAAGGTCATTAGGTTGCAAAGACAAGCACTCAAATGTTAGGAAAAGCCAGTTTTCTGGTTACCCATTGTGAGGCAAACCCGCAGCCGGACCAAGGCTGCTCACTCAGCTACCGTGACACCCTCCAACAGAGCCGCCGTGACTCAGCACTCAGACACACGCAGCAGCCTTATCCCTGAGTGAGGCCCAGGTCAGATGGCCCCCAGTAACAGATATTTCACTGACCCAACCAGAGACTGCTGCAGTGCTTCAGTGTAGACACTATTTATGCCAAAAGGAGGGGTTCTCCCATCTGTGTAGGTAATCCACCTCCCCGAGAGGTGGCAGCTAGGTTTTCCATCAACCTAGTGCTGTCTATGCGGGGACTTAGGTCAGCTTAACAACACTGCTCAGGGGTGTGGATTTCTCACACTCCTGACCAATGTAGTTAAACTGACCTAACTTCCTAGTGTAGACCACGCCTTAGTCTGGGCAACAGCGCTATTCTGACAGGAACCTTCCTGCTGCCTCATGGTGTCACAGACCCCCCCAGGCTTCCAGCCTGCCCTTGATCCTGTTCCTGCCCCAGCCTTGCCTGCACCTTGTTCCAGCCTGCTTCAGCCTTGTCCCTGCCCTACCCTGACCCTGCTCCAGCCCTTTTCCTGACCTGCTCCAGGAGTGCACCTGCCTCCTGACTTCCTGACTCTTGGACTGACTTGAACCAGGCTTCGATCTTTGGCCTGCCTCTGGACTCTGCCTACGAACCTGATTTGGCCTGTCCATGACTCTGACCCCGATTCTGACCCGCAGCCTGTCTCTGGACCCAAGTTTCAGTGCTGCCCTTGGCCCCATTCCAACCCTACATCTGGCTTCGACCACTGCTCCAACCACCAGGCCTGACCACCTAGAGCCTGACCACCTAGCCTGACACCCAAGCAACCTTAACTCTCTTCTTTTATACATATGATACAAACAAATTACATGATCACATAGTATTTTTTTACAGTGCTCCTGATTTATTCAGTACAGAAGATTGATGTTCCAGGGATAGGATTAAGGTTTCACAGGCAACTGTAAATCCAGGGTTTACTGACTTTTGAGAGTTCGAGTTTGCCACCTAAATAATGTTCTTTCAACTTTGCTTCTTTTATTTTGTTTTGTGTGTAATATTAATGTAAGCAGAGTCAGGATGAGCTCTACCCTGACATCTGGTGGTGAATTATGTCGAGTGTGGAAAACAACTCCAGGGGCTGATCTTGTTTGCATAGGCACACCCACCCACCTGGCATGAGACAACAGCAACTGAAAGTGGTTACTTTGGCTGGTGTGGGATCCCCAGTTTCTCTGTTATTGGGGCAGGAAGAATAAAGTTTTGTTACCCTGATTCTGTGAATCAAGGCCAGTGGAACTGTTGTATGACAGAAGGACTCACCATTAAGTAAGTAGCACTTGCTTGACAAGGGGCATGGGTTACAAAACCTAGTAAATTGAGAGAAGTTGGGGGTAGGTATTTGTATCTGGTGGTGTGAGTACCCTTTGTAAGCCTGAAATATGAATGGTGATTCCTCCTCTCTCTACTGTTGAATGTCAGAGCTAACTTTGATTCTATTAGGAGTCTAGTTACAGACTGCTGAGCTGAATTCACTTTGGGCCAATAGTGCACCAGTACGGGGGCTCCCCTACTACTAGCTGAAATCACAAAAGAGCTGAGATCATTGAGTGCTGTGTTAACTAGTGGGGGGAGCCTGATGCTATGTTGCTAAGCGGCTGGTGGAGCAGTTTGCGGGGACGGCTGGAGGAGCAGCTAGCAGAGCGGAGCCTTGCGGGGACGGCTGGAGCGGCCCAAGGAACGGCGAGCGGAGCAGAGCCGTTTGTGGGGACGGCTGGAACGGCTCACAGGTCAGTGAGCGGAGTGGAGCAGCTGGTAGAGCAGAGCCGTTCATGGGACGGCAGGAGTGGCGATGGCTGGTGGAGTGGAGCGGCTCGTGGTAAAGGCTGCGGCGGAACCCCACGGAGAGATGGCCGGCCGGCCTTGGATCATGTAAGGTGCCCCTTAACACCCTATGTGCCCCCCCCCTTTGAACTCTGGGGCTGCACTGACCAGGGACAGAAACTTTGGGGGTTGTTGGACTTTTGGGACTTTGGTGATTCTTGGGTTGCTGGACCCAAGAGACTTTGGGGGTGTTGGACTTTTGGGACTTTGGGTGATTTTTGGGTTGTTGGTTTCAAGAACCAATGGGAAAGGACATGGCCCAATTCGCTCATGGTTTGGTCTATGAACTCTAGTTGTGGTGTTTTCCCAATTTAATGCTATGTCATTTACCTCATGTTATTAAACATTTTCTGCTACACCGAGACTCTGTGCTTGCGAGAGGGGACCCTCTTGCGAGAGTATTGCCTCTTCAAGGCGCCCAGGGGTGTGTGTAAGATTTTCCCAGGTCACTGGGTGGGGGCTTGTCAAGGCTGTATCCCCACTTTGAACTTTAGGGTACAAATGTAGGGGCCTGCATGAAAACTTCTAAGCTTAACTACCAGCTTAGCTCTGGTCCCGCTGCCACCATTCCCAATGGATTCCCTCCCTGGGAAGCCTTGAGAAACCTTTCACCAATTCCCTGGTGAATACAGATCCAAACCCCTTGGATCTAAAACAAGGAGAAATTAACCATTCCCCTCCTTCCTCCCACCAACTCCTTGTGAATCAAGATCCAAACCCCTTGGATCTTAAAACAAGGAGAAATTAACCATTCCCCTCCTTCCTCCCACCAACTCCTTGTGAATCAAGATCCAAACCCCTTGGATCTTAAAACAAGGAGAAATTAACCATTCCCCTCCTTCCTCCCACCAACTCCTTGTGAATCAAGATCCAAACCCCTTGGATCTTAAAACAAGGAAAAATCAATCAGGTTCTTAAAAAGAAGGCTTTTAATTAAAGAAAAAGGTAAAAATCATCTCTGTAAAATCAGTATGGAAATTAACCTTACAGGGTAATCAAACTTAAAGAGCTCAGAGGACTCCCCTCTAGTCTTAGGTTCAAAGTACAGCAAACAAAGATAAACACTCTAGTAAAAGGTACATTTACAAGTTGAGAAAACAAAGGAAAACTAACACGCCTTGCCTGGCTATTTACTTACAAGTTTGAAATAGGAGAGACTTGTTTAGAAAGATGTGGAGAACCTGGATTGATGTCTGGTCCCTCTCAGTCCCGAGAACGAACGCACTCCCAAACAAAGAACACAAACAAAAGCCTCCCCCCCAAGATTTGAAAGTATCTTGTCCCCTTATTGGTCCTTTGGGTCAGATGCCAGTCAGGTTACCTGAGCTTCTTAACCCTTTACAGGGAAAAGGATTTTGGAGTCTCTGGCCAGGAGGGATTTTATAGTATTGTACACAGGACAGCTGTTACCCTTCCCTTTATAGTTATGACAGGGTTCAAGCTGGTTTTGTGTCACGCTGTTGGGAGGGGACCCCTATGTACTGAACGCGGCCCTTGCTGCTATCAACTCAGCCTGGCAGAAGGGTTACATTAACACTGACCAGTCTTAGTTATAAACATCTCAAACTGGAGTTTCACTACGTCCCTTAAAGAGACTATTCCATTGTTTAAGAAATATAACCATTAGGAAATGTCCTCTGATGTGTAGCTGAGTTCAATTTCATCCCATTTATCCCTAATTATCCCCCTCACTCCCATCTAAAGTTTTCCTCTCTTTCTTTGGGATTTACACATGTCAGACACTTGTAGACAGTCATCCTGCTTTCTTCTTCCTTATCAGTATTCATTTATTTGTATTACCATAGTGCCTAGGAACCCCAGTCATGGCCCAGGGCTCCATTGTACTAAGCACTGTACAAATACAGAACAAAAGACAATCCCTATCTCCAAAGAATTTACAACCAAAGCTGCAATCTAGGGGCAAATCTAGATAAAATGCTGCATCGGCCCAGCTGCACCGCTGTGGTGCTTTAATGAAGAGAATCTAAGCCAGTGGTTCTCAACTTACTACACTTTGTGGGCTGCATATGTGGCCCACAATGTATTACTTGGGCCGCAAGGGCTGGGTGGCAGGGCAGCGGCAGCGCAGACCCCGACCCTGGACCCCCGCCACGCAGGGCCAGTCAGCTGCCCGCCCCGAACCTCCACCATGCGGCTGCCCCAGACCCCGGAGTTCGCGGGATTGGGAGGCTGCCCCGACCCCAGACCCCCACCACGCGGTGTGAGCCGGACCCCTGCCGTGCAGCTGTCCTGGACTGGGGCCGGGTGGCTGCCCCATACCCCAGAGCTCGCAGGGCCAGGAGACTGCCCTGGAGCTTGCACTGGGCAGCCGGGAACCTAGCGGACCCCGGCACGCAGGCTGGCGTTTAGCACCAGTAGTTGGGTTCAGGTCTCACCTGTCTGTACATCTTGGGTCATCCTATACAGTCTTTCTTCCCGCAACTCAAAACGGGGCCATAACTTCTCCAAACAGGGAACTGTCTCCCTATTCATGCTGGCAAGTTTTTTTTAGGCTCAGCTGAGCATCAGGTCTTCCTTCTGAGCACAAATAAATTTCACCTCTATGGTCAGTTCCTCCCAGTCTTGGGGTTTGCCTGTTCATATAAACAATCCATGAAGGGGCAGTCTCGGCGGAAATGGCATGGTCACCCACAGGACAAACACGGCCAGGTTCCCCCTTTCTCATCATGTTGGCTGAGCTCATCCGTGGGCTTCCTCTCTTGTGCTGGACGGGGGTCTGGTTTCTCTCCCGTCTCTCACCCTTAAGACAGGAAAAAAGTGGGGGATCCGGGCATAACCCCAAGTAGGGAGAACTTCCCAGTAGGGAAGGGTGTAGAAAAGGAAACCTATGCTCATTTAAAGAGTAACAGGGAGGAAAGAGTGAAGGGAAAAAATACATAAATATTTTTAAGAAGGATTTAAGAGAAGAAAAAGAAAGGAAAGAGGTACTAAGAACTTGCAATGGAAGCACTGATATTACTAAATGCACTACAGGTGTATGAAGGGCTCTGCTAGGGATTTCGTCCCAGACCAAGGGTGGTTGAGAAGGAACTGAGGGTAGTTGGACTGCACAGTGCTATATAACCACCGCTCGCAGCGCAAGACAAGGAGGAGCACGTTCGGCTCAACGGGCACTGCTACTGAAGATCTCTGATCCCAGGCACAGGGATGCTACCATACTTACAGTGGAGCACCCATAGGGGGACACATCTCAAAGAACCTCAGTTATTGCACAGGGTCAGTAACCCTCTCTTCTAAGCAACAAAATGATTAAAGGACATGTTGAATAGTGAATAAAAAATAGCTCCCTCTCATGTCTTTTTGGATGAATGCTTATTAATGCCAAACTAATAAAACTTTTAGCATTTGCAGACATTTTCACAAAGAAACATTGGCCATTCAAATACTTGAATGTATAGCATGTATAGCATACTGACATGAACTCATCAAGTTTCTTTGTGAAAATATTTGCAAATTGTTTTTTGTGTTACTCAACCAGTTATACTCACAAGTCTCTGGTCCCGACAAACAAAAAATAATGCAAATTTTTTCTCAGGTCTTATTACATGATTTCATACACTGAAATGTTGATTTTTAATAACATTTCAGGGGGCTGAAAATGATTAGCCACTGAGCAGGAAAAAACATGAAAAGCCACTTTCATTTGAAAATTCAAACATGAATTCATAAAAAACAGTGATACTAAAAGCCACCTGGTCTAATGGATTAAGAAAAGGATTTGGAGCTGGGAAGTACTTAGAAATACCAAGAGGAGGCACTGTTAGCTAATGGGTAAGGCAGAGATTGCAGATAGAGCTGATTGGAAATTTTCCAACAGAACTTTTTTGGTCAGAAAATGCCAATTCATCAAAAGCAAAATGTTTTGTGGAAATGTGACAGTTTTGGCTAAATTTCATTTCTGAAAAAAAAAAAAAAAAGTTTTGATAGGATCAAATGGAACATTTTGATTTTTCATTTTGAAATAACTTTTCATTTCAAAATTTATTTAACAAAAGTTGAAATCAAAACAAAACTTTTCAGCAGAAATTTTTTTTAAATGTCATTTTATGGGACATTTTGAAATATTTTGATTTTGTTCAGTTTTGGAATGGAAAAAAAAATCAAAATTGTGGAAATTCCCATGAAACAGAAAATAAAGTTCCTGTCCAACTCTGGTTGCAGAGTCAAGGGACTAATAGATTTTAATCAGGAATGTAGATTGTAAACTTTAGCACCTAGCATAATGGGGCCCTGATCCTGGCTGGAGCCTGTCAATGATACAGCAATACAAATAATACATAATCATCTGACACTGACTCAGTCAAATCTCTTAAAGCCCCTGCTCACTTTTCTCAATGTAAAATGAGAACATTGATATTTACCTACAAAAGGATGTTTGTAGCGTCTTATATAAATATTATTAAGACCAATCAACTCTGCTCTTCCTAGTGCCAACCAAACACTTAGGCCCTTATCCAAAGTCTAATGAAGTCAATGGAAGTTTTTCCAGTGACTTCATTCACCATTGGATCAGGCCCTTAATCTTCTGAATTACAAGATTCTCATTCTCTACCATCAGCAGCTTTTTTTTCAATTTCACAATTTTTAATTGTTGAAGAACAGCAGGTTCTTGATATTTCACAAGCAGTTAGATATGTGAAATTATTTCACTGAGAAGGGTTATAGACTCCACAGTAGGCACATTTTGATGAAAAAAATGACATTCCTATAATCACTTTCATCCTGACGTTTCCAAACTACTTTAAAAACTCAGTGATTATGGACTATTTCAACCAGGTCTGAACCACACATCCCACGTGGTGGAACACAGCAGCCATTCTGAGTCTGTGACACTATACAGCAGAACCATAGAGGGGAAATAAAGAATAAATTCCCTATGGAAACTGCAGGTGGACTTTCTTGGGAGATATAGTGAAATTACTACAGTAGGAAATGAGCCAAGGCCCTAGTGCTCATCCTCTGCTTAATCTTTGTAGAGTTCTACATGAATCACCCATGTCACTCCACACAGCACTGCGCCCCCAGCACCACACTGGGGCATTGGGGTCAGTGCTGACTCAGGAGGAAGACCACCCCCTACTGAGTCACCCACACCACTCCCTGCAGAATAATACCCTCCTATGTACCTAATTTGCTGAGTATAACTCATCTGCAGAGGAGTGTTCGTGTCTACATACTGATGCAACTGTTAGCATTGAATCCACTCTTTACTCCATAACAACCCACCCCAGATAACCTGTATCTACTGCAGTCCACTTGCAATTGCCTCCAAAAAATTGCCTGACTCTCCCCCCCCCGCCCCCCACCCAGCTATTGAGCACTTGTGCAATTCCCACAAGAAGAGTAATCTGAACAAGTTCCTCTCTCTGCCGCTGAAATCCTCCTACAACAGAGGTGGGCAAACTACGGCTCGCGGGCCACATCCGGCCCGGGGACTGTCCTGCCTGGCCCTTGAGCTCCTGGCCGGGGAGGCTAGCCCCCAGCCCCTCCCCTGCTGTCCCCCCTCCCCTGTAGCTACACCGCCACGCAGGCAGCGCAGCTTGTGCCTGCCCACCTCCCAGGCTTTCCAATAAGCCAGTCCTGCTGCTCTGAGCAGCATGGTAAGGGGGCGGGGAGTGGAGGGGAGTTAGATAAGGGGCAGGAGGTCCCGTGGGGCAGTCAGGGGACAGGGAGCAGTTGGATAGGGTGGAGGTTCTGGGAGGAGGCAGTCAGGGGACAGGGAACAGGGGGGGTTGGATAGGGAGTAGGGTCCGGGGGGGCAGTTAGGGGTGGGGAGTCCCAGGAGGGGGTGGTCAGGGGACAAGGAGCAGGGAAGGTTGAATGGGTTGGGGGTTCTTGGAGGGCAGTCAGGGGGCGGGAAGTGGGAGGGGGCGGATGGGGGGGGCAGGCTGTTTGGTTAGGCACAGCCTTCCCTACCTGGCCCTCCATACAGTTTCACAACCCTGATGTGGCCCTCGGGCCAAAAAGTTTGCTCACCCCTGTCCTACAACCTTCTCCCACCAACAAGCACCCAGTCCAGCACTCCTCATCTGCCAAAACCTGCTATAAGGATCTGGACTCAACTCCCCTATGCAGTCCCCCAGACACTCCCAATTTCCACGTATCATCATCAATCCTCCTGGAACCCAGGCAGTGTCTTAAGGGTTAATGGAATACAAGGTGAATGTTCAATGGGTGATATTATTCTAATGGGTTATAAACTACCTGTAAGGCGCTTATCAAGATACGGGCTCTCTGCGCTAAACTGTGTAGTGACATTCACACCATCTCAGTTCAGTATCTTTGTTTCTTTAATATTTAAGAAGATTGGATTTGAGCCAGCTGTTGGCCTTATCTGAAATGTCAAGGGCAAAGGAACAAGTGGTCTGTGTCCTTAAAGGACATTGCAAGGTATAATTTGCTCTACAGTGGCATAAAAAAAAAAGAAAAACAAAAAAAGAAAAGACTGGTTATACCTGAACTGAAGGCTGTGGAATCTCACCACAGCCACATACACACATCACAGACCACAAATACACACATCCCTTTTCACACACAATACACAGAGCTAACTTTAGTTTAGCTAACTTGAGTAACAACAGTAATGAAGACATGGCAGCAGGGGCTTAAGTGCAGGCTAGCAATCTGAGGCTGCGTCTACAGTATATACCACTTTTGGCACAGAGTATGTGTAACTACATGCTGCAGTGAAAACCAGGCTTTGCCCATCTTGCCATCTTTAGCTACACATGGTGTAAGTGAAAGGCTTCAGCAGCTCCTCACTGCCAGACCCTTTCACCACTGTCAGAGTTTTTTCTTGCAGTGGGGAAAGCCTCCAGCAGTAGGGAGGTAGCAGGACGCTATGGGTACATCCACACTGCAATAGAACACCTGCAGCTGGCCTAGGTCAGCTGACTTGGACTTGTGGGGCTTGGGCAGCGTGGCTATGAAATTACAGTGTAGAGGTTTGAGCTTGGGCTGGACCCTGGGTTCTCGGACCTTCTGTGATGTTCCCCTGGTGTTATCCGGACCGGTGATCTACTAGGTCACTCCAATCCTTAACTCTGGGAGCCAGCCTTACCCTGCTCTGCTGTGAGAACCCCACTCCTGGGCTGTTCACGCACAGCCTCTGGCATGTAAGCTGCTCCTTGGATTGTGCAACCGAATGACACTAGCCAATATCTCCGGTCCCAGACACAACCCTAGGAACCTCTGTCTTGTAGTGTCCAGTTATGCCCGCTGGATGCTGCAAGCTTATACGAGTTCGTCAATTTAACAAAGAAATTGATATATACCAGGCTTGTTATCCCAAGGGGAGTCCCTGACATGCTCCAAACCAAACGCACAGCTTCAGGTAGAATAAACAAACAGATTTATTAACTACAAAGATAGATTTTAGGTGATTATAAGTCAAAGCACAACAAGTCAGAGTAAATTACCAAAAGAAATAAAATATAAGCACGCAATCTAAACTCTCAACCCCATTAGACTGGGCAGCAACTAGATTAAGCAGTTTTTCTCACTCCACTGGATATTGCAGTCCTTAATATACAGGGTTGTTCCTTAAACCTGGGCCAATCTCCTCTTTTGGAGTCTTGTCTTCTTCTCAGTGTCTTAGTTGCTTGCAGTGAAGGTGGAGGCAGGAGAAGGCCCAGTATGTGTCCACTCTGTCTGTTTTATACCCTCAGTCCATGTGCTTGGGGAGCACAAGTCCAGGGATGTCTGGGGGGCATTGCTGAATCTCTCCAAGCAAGGTTGAGCAATTCCCCTGGTGTGGCCTCATGCAGGTGAGTCATTGCATTGTAGCTCCCTTGCTGGACAATGGCTGTTCATGGGTTGTTTGACACCCTGCCTGTGCGAGGGTTACTTTCCTTGCTGTTGCCTCTGGGGAGCTAATATCTGGCTGATTCCCCAACTTACAGCATGTTTTAGTGACCACCATACAACACAATTGTCATAACTTCATATTCACTAATGGGAGGGGGAGGGATAACTCAGTGGTTTGAGCATTGGCCTGCTAAACCCAGGGTTGTGAGCTCAATCCTTGAGGGGGTCACTTAGGGATCTGGGGCAAAAATCTGTCTGGGGATTGATCCTGCTTTAAGCAGGGGCTTGGACTAGATGACCTCCTGAGGTCCCTTCCAACCCTGATATTCTATGATATGGATACAGAAATGACTTTCAGCAGATCATAACCTTTCCCCTGATACCTTACAAGGCATGCTTTATACATAAGACACAATTATATGAAAATGAGGAATATGGGGGTTACAGTACACTCCCCCAAGGTATAGAATGCCACACCCTCTCCCCTTGTAGGATCTCAAAGCTCAGGCTGAAGCCAGAGCCCAAATGTCTACACTGCAGTTTTATAGCTCTGAAGCCCATGAACCCAAGTCAGCTGACCAAGTCCAGCCATGGATATTTTATTGCAGTGTAGACATACCCAATATAGCTAAAAAGCACGGTATAGACGAGAAGGCATGGCTTGGGCAAATAAAGAAAAGGTGTGTAGGGTAAGTACTCAGGTACATACCCACACCCTTCAGGTGTGTCCGTACTCTACTTGCCTAAGCCATGCCTCACCATCTACACTGCTACTTAAACCTGTGCTAGGAAGGCTACCTGAGTATAAACTCTACACACTGCCAAAAGAAGTGAGCTGTGTAGACATAGTCTGAGTACGCACTTAGGCTCCCCTGTCAATTTGTACTTGGGCGACTGGCCCCTGCTGACGCCCATGGTGTCACGTCTACACTACTATTGTTACCCATGACAGCTAGATTAAAGCTGGCATGGCTATGCCTAACCATGCTACAATCACACCATTTAGATGTACCTTAAGTGTGATTAGAGACTCTACTAGCTGTGAGGTATCCGGTTTTTGTTCCACCTTTTTTTGCTGTCTCTTTTGAGCATGACATTTAGTTTTCCTCTCTTCTTTTGGCTCCTTAGGCAATGCTATGGTCAGGAGGGGTATCTCAGATGGTGCAGTGGATATGGCAAGAATGTCTCCTTTGAGACAGTGTTTTGGAGTCATAGGCCTACTGTTAAGAAGTAGCTGCCTCTTGCTTCCTTGTGTTTGGGTTTTGATAAGCATAATGCACTGGATGACTGTGGTGCTTTGCATAGTTCCTGAAGGAGAGATGGTCTGGGAGGTAATATGGGCCCAGCACATTCAGGGCTTTGTGATAAACATCTATAGTTATTTCTAGGCATGTAAATGCCAAGGAGAGAAGGGGATTCTGTAGGACAGTGCAAAAGGGGTATGATTAGGAGTAAAGAAGTGAAATTAAGGAAAAGGGACAATATAGATGAATAAGAAGAAGTATACAGCACCTATATCCCACAGTGATAGATAAACAGATTAGATAATTTGGTAAAAAAAAATAAAAAATCCATTAGACCCAACAGAAGTGGTATAAGACCCATTGCCTGAATCATTTAAAACTAAAATCAAGTCAATGTCCTGGCAAATAGACTGTAGGGAACAATCCTGCCCTGGGGAGTAAGGAGAGAGGTGGGTAAGGTGTAACTTAATACTAGGGTTTTTCCCCTTCCCATTTATAAGAGCCTATGAAATGCACAGGCCTCAGGGATGCTCCACTCAGACTGTTGATGTGAGCTGAGCACCAGTGCACTCATCACACTTTGCAATGGACTGATATCCTAAAATAGAACAGCTTCTTCAGGGATGCGGCCATGGGTCTAACAAACACAGAAGAGTGTGGATTTAATGCCTGCTGCTCAGACTCAGAACTATGTAATGTATTCAGAAGGGCTTATCTCATTGCTGCATGTCATGGAAGCAAGGAAGGAACCACCCCAAAGGTCAGTCCTTTCTTCCAATATAATTAAGATCCATCCAACATTGTTGTATTTTTCTAGCAGCAAAAACTTAAACAATTGATGTTTGGTGAACAATTTGTGCCTGATTTAATGCATAACCTATAATTCTTTGTGTACACATCAAGGGGATTATAGTATTATCTGGGAAAGCAGTGATACAAAGGGCCAATTTCCTGAAGTGATGAAATCAAATTATAAGCTCTGTGGAGGTTTCATGTGACAGACTAATGCTGTTATTAGCCAATGATGCACATATATAGATGTGCACTAGGGGATTCCTCTGAGCTCTAAGGTGAAAGCTTCCTCCGTTCATCTGCAAGAGATTCAAGATGCTGCTTGTGTCCACTTTGTTGGTCCTGGTTGCAGGTAAGTCTGTAGAACTGTAATGCTCTGGTTGATTCTCAAAGTGAATGTTAGCATCTGTGTTAGCTGCTGGATTGTGAGCTCTGGGGAGTGAAGTCCTCTCTTTGTGCATAAAAAGTGCAAGACTTGGACAGTTGCAATGCAAGTCTTCCCACTTCAGTATGCCTCTGCTCTACCATGGACAGACCATTACCAGGAGTGAGAAGGGAATTTAGTGCATCTGCTGGGCTTGGAGGGTGTGTGACATGTGCACTTATCCATTAGGAAATGGACTGAGACCACCAAACTTGATTCACTCTAGCCAAGGAGAAGAAATAACTGTCAATCATTACTGATATAGGACAAGATTGGAACAGGTGCCCTAGAGCTGGTAGGCACAAAACTTAACAGAATTGTTAAATAAATGTAAGAATAACTGCTTATGTATTTTAAAAGGCTCTGATTCAGATGCACACAATGGGCAAAGCTCACCCCTATTGTATAACCAGTGAGGTCTATGTAAATACATCAGGGATGAATTTGGCTCAGTAACTGTACCAAACACCCATTAGAATACATCTACACTGCATACCACTGATGGTACTGTGTAGGGTATGTGTAGCTACACGTTGCACTGTAAAGCTGTGTGTACCTACATGCGGCAGCAGAGCCGTAACTAGCTCTTTTTGCACCCAAGGCAAGAATATAAAATTGTACCCTCCCCCCTCCATATAATTTCATAGTAGTTACTTTGTAAAAAAAAAGAAAAATATGTAAATAACAAGAATAATAATGATAATAGAACCTTTATTTATTTTAATCATAAAATCTGTGTACAAAATCAACTAATACATATAAGGTGTGCATCATGAACTGTGGGGGTCAGGGTTTGCAGCCTGGTGCAGGGGTCAGGGTCGGGGCTTGCCTTGCAGCCACACACTGGGGTCAGGGTCAGGGCTCACAGCCCGGCACAGGGGTCAGGGCTCACAGCCTGGGGTCAGAGCTCGCAGCCACACAATGGGGTCAGGGTCAGGGCTCACAGCCCGGTGCAGGGGTCAGGGTTGGGGCTCACAGCCTGGCGCAGGGGTCGGGGCTCACAGCCACACAATCGGGTAGGGGTCGGGGCTTGCAGCCGGCACAGGGCTCGGGGTCAAGGCTTACAGCCACACACTGGGGTCGGGGTCGGGACTCGCAGCCGCACGCCCGGGTCGGGACTCACAGTCCGGCGCAGGGGTTGGGGTTGGGGCTTGCAGCCTGGCGCAGGGGTTGGGGCTCGTAGCCCCGCAGCTCCACACAGGGGTGGGGCACGCAGCCACGCGTCGCGGTCGGGGCTCACAGTCCGGCGCAGGGGTCGGGGCTCGCAACTTGCAGCTGCACGACCCCCCACATGACCCGAGGGGTCGCGACCCCCAGTTTGAGAACCAATGCTTTATAATTACTGTAGGGTGTATTCTATTTGTTTTCCATTTACATTGTACATTTGTCATGCAGCAATGTGCATATTATATGACTGTGAGCCCTGACCGCGATGCATGGCTGCGAGCCCCACCCCTGTGTGGAGCTGCGGGGCTACGAGCCCTGACCCCTGCGCCAGGCTGCACGCCCCAACCCTGACCCCTGCGCCGGGCTGCGAGCCCTGACTCCGACCCCATTGTGTGGCTGCGAGCCCTGACCCTGGGCTGTGAGCCCTGACCCCTGTGCCGGGCTGTGAGCCCCGACCCTGACACCAGGGTGCAGCTATGAGGCGAGCCCCGACCCTGACCCCTGCACCGGGCTGCGAGCCCCGACCCCCACAGTTCATGATGCACTATGATGCACACCTTATATGTATTAGTTGATTTTGTACGCGGATCTTATGATTAAAATAAATAAATGTTCTATTATCATTATTATTCTTGTTATTTACGTATTTTTCTTTTTTTTTTTACAAAGTAACTACTATTAAATTATATGGAGGGGGGAAGGCGCAATTTTATATTCTTGCCTCGGGCGCAAAAAGAGCTAGTTACGGCTCTGCCTTGATGAAATTAATGGGACTACTTGTGTGAATAGGATATGGCTCTGAACAGAAGCGGCTCCAGGCACCAGCACTCCAAGCGCGTGCCTGGGGCGGCAAGCCGCGTGAGGCACCCTGCCGGTCCCTGTGAGGGCGGCAGTCAGGCAGCCTTCGGCGGCTTGCCTGTGAGAGGTCCGCCGGTCCTGCGGATTTGGCGGCAATTCGGCGGCGGGTACGCCGAAGCCGTAGGACCTGCGAACCTCCCACAGGCATGCCGCCAAAGGCAGCCTGCCTGCCATGCTTGGGGCGGCAAAAAACATAGAGTTGCCCCTGGCTCCAAAGTACTAATGTACACTTCTATAGCCCCTTTCACCCTAGATGTCACAGCACTTTACAAACATGAATTCAATCTAGCCTCCTGACATCCCTAATTTAGACAGATAAGAAAGGAAGTCACCCTCTGATAAAATGTAGCCTCCTCTGGGTAGCACTGCAATGACAAGAAGAGAGAAAATGAAGAAGAATGCCATGTCTGAATGACATTGTAGGAGGATTGTTTTGGTAGAACCTAATGATGTTTATTTGCATTTGTCTAGGACACCCTACTCTTGAGAATATTGCTATTGAATTCTATATGACCACATTGGGATAAGTCCTGAGCTTTACATCTCATCTGAAAACATAGAACCATGGAATCATTATGGCGTCACTTTAGTATTGGTTCAGTACTGGCTCAGAGGGAGGAGTAGCCTTTATTTCAGTCACTCATACCACTCTCTTCAGCACAGCAACTCCTAGCACCACACTGGGGCTTAGGGGTCAGTAGGGAAAAGAGCCCCTTTTACTGAATCACTGCAGCAACTCAGTTTTTCTGACCTCGCCTGACTTTGGTGTGATTTGTGATTTTAAGTTATGAGAAGTCAGATCTCATGGTTCTGAATATATACTGATCACATACAGGGATCAGAACGAAATCCAAGCCCAGACCCCACCCTGACATGTGTGGCACTGCACAAAGGGCCATAGATATATGGTGTGGGTGGAAATTTACTTTCCTCTCAAGCATTAAATATTGAATATTGGTAGAGATAAGGTAGAAGACTAGGCAGATCCTAGTAAAGGAAATAAACTCCAAGAAGAATTATTTAAATCTTTTAGGAAACCTCTGTCTGTAGAGTCATGATACATAGAAAGCCAGCGTCTATATCTCCTGTGCCCTTATGGGTTGGATTTTTTCCTGCTCTGCATTCTTTTCTCTGTCTTCTGCATTATTTTACATTCAGTGATACCTGAGAACTGACCATTGTAAGGGTGTGGGAAGAGAGTCAGGTGGGGGACTCTAGGCCAAGGATCTGTGATGGACTGCAGTATTGAGCAGCCGGAGTGGAGAGGAACAATTTAAGCTCTTGTTTGATTTTGGAAGCCCTCCCAACCTCCCTAGACAACCTACCTCCCAGCTGCTGCTCTTGATTTGATCTCTGGATGTGCGCTCCCAAGCAATTTGGCAATTTGCTGCTGTTCCTAATTTGATTTTTGAATTGGGAACTCTCAACAGGGACTGTGGAGGTGGGTTGTGTAGGAAGTACCAGTCAGGAAGGTATCCAGTGTGGAGTGTATCAGAAAGCAGGTGGGTGGCTGTGAGCATGTCCAGAAAGAGGTAAGATCAGCATTTGACAGAGCACTGGAGTATTTGCAAGGGGGCTGAGGATGGAAAACTTCATTTTTAGTGATTTAGCATGATGTGTCAGTGCTCTAAGGGGTACCAATAAAACAAAACCAAAAATAGAGAAAGCATTACATAGTATGGGAGGTGGGGGGTTAAAGGTTTATGAAAACCTATGTAGCTTTTATACAAGCTGAATACACACACATGCTGTTAGAGGCAGGAAAATAGTGGCTATGTTTTGTAATGGCCAGAAGATGGCAGGAAAGAATGAGGAATGAGAAAAGGGCAGCAAAGATACTGGGACTTTGCTAGCTTCTCTCAGGATACTCTCCCACTGTCTTGTGCACATCACTGTTAAAACTAGTTTGAAATAGAGGGACAAGGTGGGTGAGGTAATATCTTCAAAAGAGCTCTGTGGAGCTCAAAAGCTTTTCTCTCTCCAACAGAAGTTGATCCAATAAAAGATATTGTCTCTCTAAAATCCTAGGACCAACATGGCTACAACAACACTGCACACAACTATTTTGACACAGTCCAGTGAAACCTCCTTCCTGCATTTATCACAGGGTTATTTTTCTCAGCTCTCATGCTCTTTTTCCCTAGGTATCCAGTCTTTGGATGCTGTGGAAACAACGGTAGATCCACGTGGTGAGTTCCACTTTATTAGCTTATCTCAATAGACAACATTTCATACTGAAATGTCTGAAAGCACAGATTATGCTTCATATAAAGAGGGATCACCCTTGAGCTGCGGATCCTGGCAACTGCTAAACAGGACCCAGCCTTAGGGCAGGACTTGAAGGAGCCTATATCCAGTTGACAGGCAGAATGCAGTTATTCACATTGGAGTTAGGCCAGGATTAACAAATCTGCTCCAACAAAAACTATCCTGGGATCAGGGGCCGGCTCCAGCATTTCTGCCACCCCAAGCAAAAAAAAAAAAAAGCTGCGATCGGCGGCAGTTCAGCAGCAGGTCCTTCGCTTCTAGAGGGAGTGAGGGACCTGCCGACCCCGAATTGCCGCAGGTGCCGCCCCTCTCCCTTGGCCGCCCCAAGCACCTGCTTGTTAAGCAGGTGCTTGGAGCTGGCCCTGCCTGGGATCCTGAATAATAAAACTGGTCAGAGCCTTGGTTATGTATCTCATCCAAGATGATGTCTTCTGTAGTGCAAGCATTCTGTAGGGTCACAGTGTCTGTAGTGAACAAAGTGTTCTGTCTTCTATTCTCCATGGGTTCTTATACCATGGTCATCATCATAGTATCTGAGTGCCTTCTAGCAGTGCATTGAGCAATACAAGACCATCTCTCATGTGTAAAAGAATGGAAAAATGCGCTCTGCTTAGTCACCCACAGCATTCCCTGCAGCACAGCACTCGGTTGGAGGATTCCCCTCAGTACAAGAGCAGCTTCAGAATATTCCCTTGACATTTCATTTTTAATGGAACATGATTTTTCAATAAAATGGAAAAAAAATGTCTTCAAAATCTGGAAAAAATGTGTGTGTTTTTTGTGGCGGGGAGAGGGGGGAAGGCATATGTTCCTGGCACAAACTAAAAAAAAAAAAAATCCAGCAAAATTTAAAAAATAATAATTTAAATATTTCTCAGGAAAAAATCATTCCATGATCAATACTGACTCAGAAGAAAAAGAACCCCCTAGATGAGTCATTAGCACCACTTTCTGAAGAACCCTGGATTCTTCTTGAAGGTCTCATACACAAATACTGTCCCTGCTGAGCTTGCGGGATCTTACTTGAGCTCAACCCTAAAAGGGCTTAGATTACATAAAACTACCTGCCATTAATTTAATGTGTTCTGCTTGATTCCCTAGAGCTATCTGCTATCCTTGATGACACTTTAGCAACACCCACTGGTGAGTCCCCCATTACTTGAATGTCTCCTTGAAATTTATTGTTCTCATTGTGCAACTTACTTACCTTGTCACCATAAAAAGCCATTTTCTTGCACCTATGAGGAACAGCCTAAAATTATAGAGCATGAAGCTGAGGAAAGCTATACAATCAAGGGCCCTGAGAATTCATACACCTGGGTTTTCCACTCATCTGCAGGTTCAGTTTTACACACGGATTTATGGTGACCCGGTGTTTTCTACAGAATTTAACCCTCCCCCCCCCAATGGTATTTGCTAGACTTTCTATTTGAGAAGAAATCTTCTGACTATGAATCAAGGAAGTACTGTCTGCTTCAGCCTGCAGAGAAACCAGCAACAGTGCAAGTGAGGCATGAACAGTTCTCTTTCCCTCTCTGGGGTTTTGACTGATGCATAGTGATAGCAATTTTAAGCATTGTTATTTATTTCCCTGCTCACGTTCATCTCTGAAACAGCCAAATAATGTGCTTATCCAGTGTGGATGTTCCACCCATTTGAAAAGATGTCAGTCTGCTTGCTTTAAAGATTGGAATAACTGACTATCCTGTAAGATTTTATTGTCCTCCCTCAGCACTGGATTCCTCTCCCCGCACTGCACCAGAGCAGGGTGACCAACATTCTAGTTGAACAAGATGGTTCAGGGGATGTGCCTGTGTCATGAGAAATTATGTTGAAACACAGGTTTTGTTAGGGTTGCCAATCCTCCAGGATTGTCCTGGAGTCTCCAGGAATTAAAGGTTAATCTCCTGACCTCCTGAGGTCCCTTCCAACCCTGATATTCTATGATTCTATGATTATGTCATGTGATGAAACCTCCAGGAACATATCCAACCAAAATTGGCAACCCGAGGTTTTGTCCCAGTTTCAACATAAACATCTAGCTGCCTGCCTGACCACCTTCTCTCTACCCCCACCTCCTGCCTGTTCCTGCTACCATGCCCTACCTCCTCCACAACAGTTCAGGTCTCAGATGTCTTTGTGTTAGGCCCCAATGCTGCTAACCTCCTGGTGTTGCACATTGAGGCAGCTAGGCCCTTAGTGCCTCAGACTGAGCGGATTCTGGAGATGAAGAGAGGTGGCTAGAAAACCACTATGGGTGTAGTGAGGCGTTTGGAAGGAAAGGAAAGGTGGCACCCACTCTGTCAAGGTGCCACCAATTGGAACCACTTGGCTGGTTTCCAAACCGTTCTACATCGTAAGACAAGCCTTTCATCTGCTCAAACACTGCTGGCCCATCTCAACATGCACAGCTTCCAAAACACTCCCGTGAGTCCCCACTGGCAAAACTCCCATACACATCGCCCAACCTCACCCCCAGAATCTTCCCCTGCTGGAAAGCTGGAGTACTTTGGAGTTAATCCCTTAACCTGGGTTGCTCTGCTTTTGGGTTTGCTTGAGAGCAACATGATAAGCTTCCTCCAAAGCAAGACCTGATCACACTGTTACTGCAGCGCTCCTAGCCCTGCTGACCTGGGAAAGTGAGAGACCAGGTGTGCACTGCGGAACATGATGACCATCTGTCGTGTGTAGCGTAATGGAAGAGTTCATGCTGCTTAGTCACCCACAGCAATCCCTGCAGCACAGCATTCCATACAGTAAATTGCTGTAAAATAAAGTAAAATAGCTTGAAAAATATTCCCTTGATTTTTTTCCCTTTAGATGGAAAATGGCTTTTAAAAAAAAATAGATTTTGTGTGTGGAAAAAAATTACTTTTCTTCAAAGTCTGGGGGAGGGGGAATCCATTTTTGGAGGTGGGGCAGTGTTCCTGGAAAAAATTCAACAAGAATGAAAAAAAATAATTTAAATATTTATCAGGAAAAAAAATCATTGCATGATCTGTTCTGTTCAATACTGACTCAGAAAAAAGAGCATCTTCTAATTGCATCATTAGCATAACTTCCTGAAGAACCGTGGATTCTTCTTGGAGGTCTGTGATCTAAACACTGACCAGGCTTGTCCCTGTTGAGCTTGAGGGATCTCACATGAATTCAACCCTAAAAGGGCATAGATTCCATAAAACCACCGAGGTTAATTTAATGTTTTCTGCTTGATTCCCTAGAGCTATCCGCTATCCCTGATGATATTTTAGCCACTCCCACTGGTGAGTCCCCTATAACTTGAGTTTCTCCTTAAAATTTACTCTTTCATTCTGCAATTTATTTACCTTTTCACCACAAACAGCCATTTTCTTGCACCTTTGAGGAACAGCCTAACATCATAGAACTTGAAGCAAATGAAAAGTCCTACAACCAGGGGGCCTGGGAATCCATGCACCTGGATTTTGTGCTCATCTGGAGGTTCAGTTTTACACATGGATTGCTGGCGACCCAATGTTTTCTACAGGGAAAAAAAAGGCATTTACTAGACTTTCTATTAGAGAAGAAATCCCACAGGTTTCAGGAGAGGCTTGCAGTGATTTTGCAAAAATTCCTCACTGTTTCCAGTATACCTACCTATTAGGTCCCATTTTCCTTCTACCCAGCCTTCTGGTGTAGGATTGTTGCCTACGGGGCTTTGTCCACTCTACTTTAAAATGTCTCAAATGCTGGACCTTCCACAACTCCCCATGGGTGTCTATTCCACAGTGTCACAACCAGCTAGAGTGAGTTCACTGAAACCAGATGTTATCAGAGGGCTTTCTTCTTATTACTTATGCTTGGTTTCCTTAGGTGCCAGTAACCTTTTCTCTGAGCAAGTCACCATAGCACTGACAGGTGAGTCCTTTTTACTTTAAATGTACTGTTGTCATTGTTTGCTTTATTTTCCTTGTCTCTAAAAACTACTTTTGCAGCTTCAAAGGAACAGCCTAATATCATAGGCATTAGGTGTGGGGAGAGACCACATCTTTTCCTCCTTGCTTCAGCTACTGCAGCACTCTACCTTAGAGGCCTTCTCCTGTACCCTTTGAAGTCAATGGCAAAACTCCCACTGACTTCAGAGGGAGCAGGATTGCTCCCTAGAATGGTGATTCTCAAACAGTGGCCAGGGGACCACCAGTTGCCCAGGCAGGCTCTTCTGTGGTTGCCTAGGGGACTGATATACTGGGAGGGGAGTTGGGTCAAGGAGAAGATATCTGATGAAGTGAAAACCTTGGAAATGACTTCTCCACAGCTAGTTCTCTAGGTATTTCTCCATCCCACATGAAAATGACTCAAACAGTTGAGGCTTCTGCCACTTTCCATGGTGAGAATGTATTCTATAAGCTAATGCACCTCACTGCTTTTGTTTGCCCTTGTATCCTGACATTGTCTTGCTATGCATTATGAATTAGATGCCTTCAGTTCTCTGATTTCTCGGCAACACTTTCATTTGGGGAGGACATTTTTCTCTAGACCTGTAAATAACCACTGTTCATTGCAAAGTCATGTCCATTTTTTAGAATAACTTCACTTTGTTCTCATTATCCATTATATCACAAATAATTCCATCTCTAATTAGTCCATTTGTTAATTGTTCAAATGTACATGACTTTGCTTTATTACATAGGCCTGTTATTTAATGACCAATGGTCTTACTTGGCAGCTAGTTTCTAGTAAAGAAAGCATGCCCTTCCCAATGACGCTCTTTCATAGTCCACATTATACTAGATATTTGCGAATGGCTGTGACTAGCTGTTTGCAATCCCCATTACAAACCCCTTGCAGTGTATTGAGGTCTCCAAGGCTCCTGCAACTGCCAAGTGTAGCATGTGGAGGTTTCTTCCCTCCAATTACTGGGCAGTGCAAATTGCTTCCAAGAACTTTTGAAGCACTGCCGCCTCCCCTTTCGGTTTTCTGCCAGGCTTCCTCCAAGACTGAGGGGTTCAGCTGGCTTCATTTGCTGTGTTCTTATGTTTCATCCCTTTCTCTGTATCTTGACTGCAAGCTATTTGTGACAAGGACTGCCTTGCTATGTGTTTGTACACTGTCTAGCACAGGGGTAGGCAACCTATGGCAGGCATGCCAAAGGCGGCACACGAGCTGATTTTCAGTGGCACTCACACTGCCCGGGTCCTGGTCACCAGTCAAGGGGGCTCTGTATTTTAATTTAATTTTAAATGAAACTTCTTAAACATTTTAGAAACCTTATTTAGTTTACATACAACAATAGTTTAGTTATATATTATAGACTTATAGAAAGAGACCTTCTAAAAACATTAAAATGTATTACTGGCACGCAAAACCTTAGAGTGAATAAATGAAGACTCGGCCCACCACTTCTGAAAGGTTGCAGACCCCTGGTAGCACAATGGGGTCCTGATCTCACTTGGGACCTCTGGGTAGTACAGTAAGACAAACATTAAATCATTTTCATCATGTAATAAAGTTCTGAGGCATAGGAGTACTAGTAAAAAAGCAAACTTTATTTTCTAGCCCTGGTAGCATGACATGGGTCTGGGTTGAAAAAGGTACAGCCCCTTCACATGATATGTGCCAGCAGCTATTTTTACAGGGGGGAGGGCAGTGTATGAGTGTAAGGGTCTGGAAGGGAGGTCAAGTGTCTTGTAGGGAGGGAACAGCTGTTTAGAGTGGGTAAGGGAGCTTTGTTGCAAAGGGTTGGAGATGGTGAATCTGAAGACCGAGTAATGTAATAGTTATCCTTTGGGATGAAGTAGAAATAGGTTATTATTGAAATAGGATTGTTCCAGGCCATCTGCACTTGTATCATTCTCCATTTCATAAATTCCAAGGCCAGAAGGGACCATTATGTTCATCCATCTTGTGATCACTTTTACTACAGGTTTTTCTGCTGTGACAGTGAAGCCTGGATTGTGCCCTAGTGTCCATGGAGGTAATACACGGGGACCTGGTCGGCACAGGGGACCCCCACGACGTGGGCGTCCAAATCATGACTCATCTGATGAGTCTGGCTCAGATTCGAAGGAAAGCAGGGGCCGGGGTCGCCAGAATCCTTGCTTGGCTGCACCCTGTAGGGGAGATGCAGACTGCAAAGGAAACCTGAAGTGCTGTGCAATTGAACGGTGTGGGCAAAAGTGTGTAAAACCTCTCATTAGAAAGCCCAGCTGGCAACATAAGAAAACACCTTGAAGATTCCATCATTAATTGTCTTGGTTCTTGTGGGGGATGAATCAGATGTTCCTCTAGCAGGTGTACAATTAAAAAAAACCCAGCATTTTAAAAACATTTTCCAAGTTGTGTGTCCATGTGTTGTTTTGAGTGACTTCACACAGTCTCTGGAGGCCGAAGTTCTCTCTTTAGCCCCAGATTGGATGCAGAATGGGCATGGCAGTGCCTGCTACGAGGGGACTGAAGGCAATCAGTGGATTGTGTGGTGGGTTTGTTTTGTAATTTAGACACCTGTTCAACCAAGAGCCTGAGACCCACTACCTCATTTCACATCAGGCAAGAATGACTTCTGGTCATTTCCATCTTGGGCCAGATTGGAATCAGTAGTCCATAGATTAAAAATTCTGAATCCTATTCCTCAGGGACTTGGACCAACTAGTCCTCACTCTGAGAACGGTTATAACTCAGATAATCTTGGGCTAAATGATTTCTTTCTTCAAATCAGCAGTCACAAAAGGGGTTAAACATAGCTCAAACAAAGTTTTCAGCAGATTGTTCCAAGTACCCCAGATGCAGAGAAGACATACAAGGTAGCCTATACTATCCCTAAAAGAGCAGCCCTACTCAGCCAGCTAGCAGAATGGAAGGATATACACACTAGCAGCACTAACATATGCCCAGACAGTAGGGGGCAATGGTGAAAATACATCACCCCCTGCATCTCATGCCCTTAGATTCAGCTCTTGTTACAATGAATAAAGAATCTACACAAGTAGTTCTGACCTATTTCAAACATTAGAGGGCAGCAGTGCACACAGCTGAGTTTTCTTCAATGCAGCCATAATATTTCGAAGTTGTCTGAATAATTATCATTTGCTTTGTTTAATTTGTGGTATGTCCCTTCACTCTGTGGAATGACCAGTTTCCCACAAAACATCCGTTCTGCTGTGGAGGTTCAGAAGGATTAGGGTGAATGAAAAAAATTATTAAATTAATATTTTAAAAAACTATTTATGTTGCCAATTTATTAACACAAAGTTATAGTAAAAGGTTACAAATAAGGGGGAAGGCCAACCTGGCACAAAATGCTAGCAGCATGGTGAATCTGATTCTTAGCATCCAGCAGAAAGCTGAACATAGAAGAGCTATGTAGTGTAAACAGTGCATGTCACACACATTAATTTCATTGTGGTATATTTATTATTTAAACAGAGATTACTGCAGACATGGGGAAACAAAACTTACCAACTCTGAGCATTTTCAGATACAACGAATGCACATCGCCTCTGACACAGATCTAATGGGCCCAGCCATGCTCATCCTTCAACACTGACCTATATAGTCCATCACCAATTCAGTTAATCCAGGCTGCAGCACAGCTCCAGCCACCTCTTCTGTCTTTTCAGATGATCACCCTCTTCATGATGATAATTAACAACTTTCATCCAAGTTGCTCAGAGTGAGGTTGGCAAATGTTATTGTCCCCATTTTATAGACTGGGAATCAGAGCAGGCAAGGGCCTGAATTTCATAGAGTTGCCAACGTTGATTGCAGAAAACCAAACATCGTTGCCCTCCCCTTCCCCCGAGACCCCACCCCTGCCCTTCTCTGAGGCCCCACTTCTGCTCACTCCATCCCCCCTCCCTTGGTCACTCGGTCTTCCTCCCCCCCTCACTTGCTTGCTCTTTTTCACTTGGTTGGGGCCAGGGGTTGGGGTATGGGAGGGAGTGCAGGCTCCAGGAGGGAGTTTGGGTGTGATAGTGGGCTCAGAGCTGGGGCACGGGGTTGGGGCGCAGGAGGGGGTGTGGGCTCCAGGTGGTACTTACTTCAGGCAGCTCCCGAAAGCGGTTAGCATGTCTCTCTGGTTCCTAGGCGGAGGGACAGCCAGGCGGCTCTGCACACTGTCCCCGTACACAGGTGCCACCCCCACAGCTCCCATTGGCTGCGATTTCCAGCCCATGGGAGCTGTGGAGCCGGTGCTCGGAGCCTCCTTGCTGTCCCTGTGCCTAGGAGTGGGAGGGACATGCCGGCCACTTCCGGGAGCCGCGCGGCACCAGGGCAGGCAGGGAGCCTGCCTTAGCCCCTCTGCGCCACTGACTGGACTTTTCAGTGGTGCTGACTGGAGCCGCCATGGTCCCTTTTCGACTGGGTGTTCCAGTAAAAAAAACGGACACCTAGCAGCCCTACTCACAGGTTGAGCTGGAGTTTTTGGAGCTCAGCATCTCTGAAGACAGGGCCAAATTGATTTGCCCAAGGTCATATAGCATGCCTGTGGCAGATCTCCACTCCCAGAAATGACCGTAGAACTCAGAAATCCACACTTGCAGCCCTCCCCTCATCCCCAAACTCTAATCACCAGACAACAGTGGCACTCATTTGGCAGAAATACACGGGTTCTTATCACCTTTAAATCCATCTGCTTACCCCATAAGACCCGAAGATGATGTCCTCCCAGCATTCCCCTATCCACTCCTGTTCTTTCTCCATTCCCAAAGGGAATGAAAAAAACACACCATCTTATCCCCACCCCTCACTCTGTAATGCCTGAGCTCCCGCCTACTCTAGGCCTACAGCCTTTGGTCCTGCCTCTCTTCCTGGAGCCACTCTGAACCACATGCCTGCCAGTTCCTGCTCACTCCTGTACTGTTCTCCTAATACAACGTAGCTCCCTCTCTGCTGAGATAGCAGCCAGGAACCAGCAGCAGGGGCAAGCAAGTCATACTAGGTAGAGTTACCATATTTAAATACTGAAAAAAGAGGACACTCCAAGGGGCTCCCGCCCCACCCCAACTCCGCCCCTTCCCCACCCCAACTCCACCCCTTCCCCGCCCCCATTCCAACCCCTTCCCCAAAGTTCCCACCCCAACTCTGCCCCCTCCTCTGAGCACCCCGCATTCCCCCTCCTCCCTCCCACTCTGATCTTGGTTGGGGGGGTTGCTAAGTGCTTCATAAACTGTAAAACGTTTGTAAAACCTACAAAGTGAGGGTGAAACAGAGAAAAGTCTGTGAGCAAAACAAGCTGCCAGTGAGGGAGGCATGGTTATCTATATGAGATATTTTTATTTAAGAATCCATGGTAATACAAATAGTAATGATAATGATAGTGGTAATGCTACAAATAAGCGGTTAAGATTGAGACCTTATTCTAAACAAGAAAATAAATCTAAACCATGGAGAATGCAATGAAAATTAATATTGATTATTAGGAATAATGGTGAGGTAGGAATAGCATCATGGTGGTCAAGGAGAAGGGATTCCGCTAGGGCCAGATAGTAACCATGGTTCTAGTTAGTATTTGGGTGAAAGCACATTCACCGCTTAAATACAGTTCTCTGGTTTAGTTATTTGGTACAGTAACTTGCAAACCGTGAAACCGGTAGCGCTCTGGCAAAAGACGCTCGGGGGACCCCGAGTGCGAGTGGCTGCAGCAAAACTAACAACTCACACCGAGATGATGTCACAGCGGCGACCCCCCCGCCCCCCACAAATTCGGAGAGCCTTAATATAGTTGAAATACACTGAATTGCAGACTTGTGGATGGACAGAATGGAAAAAAAGTAGCTATTTTGCTAAAAATTAAGGACAGCTGTTAGTATACAGGACTTCTGGCACTGCATTTCTGACTATATCACTGCCTCATTTGGTGACCCTGGGCTCTACACACAGATTTTGTGCCAGGGTAACTATTTTGGTTAGGGGTATAGTTTTTTTTAAACCAATTTAGTTATCCCAGTACAACCCCAAGTGTGGATATAATTCTATACTGGTACAAGCACTTTGATACCAAGTCCATACCAGGAAGTTGTCCCACTTTCATTATACTGGTACTGTTAAAATGAGAGAATTTTCATGCACCACCAAGGCCTTACACTCGATCTGTTTCCACCTATTTATGATTTTCCACTTACCGCTTTGTGATGCTCATGCTGAAGGAGCTCTACAAGCATAAAGTATTTTTATGGCTGTGTATCACGAGTGGGGTGCGTGGCTAGGAGCCTGACCTTTGCCTCTCCTCACAAGATATGAAGGTGCAAGACCTGGGTAACGTTTTCCCCTGGGTCATGGTTTACACACAGGGCTAACAGGGCATGCAGCAGCCCGATTAATTTTCACCAGTTCCATTCAGGAAAGTAAATGGAGACACGGGAGGGGAGGAAGGGGGGGATCCTGTCCCGCAGACACACCCCAACAACATCCTCCAGGCAGCTCAACCCGACTAGTGGCTCCTCTTATGCCCCAGGTTCGCCAGCCGCCCCGGCCCCTCCAGCTTGCCCTGTGACTGGTGCCCGGGGCTGGGGGCGCAGCTCCAGCCCCAGGGGGATGCAAATCCGGACAGTGCTGGCTCCCCCAGTGAGCCTCCAGGTGGTACCGCAACACGCTGGAGTCCACAACCCCCTCAGGGGCGCCCCCCAGCCCGGCTCTGGCTGGCGAGTGGCGCCCAGAGACACCCCCCACCCAAAAGACCGGAGCCTGTGTCCCCTCTCCCCCGAAGGCTTGCTGCCTCACAGGGGCAGGTTGGTTGCGTCACAGTGGCCGCTGGGAGTTGTAGTTCTCGGCCGCTCCCCTCTCCTGGCTCTCCCTGGAGCGCGAGGCCCAGCCAGACTACAGCCCCTGGCATGCCCCAGGCAGGAGCAGAGTGTCGCACCGAGATGATGTCACAGCAGGCAAAATGCCCCCCCCCCCCCCCCCCCCACACACACACACAAATTCGGAGAGCCTAGCCTCCCTATTTTCCCGGACATGTTCGGCTTTTTGGCAATTCCCCCCGGACGGGGATTTGAGGACCAAAAAGCCGGTCATGTCCGGGAAAATCCGGATGTATGGTAACCCTAATACTAGGAACTCAGGCCTGGTAAAACATGGAAAAAGGCAGGTCAGGAGAGTCCTAGCACAATCTATCAGCTGCCAGAAATGTTTCCTCCCCACAGTGCCTCCCAGTGGCCACCCAAAAGCCTTCGCTATTAACCTGTCCCTGGGTTCCATCCACCAGATGAACAGCCAGTTTTTTAAAGGGTTAAAGGCAACTGTTTATGTATAAAATCTTATAACTATAGCTTCCCTTTCACATCTTGGGAATCAGCACTGAGGATTCTGGGGCCTATGTGAGGCTGTGAATAGCTATGAGTGAAGGTGCAATCAGAGTCCCTAAAAGTCTGGAGGAGTTTGGGTTGAACAGCTGTTTGTGACCTGCAGGAAGTCTCATCTTCTTTATATTCCTAGGAACAAAAAGGGAATGGGACTAAAACTCAGGAGCTGCCTTTTTTCCACCCTGTTAATAAATTATAAAACACAAATAGGAATCAAAGTACCACAGAATACAAAATACTCCTAGGAATTTAACAGCAATATCCTACAAAACTAATCTTAAATGCTATGTAGTTCTAAGACTTAAATGTTTCTGTGATAAAGCTGATGTCACTGGAAGGTGGGTTATGCCTCTTCAGTCTGGATTTATTTGTGCATCATATTCTAAAGAGAAAGAGAAGAAAGGAGGAAAGTTCTACTGAATTACAAAGTTTTGAGGAATCCCCTCAATATAAAATAAGAATCAATGTTAGGGTCACAAAGAGATTAATCTATGTATTCAGAGAGCTGTGGATTTCTCAGTCATATCTCTGTTATGGTCCTATTTATTGATTATAGGATGCTCTAAAAGGTTTGCAGATACTATGGTGATGGGCACTGTTATAAAAACTTGGCTAGATAGATTATATTTATGTTACTGATTTTGGGTGCCTTCATTCTGAGGTTCCCAATATTGAGGAATCTAATTGCCTCCGTTTGGGACCCAAAATTTTGTGGTCACTTTTGAAAATGTTGGCCTTAATGTCTCATGGAAAGGGGGCAACATGTCCCTTTGGTTAGCACAGACTCCTATAATTTAGGGCTCATGCACAGAGAGGGATTAGGGTATCCTTTGTTCAGGGAATGGTGGGGGAGGACTTTGTGAGTAAGATGGGAAAGAGCATTGGAGGCTAAGGGGCAGAGCAGGATTTACTTACAGGACTGGTCTTCACTTCCCACATTATCCTGGGTGTTGCTAGATCCCTCTGTAATGAGAAAACCAAACAGTCACCTCTCTGGGATTCTCTTCATCAAAGGTTGTAGTGAGAAATTCAAAGGTCTGGATCAGCCGAACAGGACACTGTCGTGCCTGGGGAAGTGGGCGGAAATGAGAAGAGGCCTGAGGGGAGACTAGTGTGACCCAAGGGTAGAGGATGGAAAAAGGGGATGCCCCAAAAGAGGCTAGAGAGGACTTTTTAGCTCATAGCAGTTATGATTTCCCATCTGCTTGGAAGAAGCCGCCATGCAAGGAACCAGCTAGGAAGATTCTAACCCATCCAAGGTGCCACAACCTCTTCCTCTCTCTTTCCATCCAACCAGATCAACCTCAGAAGTATAGAGAACCTCAAATTCAGTCCATTGGATCCCAAATAACCTCCACCTAGGGACCATTTATCTGGACCTTGGAGAGTATTCAGGGACAACACCAGAGAAGGAGACCAGAAACCAAAACTCACGTGCTCCCTCAGTCACAGATTCTCCATTCAAACTGGTGCTGGGTTCAGCTGCAGAAAACAAGAACATTTAAATATCAGGAAAATCCATAGGGTCAGTTCCTCACAATGAACCTCTCTACAATTTATTGGGCCACTTTTCTCACTAGCTATGACCTTTCTTCAATTTATAATGAGGTTCTCTGAGGACAATCCAGTGTAAAGTGCTGGACAGAACTGAGGGGCATCAATAGAGCAGTGTGAAAAGCCCAGGACTGGGACACTAGGCAGTCTGCATGTCAGAACTATGGTGCATTTGCAGAGTTTCAGGAAGAGCAGGATAGAGTCAGGATTAAAATGGCAGGGATTTCAGCAGGTGAGAGTTGAGGTGCACTGGTAGCACCCTGTGCTTGTGACTCATATGTCTCCTGTAGATATTAGCAACATCTCACTTTATGATATGCTGTTAATGAACTGCATTTTTCTGAATCTAAATCAGAATCTTGTGATAAGTTTATAGGTCCTCAGTTCATATGACTATTATTTTTACATATCACATGTATTACTGTAGCACTTAGGAGCCCTAGTCATGCACCAGGATCCCGCTGTGCTAGGCGCTGTACAAACACAAACAAAAAGGTAATCTCTACAATATTTTCCTAAATCACAAATTTTGTGCCCTCTGTATATCTTGAATACAAATATTAGGGCAAACCCTTGGTTGATGCCCCCTCAGGGCCAGGAAACCTTTGTGGTCTTTTACATTCCAATTGATGCTTATTGATCTTCAAAGAATAAAGGCAGACGGTGCCAGGACATCTGTTATGGGGAATAATTTAGACAGAGACAACTGTAGTTTGCAAACTAAATTAAAATCATGAAAAAGAGACTTCTTACATGTTCCATCCAGCGTATATAGGTCAGTGGAGATGGTCCTGGATTCATCTGTGTAAAGAACATCAAAATTATAGGGAAATGTATGGTTGCATTATTTTAAAGAAAAATTCTTCATAAAACCTCATAGGGCTGCAGGGCAGGATTCAGGAGCATATTGCAGATCTGTTTGGGAAGCCCATGACTAGGGCAGCAAGGAGGCTACAAGGCAAGATTATGGGGCATTAGCAGACTTTGGCAGGGGCAGGACTGAACGCCAGTTAGCAGAATCCCCAGAACTCTCTCCCAAAAATATCAGCACCTACTAACAGGGTTTTTTCCATGCAAACACTGCCAGTTTGCTATAGCGATCCACAAAGGGAAAAACTGAACTTGTGCCTTTTCTTTCCTTCTCACTGAAACACAAAAAGGGCCTCTACGGTATGTTTTTAGAGAGATTAGGGCTCTGCCCCCGACCCCCCGCTTGTGTTTTTATTAGAAATTCAGGTCCAGTCCAGGCCGGAAGAATCTATGATAACTAGATAATTAGTAAGAACGCAACACAAGAGTCAAGAGACTGAAAGTAGTGCAGCTGAGAGAAGGATTTTTCAGTCAGACTGTTTACAATTTCGATTTTTATTATTTTTGTTTTGGTTAATGTCTATTTAATTCAAATAAGCAGATAACATTCTGGAAAAAGGAAGTCTTTGTTAAAGAATGAACAGTCCCTCCAGCTTCCCCTTCTATTATGGTATGGAAAGCCAACAATATACATCTCCTGAGAGCCCCAAGAATTCCTCTAGCCAAACTAGAGGAGATGAAACTTGAATTAATGCTAAGGATAAAAAAAGCAAGAAAAAAAAAAAAGAAGACAAACAACCCTTTCAGCCCTCTTTATATCTCATAAATAAAGAAAAAGCTCACAAGCACAATTTTTAAAGCATCATTTGACACCTTTAAAATTTTCCATCTTAATCTCCTCTCCACGTCACTTTGTGCTGTTGGATTCTAGCAGGTGGCTCTTTTAGGGGAATGAGAGGTACAATGAGCAAGTTGGATAAAGACAATTACATATGGAAAAATAAAACAATGAATGAAAAGGGAACTCACTGGCTGTTCCAGTTGAATAGGCTTCATTTGTGAGGGTGCTGGATTCAACTATGGAAGAAACAACAACAACATTCTAGGAAAATCAAAAGATCTGTGCAAAGCCTTGAAAACAAAACACAATCCTATGTAAAACACACATATGTTTCAGGTTTCACTTTGCGGAAAAACTTGGGCCAGACCAGGGGCAAACGTGGGGGGAAGGTATTCTATTCAAGCCCTGCCCATAATGTGAAACTCTGCCTACTGTCTCAGAATAAATGAATGTTTGTTTAAAAGATGAGCAACGAGAAAGTTTAAAATGCTGACTTTTAAATTGTCATTATTAGGGGTCAGAGGTGAATGGTAAAATTCACACCATTAAGAGCTATGTGTGTGGCTGTCCAAAGTCTAAAGAAGACAGCACTGTGCACATTAAAATGATTTTATTAACAACCAGAAAGGCTAGAAGATTTTTTTTTTTTTAATGGAAACAAATTCTGCAGAAACTGATGGGGCTATCAGAGAAGTACTGATGCTGGGAGCCACTAAGCAAGCTAATCCCAGAGGCAGATTTTAAAAAAGATTTGGATAAGTTTAATAAGTCATTCTGATTTATGGTCTCGGCTGGAATTTAGTAGTTTTTCATCAGAGCTGTGGAAGAAAGAAGGCTTCAGGGACAGAGGATGCTGTAGGGCTGGATTAAGGGGCACTGGCAGAGCTGTGTGGGGAGCTCGGGACGGATATAGCAAGGGGTGGTGCAGGACAGTATTGAATTACAATGGCGATACTTGTGGGGGGAGAACAGGAGTTAATAGGAATAAGGGTCTTTGATAGCAAGAAGAGAAAAGAAGGGAACTGTGATAACAAAGTAACAGAAAAATGCAAGAGTGACTTACAGTACTCACTCCACAGATCTCCACTCCCACTGGTGCTAGATTCCTCTAGAAAAGAAACAACATGGTATATACAACAGGGTATATAGGACAGAGATAGTTGATTTACCCTCAAATTGCTCCAGACATGTAGGTGCCTATGGCCAGCAGATAGTCCTACACGTCAATGTAACTAAGTTAGAGAACATACGAATACTGGGAAATACCCAGTTGAGACCCTCTGAAGTAAAGCCCAAAGTTTCTTCCAGAGTAAAGCTGCTCAACTAAAGAAAAAAGAAATTGGTAAATAAATGGGCAAGCATCATCCTGTTGCTATATATAGAGTCATATTCACGAGGATTCTGATGTCTACTGGGGATTTATTAAGATGTTCACAAAACCTGGACACTTCAGGAATGTAACACAAATTTGTCTAAAAATGCTGTTTGTTAGTATGAATTCTTCTCTTTTAAATGTTTTAGCCATTCAGCTAAGGAGCAGAAACAATACCATGAGATGATCAATCACATCTCACAGATAGCTACAAATGGTTCATCTGTCAAGCTATAAAAGCCTTGTATGGCTTGCCACAAGGACATGAAATATGACATGAAAAAATACATGCAATCAAAGGACACTCACTGAACTCTTCTCCAGTCACAAAAGAGGTAGGTTCAGCTAGAGAAAAAGAAACACATCATATGCATATCAGCCAGGAGAGTTGATTAATGCCATTCTCTTCCATAGAATTTTTCATAGTTTGGTGGCCTTCGTCATCTGTTTATACTGATGCACTCCAGTGCTACTGGCCATCCAGGAGAGCTTGCAATTGGACCCAGAGTGAGAAGGGGACAGCTGCGGGTTAGGATTTAGGTGCACTAGCACAGCTAGGTAGTAAGTTACAAGGAGTAACAGGAGCAGCTGTGGGTGAAATTGAGGGACATTGGCAGAGGCCTCTGAAGAGCCCAAGGCTTGAATAGCAGGGGGACTGCTGGGCAGAATTGGAGGGCAGTTGCAGAGCTGTGTGGAGAGTCCAGAACTGGAATAGTGAGAGGTGCTGGGCAGGATTTAGGGACATTGGCAGAGTTGTGTGGGTGTCTCAGACTGGAAATAACAGGAGGTATTGTGGCAGGACTGAGAGGCACTGGTAGAGCTGTGTGCATCAGTTCCCACAAAAGGTCCCGTGCAGCACTGCCACCTCAATTGTGAAGAGTAAAGAAATAATGATAGCACAGTAATAGGAAAAACAAAATTAACCTACCAGATCCAGTCTTGTATTCTCCACTCACACTGGTTACAGGGTCCTCTAGAAAAGCAGCATAAAACAACATCCAAATATTGGAAAATTCAAAGAACAAATCAAGTGTCTCAATGAATTTCTCCATGATTAGATTTGGAATGCCAAAAGACAATGCAGATTGAGATTGACTCACCTGTAGCCTCTAAGCTTGAGTCTTCAGTATAAAAAGTAGTTATATCTAGGGAAAGCCAACACAAAAGATCAATTAGTTGCTTTCAAGAAATTCTCTTCTCATTTCTCTGCCTGCTAAGGTTAAAGTGTGGTTAGACTCTGAAAATCACACCTTGGATAATGACCTTGTGTGAGACTCACATATATTTCCTCTGACTGCGAGAACTGGTTGGGAATTTTTCAGTGTGTAAGAGTTTTTCAGTGGAAAATGCAGATTCATCGAGCAAGAAACTTTTCTCACAAAAGGGATGGCTTCAATAGAACTCTCACTGGGAAAGTTTCACAGGTCCAGGGTGAAATTCCTTGTCAAAGAGGTACCCATCCTCCAATAGTCTGGTGATTATGGCACTCACCAAGCATACAAGTGACATGGGAAAAGCAGGTTTAAGTTCTTGCTGTTTACAGGGAGTGGGGACTTGAACACAACTTGCCTAACTTATGAGCAAATGCCCTAACAACTGGGCTACAGAGCATATGTAAATAATTGAATATTCATTAGGCCAGAAAGAGTGAGAAACTGACTTGCTAACCTAGGTATTAGGGCACTCTCCTGGGATGTAGGGGACTTATTTTCAAGTCAGCTAAGGGAGAGCAGGAACTTGAAGAACCTGGTGGTCCTACGTCCCAAGTGACTGCCACAATTACCTGACTGTTTGGTGGTCTGCCTCTGTTTTCTTGTAAAAAATATAAAAAATCTTGATTCCATCCCACAGCGGAACAGAACGTTTTTGAAATTGCGAGAATTATCATGGATTGGGAAAAATATTTCCCGCCTAGCTCTGGTCACTTAAGTCTAATGATTTTTTCTAACTGCTCATGCTGCAAACTAGGATCTGGAAATCTAGATGTGTTCTTGCTGCATCATATCTATTATTAGAGGTTCTACAGTCCGAATTTAGCTGAAAATTTGCTGATGATGCATGAAACAGAATGGACTCCAGCCCTCTCTCCCAAAACTGCAGTTTCTCCTGCAGCATTAACCATGGCAAACACTTGTTTCTGTCAATAAAATCAAACTGACTGACTACTTCTCAGTGACTCATTTATTCAACAAACTAAGCCTCTTTGTTCATAAATTGTCCATGAGCAGTTTAGGATTTTCTTAAATATATTCATTATTAGATGAATAATAATAACAATTCACTGTTAATCATTCTGAAGATTAGTCTCTAGATTTAATATTTGAAATGTAAACTGTGTTGGTTAACTTTCATTGGACACAGAGGTCACATGGCATTATTTCTCTTCTCTGACTGAATGAGTGTAATTCTTAGAATCAATATATTTTGCATATGTTTGCAATTATGAATTTGAATTTTGCTTTCTGTAAATCTTCTCTAATATGCCCTTAAAATTTTCTATTTCCATGAACATGCCTGTTGGATAGCCTTGGAAAGTAAATACAATAGAAGTGTGAACACAGCCAAACAAAATTCCATTTTTTTCACAGTTAATACTGGAGAAAATGTTTTGTAGTATTTGCTCTTATTCTAACAGATGGGACTCAAAATGCACATGGAGCAAGTAAGTTGAGTAACAAGGTGTTATTTATAAAAAGCCACATTTCTAGTGGAACTTTAAGCTGTAGAGCGCACTAAGATAAAACAAAAGGAAAAATTATATATGCTAGCCACTAGTTTAATGTGCAGTGTAGGGTTGCCAACTTTTTAATCGCACAAAACCGAACTACCCTGCCTCACCCCCTGCTTCACCCCTTCTCCGAGGCCCTGCCCCCGCTTGCTCCATCCTTCCTCCCTCTGTCACTCACTCTCCCCCACCCACACTCACTTTCACCGGGCTGGGGCAGGGGGTTGGGGTGCAGGGGGGGGAGGTGAGGGCTCTGTCTGGGGGTGCGGGCTCTGAGGTGGGGCCAGGGATGAGGGGTTTGGGGTGCTGGAGGAGGCTCTAGGCTATGGGGTGGGGCCGAGGGATTCAGAGTACAGCAGGGGGCTGCGGGTTGAGGCAGGGGTTTGGGATGCAGGAGGGGGCTTTGGGCTGGAGTTGGGGTATGGGAGGAAGTGAGGGCTCTGGCTGGGGATGTGGGCTCTGGGGTGGGGCAAGCGATGAGGGGTATGGGGTGCAAGAGGGGGCTCAGGGCTGGGTGTGTGTGGGGTGCAAGCTCTGGGAGGGAGTTTGGGTGTGGGAGGAGACTCTGGGCTGGGGCAGGGGGTTGGGATGTGGGAGGGGGTTTGGGGTCCTGGTGGTGCTTACTGTGGCTCTCAGGAAGCTGCCGCCAGGTCCCTGCGGCCTCTAGGCGCATGGGTGGCCAGGGAGGCTCCATGCGCTGCTCTTACCTTGAGCGTGGGAGCTATGGGGGTGGCGCCTGCGGGCGCAAGGACAGTGCGCAGAGCCTTCCTGGCTGCCTATGCGCCATGGGGCCACAGGGATCTGGCGGCTGCTTCCAGGAGTCATGCCGAGCCAGGGCAGGTAGAGAGACTGCCTTAGCCCCGGGCCCCCGCTGCACTGCAGACCAGACTTTTAACAGCCCAGTCGGCGGTGCCAACTGGAGTTGCCAGGGTGCCTTTTCGACCGGGTGTTCTGGTTGAAAATCGGACAGCTGGCAACTCTAGCAGTGGGTGTGGTTTCCAGGGAAAGAGGTGGAATCACCATCACTAAAAAATGTCAAGTTAATACTTGGTGTTGAACTGTTAGAGATGATTTGGGCATTGAAGCTAGACAAACTTCTGAAGGTTCATGAAGGTTCTATCCAGGCTGGGGGGACCATCCAATGTGAGAGGTGCCTGCTGGTGAAATCTCTCAGGCAGCAGGTGGGAGAGCTACAGGAGGAGGTGGCTAGGTTGAGGAGCATCCGAATCCACGAGGAATCGACAGTGTCCATGTGGAGACAGCTGAGGTAGCTGTCCCAGTACACAGGACTGCTGATACACCACCGGTGGAGGAGGAGATGGCTCAGGGTGGACACTGGCAGCTGGTTACTTCTGGCAGCAGGCAGTGCTCCACCCCTGCTCCGAACCCTCCTGCCGTAGTAATAGGTAACCGTTATGCTCTTCTTGATACAGGAAAGAAGGAATCACTCCCTACAGTAAAGGAGGAAAAGCCTCGTACCCCTAAGGCTGGGAGGTCTGCTGCCACCACTGCGAATAGGAAACGTAGGGTAGTGGTGGTCGGAGACTCTCTGCTGAGGGGGACGGAGGCGCCCATCTGTCGCCCTGACATTTCATCTCGGGAGGTATGCTGCCTGCCGGGAGCCCGTATCCGAGACGTTACAGAGGCATTGTCGAGGATTATCCAGCCCTCTGACTACTACCCCATGCTACTCATCCATGTGGGCACAAATGATACTGCGCGGTGTGACACTGAGTGGATCAAGAGTGACTACAGGGCTCTGGGAGTACGGGTGAAGGAGTTTGGAGCGCAGGTGGTATTCTCTTCAATTCTTCCTGTCAAAGGTAGGGGCCCGGACAGAGACAGATGCATCATGGAGGTGAATGCCTGGCTGCGAAGATGGTGTCGCCAGGAGGGCTTTGGCTTCCTAGACCACGGGATGCTATTCGAGGAAGGACTGCTAGGCAGAGATGGCGTTCACCTTTCGAGGAGAGGAAAGACCCTATTTGGACACAGACTGGCTAACCTAGTGAGGAGGGCTTTAAACTAGGTTCGACGGGGACAGGTGAGCAAAGCCCACAGGTAAGTGGGGAACATGGAGACCGGGGAGATGGGTCGGAAACGAGAGGGAGTGTGGGCTATATTGTCAGAGAGAAAGGAGGGTCAGGACAAAACTGGGAGGAAAGATCAAACCAGTATCTTAGATGCCTAGATACAAATGCGAGAAGTATGGGGAATAAGCAGGAGGAACTGGAAGTGCTAATAAATAAATACAACTATGACATTGTTGGCATCACTGAAACTTGGTGGGATAATACACATGATTGGAATGTTGGTGTGGATGGGTATAGCTTGCTCAGGAAGGATAGACAGGGGAAAAAGGGAGGAGGTGTTGCCTTATATATTAAAAATGTACACACTTGGACTGAGGTAGAGATGGACATAGGAGACGGAAGTGTTGAGAGTCTCTGGGTTAGGCTAAAAGGGGTAAAAAACAAGGGAGATGTCATGCTAGGAGTCTACTACAGGCCACCTAACCAGGTGGAAGAGGTGGATGAAGCTTTTTTTAAGCAACTAACAAAATCATCCAAAGCCCAAGATTTGGTGGTGATGGGGGACTTCAACTATCCGGATATATGTTGGGAAAATAACACAGCGGGGCACAGACTATCCAACAAATTCTTGGACTGCATTGGAGACAACTTTTTATTTCAGAAGGTTGAAAAAGCTACTAGGGGGGAAGCTGTTCTAGACTTGATTTTAACAAATAGGGAGGAACTCATTGAGAATTTGAAAGTAGAAGGCAGCCTGGGTGAAAGTGATCATGAAATCATAGAGTTTGCAATTCTAAGGAAGGGTGGAAGGGAGAACAGCAAAATAGAGACAATGTATTTCAGGAAGGCGGATTCTGGTAAGCTCAGAGAGCTGATAGGTAAGGTCCCATGGGAATCAAGACTGAGGGGAAAAACGACTGAGGAGAGTTGGCAGTTTTTCAAAGGGACACTATTAAGGGCCCAAAAGCAAGCTATTCCGCTGGTTAGGAAAGATAGAAAATGTGGCAAAAGACCACCTTGGCTTAACCACGAGATCTTGCATGATCTAAAAAATAAAAAGGAGTCATATAAAAAATGGAAACTAGGACAGATTACAAAGGATGAATATAGGCAAACAACACAGGAATGCAGGGGCAAGATTAGAAAGGCAAAGGCACAAAATGAGCTCAAACTAGCTATGGGAATAAAGGGAAACAAGAAGAATTTTTATCAATACATTAGAAGCAAGAGGAAGACCAAAGACAGGGTAGGCCCACTGCTTAGTGAAGAGGGAGAAACAGTAACAGGAAACTTGGAAATGGCAGAGATGCTTAATGACTTCTTTGTTTCGGTCTTCACCAAGAAGTCTGAAGGAATGCCTAACATAGTGAATGCTAATGGGAAGGGGGTAGGTTTAGTAGATAAAATAAAAAAAGAACAAGTTAAAAATCACTTAGAAAAGTTAGATGCCTGCAAGTCACCAGGGCCTGATGAAATGCATCCTAGAATACTCAAGGAGCTAATAGAGGAGGTATCTGAGCCTCTAGCTATTATCTTTGGAAAATCATGGAAGACGGGAGAGATTCCAGAAGACTGGAAAAGGGCAAATATAGTGCCCATCTATAAAAAGGGAAATAAAAACAACCCAGGTAACTACAGACCAGTTAGTTTAACTTCTGTGCCAGGGAAGATAATGGAGCAAGTAATTAAGGAAATCATCTGCAAACACTTGGAAGGTGGTAAGGTGATAGGGAACAGCCAGCATGGATTTGTGAAGAACAAATCATGTCAAACCAATCTGATAGCTTTCTTTGATAGGATAACGAGCCTTGTGGATAAGGGTGAAGCTGTGGATGTGGTATACCTAGACTTTAGTAAGGCATTTGATACAGTCTCGCATGATATTCTTATCGATAAACTAGGCAAATACAATTTAGATGGGGCTACTATAAGGTGGGTGCATAACTGGATGGATAACCGTACTCAGAGAGTTGTTATTAATGGTTCCCAATCCTGCTGGAAAGGCATAACGAGTGGGGTACCGCAGGGATCTGTTTTGGGACCAGCGCTGTTCAATATCTTCATCAACGACTTAGATATTGGCATAGAAAGTACGCTTATTAAGTTTGCGGATGATACCAAACTGGGAGGGATTGCAACTGCTTTGGAGGACAGGGTCATAATTCAAAATGATCTGGACAAATTGGAGAAATGGGCTGAGGTAAACAGGATGAAGTTTAACAAAGACAAATGCAAAGTGCTCCACTTAGGAAGGAAAAATCAGTTTCACACATACAGAATGGGAAGAGACTGTCTAGGAAGGAGTATGGCAGAAAGGGATCTAGGGGTTATAGTGGACCACAAGCTAAATATGAGTCAACAGTGTGATGCTGTTGCAAAAAAAGCAAACATGATTCTGGAATGTATTAACAGATGTGTTGTGAGCAAGACGCGAGAAGTCATTCTTCCACTCTACTCTGCTCTGGTTAGGCCTCAGCTGGAGTATTGTGTCCAGTTCTGGGCACCGCATTTTAAAAAAGATGTGGAGAAATTGGAAAGGGTCCAGAGAAGAGCAACAAGAATGATTAAAGGTCTTGAGAACATGATCTATGAAGGAAGGCTGAAAGAATTGGGTTTGTTTAGTTTGGAAGAGAGAAGACTGAGAGGGGACATGATAGCAGATTTCAGGTATTTAAAAGGGTGTCATAAGGAGGAGGGAGAAAACTTGTTCACCTTAGCCTCTAAGGATAGAACCAGAAGCAATGGGTTTAAACTGCAGCAAGGGAGGTCTAGGTTGGACATTAGGAAAAACTTCCTAACTGTCAGGGTGGTTAAACACTGGAATAAATTGCCTAGGGAGGTTGTGGAATCTCCATCTCTGGAGATATTTAAGAGTAGGTTAGATAAATGTCTACCAGGGATGGTCTAGACAGTATTGGTCCTGCCATGCAGGCAGGGGACTAGACTCGATGACCTCTCGAGGTCCCTTCCAGTCCTAGAATCTATGAATCTATGAATCTATTAAAGGAATGGACTCACCCTTTGGCTCTGCCGTTGTCTCCTCAATGTAAGAAGTGGTGAAGTCTACAGAAACCAACAGCAGATGGTAAAAATTTTGAGGCACATGTGAGGGAAATGAATCTTTTTTTTTTCTGTTTTTTTCTCAATGGACCGAGTTTGGGAGCACAGAAGTGCAAGAAGATTTCAAATGGTCCTTTTCCTCCTGGGGGGATTGGGAGTATTCACTAGTTAATCTTTGTACAGGACTTGTAGTGCTGAATATCGTTAATAGTGGAGTGGTTTAGGGACCGTAAGATACTTCCACGGGACTCAATGACTTTCTGAGGTCTCTAGGAAACTAAATCATCTTGTTTTTCAAAAGGAGACGTACCAACTGTTTCTGCTGTTGCCTCTTCAGTAGAAAATCTGGCGAAATCTAGTGAGATAAAGCAAGAGAGACAGAAAAACGTTAGAAGCATTTGAGGGAAATGACTTGATTACACCATCTTAATCAAACTGTCTTATATCGTAATGGAGTATTAGCAGGGATGAAATTGAAAAAAGGGGAAATGCTGTCTCTGAAAATATTCTGGGGAGGCACGGAGCAAGGTAGGGAGCCTGCCGGCCCCATCCCCCTCCCCCAGTGGTGGTCCCGGGCCATGCGCTGCCACCCCCCTTCCCCCAGCGCCAGCAGGGGGTCCAGGGCTGCCCTCTCCAGCACCTGCAGCACCCCCAGGCAACCTCCCGCCCAAGATTTAGTCAGGGATATATAGTGCAAATTATAGACACATCCCAGGCTGTGAATTTTTGTTTACTGCCCGTGACCTGTCCATGACTTTTACTAAAAATACCTGTGACTAAAACATAGTCTTAGCCATGGATAATACAGTGTATGGAACAATCCTGCATTAGCCATGCTGGGGATTGAGAAGATGTGATCCAATACAATACATCTTTTCCTTATCTAATTTTTAAGATATTGTATTGTACCTCATAGTTGTTTGTGAAAGGCTTAGGAATAAGATGGACACCAATCTGAGCAATTTAGAGGATAAATCAAAGAAAAACAAGGCTCACCATTTGTCTGTGATGTTGTTTCCACTATGTAGGAAGTGATGAAATCTGGGGACACTAATCATAAGAGATGAGGAAACTCTCAGACATGATTGAAACTGTAGGTCATCTTAGGGCTGGGATCTCATTGAATATCACAATGAAGTCAAAAAAGCCTGAGCCATATTTGGATAGGAGGCCTCTGAGGGAGCTCATGAGCAAAGGTTGTAGAATCAGGCTTTCTGTGTTTCAACACTTACCCTCCCCACAGACGGGGTTGCCAGGATTCTTTCATTAATGTTTATACAGTGCTTTGAGGACTTTAAGGTGAACATTTTCCAAAGTGGCTGCTGGTTTTGGATATTGGGTTTTAGAAGCCCTGCAGGAGATACCCAAAAATAGAGGTTCCCAAAACAAGTGGCCACTTTTGAGAATTTGGCTGCAATTGTTGTCTGCTGTTCTGTTCAGTGTCTAAAGCTCTTTGGGTGCTATATATAAAATATGATCTGAAAGTGTGGTTTTACTCTGAAAAGTGACTGTGTAAAAATGGCTGTTCCCTATGTATATTCTGAGTTCTACTTGCTGACTTCAGTGACTAACAGCCAGCCAAGTGGTTTTGCTTCTTTTTACTCCTGTTAGCCCTGAAATGTGAACAGGGGTCAGAGAGAGGGAGCTGGATTCCACTCATCAGTAGAATCGATTATCAAGTTTCATTCAGTTGCACCTGGGCAAGCCCACTGAAGATAAAGAAGTTGTCTTAGTTGTCACTCAGGACAATAACTGGCCTGCAGAACCTGTATCAACAGGTGATGGTGCATGATCAAGAAAGAACCCTGCTTGACTGCAAACCCAGGCTGAGAAAAGAACTTTTTAACCTGTAAATGGAGACCATTTGATCTGGAGTCACTAAGACATTGACCATGGAGCCCCAAGGTGCCGTTTATTTACAACCACTTTTCAGAGTAGAAATGCATTTTCAGCATGTTAATTACACAAGATTTTAAAAGAGCTCAGTTAAGACTCCTAGCACCAGAGCCACATTAGTGGTAGGCATGGGAGGAGGTGCACTGCAAGAGTGAAGGCTGGAGATATTATGCTAGCACTGGGCAGGAGCAGCCCTAATGCCTCCTCGAACACCCTTACCAGTCACACTTCCTAGATCTTGAAAGAGGCTATGGCTAGCCCTTCCTTTAGAGCTATTGTCCCTTTGCACATGAGCACAGAGCTGTGCCTCATCCTACACACTCCTCTGAGCCTATCACTTGTACATAAGGAGTTGTGGGTCTGTGCACCCTCCCTGTCCCATTCCAGATCAACCATACCTTATAATGGATTATTAAGGTATTAGAAGGAGGACTCACCAGTAGGACTCGCTGTTGTGTCGTCACTGTAAGAAGTGACCATATCTAGGGACAACAACCATACATAATAATTAAACATATTTCATTACACAGTTTGGGGCAATTAATTAATTCCTGTCAATTCTAATCCACACAGCAAGTGGCCTGGCTCTGAAAGACCCCAGTGCCCTATTGTGTCTGAAGGACCCACAGTCTGAGAAGTCCTCTGTCCAGAGAGCCATTGATCACTTGAGGGCTTTTTCCTTGTCCCCACAAATGGCTACATGCCCCCATGTCCATGAGATGTTGAGATCTGCAGAATATTTCTGCAGTTGCACCCTGATATCCTGTGGGTTCCCTGCAATAGTGGGAGAAATAATCAGTTTCTATCTGTAGTCTTCCTCACTTAGAAAAGAAAGAGGACTCAGCTACTGATGATGAATAATTCAAAGAGCTTCCCCTCCCCCACTGGCTGGGTTACAGGTGATTGGGGTCTGAGACAGTGGCTGTGGGAATGGAGATTGAAACAGTGTTCTTGGGGCGGAGGCTGTGCTACTGCCAGAGGGCTCTGCCTGCATTGTTTGTTGGATGTGTAATCATTAGAGAATATTGGGATGCAAGCCATATCCAGATATCACCAATTTTTGGATATTATTGCCAAGTGGTCCTTTAGTAATCCTCCTAGGACTTCCTAGCAGAAACAGTCACACAAGAAGAAATGAAGAATTTTTTCATCTGATAATAGCTGCTTGGCTATTGGTAGCCTCTCACTGGAAAAAAAAATAAGCCAACCATAGAGGAATGGTTCAAAAAAGTATGGGAGGATGTGGTTATGAAAACATTAACACACCAATTACATATCCAGCAAAATAGACAAGAGGACAGATAGATATTTAAATATTTGGTTACTTTTTATTCAATACTCAAAAGCCCATTCACCTGCAAAAAACAAAACAAAACAAAACAGATCTTTCTTTCTTTCTTCCATCTACATGGCTAGGATTTGTAAACTTCTTAATGGTTCCCCCCCAAAAAATGTGTTGGATTTTTAGACCATGGGGCCTCACCTCATCTCTTCATATATCCCTGATGTCTCTTTGAAGGCTACCCTGCTTCCCCCCTTGCTCTCACTGTAACCCCACAATAGAGTTGTAGGAGCAGCTCATATGAACAGGGCTGCAGACTCAGGCCAACAAGCTTGATTTCTCTGCTACCATGGCAGAACTCAGCCTTAGGTGACACCAGCTGACAACCCCCCTCAACAAACACACACTCTCAGCAGCAGAGAATCCATCTCATTTTAGGAAATGTAATACACATCAGTCAACATAGGTAGGTTGTTATGATTAAACAGCATGTATTTTTTGAAAATGTATGTGATAGAGAATTTGGGAATCATTTTAAAAATGAAGGTAATGAGGGGAAAATTGGAATTAGTTATAGCTAAACTACTGTGTCCCTCCTAGGGAACAGCAAATGGGGCCCTTAAAATAAGAGTTGTGGTCTATTGGCTGAGGCACTAGAATAGCAGTCAGAACACCTGGATTCTATTCCTGAGTTGATCACAAATGGACTATGCCTTAACCCCATTAAAACTCAGGTTACCTCTCTGTATAATAGGGTCAATTACTTCCCTACCTTTGTAAATTGCTTTGAGAGATAGGTTTATAAAGTGCCAGGTATTGTTGTTAAGTACTAGTGACTGGCACTTTAAATTAGTGGTTTTGTTACTAAATTTCTTAGCCTCCAGAGTATGCATTACAAAGAGGGATCTTTCCCTATGTGATCACACAGTCTCAGTCAAGGTCACATATCATTTAATTTGGCCAAGCAGGGGTTAACAGATTCCCTAGATATGCAAAAATAACTTGTCCACAGTTCATACCAAATTATGAGTCAGCAGGAAAGCTACCGTAAAAAAGGGCCTATTATATTGAGCAATACAATAGTTGGGAAACAATATACAAACTGTACACCTTTTTCTGATTCTCTCCATGCCTGTTTCTCCCATTCGCTTTCTTTTTGTGTCCTTTCTCTTTTTGTCTGTCTTTCATGTGTCTCTCCCCCCATCTCTCTCTTTGTGTGTGTGTGTGTGTGTCTTTATGCCCTTTATATATTTACACAAACACTTCTTCTCTCTGGATCTCTGTCTTTCCCTATGAATTGTGTGTGTGTGTGTGTATACACAAGTGCATTTTATATCACTGTCCATTTCTGATTTGGTGGTAGGCTGACACCTATTGAATAGTCAAACATCTGCCTGGGTGAGTGTCTCTATCTGTCTCTCCCTCTGCGTGTCCATCTCTCTACCCCTCTCTGTTTATAAAGCATAAGAGTTACCTGGTATTTCTCTTGGGAAAGCCAGCACCAAAGCTAACAAGGTCGAGGTGAACAGGAACTTCTTCAGCATGGTTAGCAACTTGTGGGAAGTAAAAGCAACAGCAACGGATGAGAGCCAAAGACTGCAGCTAGTATGCAGTTGAGGAGATGTTCTGTCTCTACTTAAAACCTCTGGCCTCGGCAGGTAGCATCATTCCTGTTGGTCAGGGCCCCTCCCCTCCCAATATCAGGAAAGAACCTTAGAGGGAAGTTGAGGGTGGAGGGTCAGCGGGGTATGATAATTGCAGCTTGATGGCAGTAGCATGGGGGAGGGTAACAAAGGATGAGTCAAGGGAGTTCAAGGGAGCCATGCTGTTAAGCACCTTACTCAGTTTGCCTGTGGCAGGAGTGGCTCCTGAAACCACATTCCCACATTTTATGTGCACAGCAGGCAGTGGAAATTCCTGTTTTTCTCCTCAGTCACTGGTTTGCAAATGCAAAGTGGATCCAAGTTAAGTTGGGGGGAGGGTCACTCACCTACATCTTCTGCATTATTATCCCCTTAAGAATTTGCATTCCACCTCTGGGAAAAGGAATGGGGGCACTTTCTGAAATGGAGGATTCTTTAGCTCACACAGGAAAAAACAGAACTGAAGCCCATTAAGGACAGGAATTGGGATACCCCGGGCTGTAGGCTCTTCTGACACTAAGGCCAAAATTTTCAGAAGTGACCATTCATCTTCGATACTTCAATTTTTGGGCACCCCAAAATGACATACCTCAAGTGAGATGCCACTTCTGAAAATTTTGGCCAAACAATTTTAGGCCTAGAACCTGCACTCATTGAATTCAATAGTAAAACTCCTGTTGATTCCACTGGGAACAGGTCATTAAAGTGAAATTCTACTCTTTAAAATTGGCCCCATCTTACTCAGCAGATTTACTCCCTTTGCAGAGTTTGTCTACACTACAGTGCTGCAGTTGCACTGCTGTAGCACTTAGTGAGGATGCTGCTATGCCGATAGGAGAGCTTCTCCTTCTCGTACTACCACTGGCAGTAGCTAGGTCCAGGGGAGAAGCCCCCTCCATCGACATAGTGCTGTCTGTACAGGGAGTTAGGTCAGTATAACTGCATCTCTCAATGTTATACCCACATAAGCTTGTAGTGTAGTCCAGGGCCTAATTAGACTCAGAGCAGCTGACTTTAGTGAAAAGAATAAGATTTTTTAGTTAATTGCTCCTGTTCACTCTGCAGAGCCATCACAACTCAAAGAAGGGAGCTGGGCCCAGATCCCCAAAAGTCTTTAGGTGACTCAATCCCATTGATTTCCATGGGAATTAGGAGTCTATATACTTTTGAGGATCTGAGCCCTGGAGCCTATTCCTTCCTGTGCATCAGCTACACTGTAGTTTGCTAAGTTCCTGTGCAAAGTCATAGGCTGTGTCTACAGCGGGGAATTTTACTATGGTTACCATTCTTGCTAATATTGTTTCTAACTTTGACAAAACTTGCATTTCTTGTATGCCTGTTCTCGGGCTAAACCATGCATCCCATATCTGGTGGGTAACCAATGTGTAGACACTTGCAGGACAGTTTGTATCTGTTTTGCAGGAAGCAGAGTGGGAGCACAGAACTTGTTAATCACAGATACAAAAGTCCCACAGTCCTCCTTCAAACTTTGAAAAAGTTCTGTTTGTTTGGGGTCGTCAGACCAAAACTAGGAGGGAAGGGGACATAAGTCAATACTTATTGTGTCCAAACCACTTACAAAATATTGGACTGGTTTAAACATGAAGGAGGGTGTGGAACTATTTAGGGTGCCAGAAAGGGGGTATAAATAGGAATGAATGGGTTGAATGTGAAAGAAGGGGAACATGTAAGTCCATTTCCTAATAGTGTGGATCTTTTACACTGTGATCTAATCTCCCAAGGAGAGTGGTGAACACTTGAATGATTTTGATCTGGTCAGGTAAGAATGTTGAAGAACAGGCTGTAATGAATAAAAGTTGCCCATGTGTATTATAAAGATTCTATGCTGCAGTGAATAATTTTGAAGAAACAAAAGCTTAATTAACTTAAGATTTATAGTTATAATGATCCACTTTACAGGTGTGCTCATTTCATTATTAGAATTTATTTTATTTAAACTGAGAGAGTTACAAAAAAGGCATGTAGAGACACTGACACGAAGAACATCGAGTAGGACCATTTTCATTTAAGTTCAGAATATAGAACAAAACGTATGATACTCTATGAAATGATCTATCCAGTCCAAGCCCAATTCCATGTTTGAAACTGACCAAAGGTGGATCCCAGCAGTCCTGGATTTACCTAGTTTCAGAAGAGGACAGAAACCAATTCCAGATCTTGGTGACTGTAACCAAGGAGTAACAATCAGTAGCTGCAGGGGAGGGAGACAAAGAAAGAGACACAGCGAGAGGTGGGGGGGTCTCATAAAATATTTCCATTTTCACTTTGCTTTCACTCAGCTGTGTGTTTTGTTATGGCATCCTGGATGTTCTCTGATCACATGGATGCTATGTCCAGTGCACTCTTGCATATACTTGAAGTTTTGTCATCATATTTGGTTTCAGGGCTCTATGCATGTATAGGGGATGAGATTTTTACTTCTTGCCCTTAGTTATAGTGGACTGAGAAAAATAGTTTTTTCTGCCTAGAACAATACAAAGATTCATTCATCATTGCATTATCACTCCAGTCTCACTTCCTCTTGGGGAATCTTCTTAAGTAGTGAATTAGTGGGCTGATTCACCAGCCCTTACTAATGTGAGTAGCCCTATTGAAGTCAATGCAGTTACTCATATGGTTAAGAATTGCAGGATTGGGTTCTATGGTTGCAATCATCTTTAGATCCATCTTAAGTATAAACTCAAAGGGTGGCAAATCAGGGTTTCAATACAGATAGGAAGCCACCATCTCCCTGCTCAGATGACACTTAGACACAGGAAGTGGTTTTGAATCAGTTGTTTACTCCATGAAATGATTGTTGATAATAACACTTTGCATCTCTCTAGTGTCTTTCTTCAGAGGATGCAAGAACATTACAAACATTTATTAAGTTTCCCAACACCCTTTATGATGTCACTGTAATATAGTCATTCTGCAGATGGGCTGAACTGAGACATGGTGCAGTATTGCCAACCCCAAACGTTCAAAAATTATGAGTCAGACTCACTACAAACCATGAGATTGGCTTTAAAATCATGGGATTATGTAAAAATAATAGATGTGGTGTTCTTTTTATCTGCCTTCGGCTTTTTGAGTCTGTAGGGTGCACTGGAGTCACACTTTGACGCTTTCTTCACAGCCACTAGAAACTTACTCTACAGGGCTAGAAACTTACTTTTTCTTTAAGAATGAAGGCTGAAATCATCACATATCCACTTGACTCCAGGAGTTGGGACTTTAAGGAAAGTAAGAATTATCATGAGACTCATGACAAAACCATGAGAGTTGGCAACACTGACACCCAGCAGTTCAGAGGCAAAGCTGGGAATAGGAAAATATGTTGGATTTGATTGCGTTTTGCTCTGTGGTGTATATGGTGTCCAGGGAAGATCCTTTCTGTATTCCAGGGCAGGTCTTTGGGGCAACTGAAAACAAGCCTGCCTCCACATAATTTACACAGGGTTTTACAATGGGCCCAGAGTATACCTGTACATTTCTGGTCCAGTCCAGTTGTGCTCAGCATAGGGGCAGGACGGCTGGGGGTGGGGAGCAGGAGTTTCAGCAGCAAAGCTGCCTTAGTGCCATTTGTTCATTCCTCTGACCCTAGCACCAGCCTCAGCATAAGTAAGACTTGATCTACTGGGAAAATCAGTTGTGTTAGAAAAAGTTTTAATTGACACATTGTAATTAATAAGCTAACGTGCTAAGTGGTGATTAAAACTGTGCTAATTAAAACATGTTAGATGCTAACACATATTAAGCAAACACTTTTGTCTTAAACAGTTTAAACAGTGCCATAGTGAGGAAGCAAGCCTGCACCACGCCTGGTCTACACCTAAAAAATTGGAACAACCTAGCTACGGTCACTCTGGGCTGTGAAAAATTTCACTCAAACTATCGGCCAAGCCAGTCATCTGGGAGGATCTTTCTTTATTCAGACCAATTTGCCCAACCCTTCTGAAAACCTGTAGATGGATGAACCACAAACAACTAACAAAGAGCTCCAGCAGGAATTGATACTCCTGGAGGGTAACAGATACCATTCTCACGGAGCATAACATCACAGCTGCAGAGGCCTGAGGGAAAAGGAGCCATCTGAAGAGCAGACAGTTGAGATGGGGAATTAATGGTTACTTTGTGGGCACTTTACATCAGCAGAAAATAAGCCCAACATAAGGGGCCTCCCCCACATGTGGATTGCCACTCCCTCATTCCAGTCCTAGACAGTCCCTGCCCATCCCCCTGCAAGGGAGAGTGCTGGGGCAGGCCACAGGAGGGGCGTTTTACAGTCTGGCTAATAATCTGTAATGTATTTATCCTCACAACACCACCCCTGCAAGGTGGGGAAGTGCTATGTTTTTTTACAGATGGGGAACTGAGGCCCAGACCCTCAAAGGCATTTAGACTTCCATTTCACTGGCCGTTAGGAGCCTAAATATCTTTGGTTGGGTCTGGGCCTCAGTGACTTGCCCAAAGTCACACAGCAAGTTTGTGGCAACCTGGGTCTTCCAAGTCCCAAGCTAACACCCTAACCACTGGGCCATGCTTCCTGTCTTTAGCCTTAGGCCTGCTCTAACCAGTGCCAGGAGGCAACCCAAACCCCCCAGCAGCCCCAGGACATGAGGGAAGCAAGCTGCCCCTTCAGCTGTATTGCCAGGCTCAGCATCAGCACAGAGATGAATTGAAAGGAGTGGGGGGGGGGGGGGCTTAGGTGAGGAGTGCCTATGTGCCAGGCCCAGTGCCAATGTGAACATTGCAAATAACCCTACTGCGCGGTAGCCCAGGATAGGAAGATCCTAGTGGTCTCAGCAGAATTAAGAAGACAGTATAATACATGACAGTTGAACTGGGGAGGGGGGAATAGGAGCACAGGAGTAGGGTGGATCTGTAGACAAGAAGGGAAAATGGGGAGTGGAGAAAAAACAAAATCAACCTTCATTGCCTCTTTCCACTAATTTATTCAGAATCAGTATCACTGGAATTCTCTGTAACAACAATACAGAAGAGTTAAACCCCTGGGATTTATCTTATAATAATATATGGAGATATACCTATCTCATAGAACTGAAAGGGACCTGAAGCGTCATTGAGTCCAGCCCCCTGCCTTCATTAGCAGGACCAAGTACTGATTTTTGCTCTATATCCCTAAGTGGCCCTGTAGTAGGTCCTAGCCGGGGCTCGACCCTTCCGGGCAGGAGGGGAGCCACACCGACTCACTACTCTGGGAATAAGCAGTCAGTTAGTCCTGAAACTCCGGCTCTTTGGTGCAGAGTCGGAGCAACCACAGTTAAAGCTCAGGAGCCCAGGCCCTGGATCAGGGCGGGGCAAACACAGTTAGCTCAGACCCTTGCTTGCTGGGCTGAGCGGGCAAATAGTTCAGAGCCCAGGCCCTGGATCAGGGCGGGGCAAACACAGTTAGGCTCAGGTCCTTATGGCAGGGGCTGAGCGGGTAAATAGTTCAAAGCCCAGGCCCTGGATCAGGGCGGGGCAAACACAGTTAGGCTCAGGCCCTTGTTGCAGGGGCTGAGCGAGCAAACAGTTCAAAGCCCAGGCCCTGGATCAGGGCGGGGCAAACACAGTTAAGCTCAGGCCCTTGTTGCAGGGGCTGAGCGAGCAAATAGTTCAGGGCCCAGGCCCTGGATCAGGGCGGGGCAAACACAGTTAGCTCAGGCCCTTGTTGCAGGGGCTGAGCGAGCAAAAAGTTCAGAGCCCAGGCCCTGGATCAGGGCGGGGCAAACGCAGTTAAGCTCAGGCCCTTGTTGCAGGGGCTGAGCGAGCAAATAGTTCAGAGCCCAGGCCCTGGATCAGGGCGGGGCAAACACCGTTAACTCAGGCCCTTGTTGCAGGGGCTGAGCGAGCAAGCAGTTCAGAGCCCAGGCCCTGGATCAGGGCGGGGCAAACACCGTTAACTCAGGCCCTTGTTGCAGGGGCTGAGCGAGCAAGCAGTTCAAAGCCCAGGCCCTGGATCAGGGCGGGGCAAACACAGTTAAGCTCAGGCCCTTGTTGCAGGGGCTGAGCAGGCAAATAGTTCAAGGCCCAGGCTTCTGTAGCCGAGCGTTGGGTGAGGGGGAAGCCTGCCACCCGTACGGAGGGTGGCAGGGGGGAACGCAGGCCCACCCACTCCACTGCGTTCCAGCCCGGGGCCCTAACAGCGGTTGCTGCCGCTGCTGGTCAGTGGGGTATCCAGACCGCAACACACTGACATAGGCTCACATTCAGTTGCAGCCGGACCGGGGTCGGCTACCCCCGGGCTACTTCCGTGCTCCCCCTCACAGCCTACCTCGGTCATTGCGCCGGGATCGGGCCAGTCCACCTGCATGGGCTCCTCTCTGCCCGGGCTCGGCGGCAAGTCTGGTAGCTCTGCCGGGAAGTCCGGCCAATGGTCCTCAGGCGGCTCCTCTGGATAGCAGCAGGGGCTGAGGGGTTCGGGTCCAGTCTCACCCTCCGGGTTAGCGGGGTTCGGTTCCCAGGGGTTCTCCCAGTGGCGGGCGTGAACGGGCTCCGGCGGCTCCTCCTCGTAGCGGGCCCGGGGTAGCTCAGGCCAGCTAGGGTCTTCGACAGTCTCCTGGCCGGGAGCTCCCGGCCGCACGTCTGCTCCCTGTGGTGGCTGGCCGCCAACTGAGCTCTGGCGGCCGGCCTTTATACTTCCTGTCCCGCCCCTTGACTTCCGGGGGGCGGGGACAGGCGGTGGTGGTCCCACCCACTCTGGTGCCGGCACGTGGGCTCCCTCTTCTGGGCAGGAGGGGAGCCACACCGACTCACTACACACCCCCCCCTTAAGACTGGCTCCCGCCTGTCGGGGCCAGGTCCTGCCATCTCCCCCATGCGGGATAGGAAGTCCGCATTCGTATGGTCCTTACCTGCTCGATGCTGGACCGTAAATGCGTAGGGTTGTAAGGCGAGGTACCACCGCATAATGCGGGCATTATTATCTTTCATCCGCATTAGCCACCGGAGGGGGGCGTGGTCTGTGACGAGGGTGAACGGGGCCCCGAGGAGGTAGAAGCGCAGGGCATCGCAGGCCCACTTCACCGCGAGGGCCTCTTTTTCCACCACGGCGTAGTTCCTCTCCCGGGGGAACAGCTTCCGGCTGAGATATACTACGGGGTGGTCCTTTCCCTCCACTTCTTGGGACAGGACTGCCCCTAATCCTACGCCGGAGGCGTCGGTCTGCAGGATGAATGGGCGTTTAAAGTCTGGGCTATAGAGAACCGGCTCCTGGCAGAGGCACTTCTGCAGTGTCCGGAAGGCCGCTTCACATTCGGGGGACCATCGTACCTGCCGGGGGCTGTCCTTCGTCAGAAGCCCAGTTAAGGGTGCTGCGATGGTCGCGAACTGGGGGATGAACCGTCTGTAATACCCAACGAGGCCCAGGAACTGCCGAACGTGCCGTTTGGTTGATGGGGTGGGACAGTCCAGGAGGGCCTGGACTTTCCCGACGAGGGGCTTGACCTGCCCGCCCCCGACGGTATAGCCGAGATAGTTGGTCTCTTGCCAGGCAATCCGGCACTTTTTGGGGTTGGCGGTCAGGCCCGCCTGTCGTAGGGACCTTAGGACCGCCGCAACCCGGGGCAGATGATCCTCCCAGCTGCGGCTATAGATGACCACGTCGTCTATGTACGCCGCCGCATAGTCCTGATGGGGCTGCAGAAGTTGGTCCATCAGCCGCTGGAAGGTGGCTGGGGCTCCATGGAGACCGAATGGCATCCGTGTGAATTGGTACAGCCCCGTTGGAGTGGCAAAGGCAGTCTTCTCTTTTGAGGTCTCCTCGAGGGGGATCTGCCAGTAGCCTTTGCTAAGATCTAAGGTGGTGATATACTGGGCCTCCCCCAGGCGGCCCAGTAACTCGTCTACACGGGGCATCGGGTAGGCATCGAAGCGCGAGATGGCGTTTACCCTCCGAAAGTCGATGCAGAAGCGGCGGGTACCGTCCGGCTTGGGCACCAGGACCACCGGACTACGCCACTCGCTCTGGGACGGTTCGATGACGCCCAGAGCCAGCATGGCTCTTACTTCCTCCTCGACCGCACCCCGCATCCGATAGGGCAGGGGCCGGGTCGTCTCTCGAACCACCTTTCCCGGCTCGGTCTGGATGGAGTGTTTGACCAGGGACGTGTGGCCCGGTACGGCCGTGAAGGTTCGCTTGAAGGTTTGCAGCAGGCAGTTAGTCTGTTTACATTGCTCTTCCGTGAGCGATTGTCCTAATTGGGGTGCCGGGGGGTCATCCGTCGAGGGTACCTGGGGGCCCAATTCCGGCTCGGGCGGGCATGGGTTGATTAAGAGGCCCTCCCGGTCCTGCCACCGTTTCAGCAGGTTGACGTGATACCGCTGGGTTTCCTTCCGCTTGTCCGGTTGCCGCACCTCGTAGGTGACGGGACCGACCTTACGCACGACTTCGTAAGGTCCCTGCCACCGGGCTAACAATTTTGACTCACTAGACGGGAGGAGGAGTAGGACACGGTCTCCTGGTTGGAACTCCCGGACTTGGGCTCCTTGATCGTAGGTCCGTTTCTGCCGTTCCTGCGCCGTCTTTAAATTTTCGCGGGCCAGGGCTCCGGCCTGGGCAAGGTACTCCTGTAACTGGATGACATATTTCAGGAGGCCCTGGGCTGGGGACGCTGACTGTTCCCAGGTCTCTCTCATCAGGTCTAAGAGGCCCCGCGGTCTGCGTCCGTACAGCAGCTCGAAAGGGGAAAATTTTGTTGAGGTCTGCGGGACTTCCCGGATGGCTAGCAGCAAGGGTGGAAGGAATTGGTCCCAGTGGCGGAGGTCCTCTGCGGGGAATTTCCGCAACATGCTTTTCAAAGTGCGGTTAAACCGCTCCACCAACCCGTCCGTCTGCGGGTGGTACACGGACGTCCGGAGTTGTTTGATGCCTAAGAGGGCACAGACCTGTCGCAACAATTGTGACGTGAAGTTCGTTCCTTGGTCGGTCAGTATCTCTCTAGGCAGTCCTACTCGGGCGAAGATTTTCAGCAATTCCCCCGCGATAGACCGGGCGGTAATACTTCGCAGGGGGATGGCTTCGGGGAACCGAGAGGCATAGTCCACCAAGACCAGGATGTATTGAAACCCCGCGGCACTTTTCGGGAGGGGGCCCACGAGGTCCATGGCGACCCGTTCAAAGGGCGTCTCCATCACTGGCATGGGGACCAGGGGTGCCTTGGGGATCCCGGGCGGGGCGACCCTCTGACACTCTGGGCAGGAGGCGCAATATTCTTTCACCTCCTGAGAGATTCCTGGCCAAAAGAAGCGCGCCAGGATTCGGGCGAGGGTCTTCTCTCGCCCCAGGTGCCCGGCGGCTGGCACATCGTGGGCCAACTTCATTACCGCCCGCCGGTGACACAGGGGCACTAACAGTTGGGTTTGTGGTTCCTGGGTGCGGGGGTCACGGTCCAGGCGGTAGAGCCGGTCCCGGCGTAGCTCAAAATGGGGCCACAGGGTGGCCCGCTGGGGGTCCACAACCTTCCCGTCTACTGCCGCGAGCTGCTCGTAGAAGCGGCTAAGGGTGGGATCCTCTCGCTGGTCCCGACAGAAATCGGTATCGAAGCGGGGCTGAGGGGCCGGCTCCGGCGACGGTCCCGCTGCGTCCGTGTTGTCTATCTCGGTCGCTGGACCCTGCTCGGGGGTCTCGGAGGAGGACCCCAACCGATCAGCCTCCAGGGCCGGCGTGGACCGTAGGACTTCCTCAAAGGCCGGCCAGTCCCGACCGAGGATCACAGGGTATGCAAGATGGGGAGCTACCCCAACCACCAGGTGTCGGGTGATCCCCGCGATGGTTAGGGGGACCCGGGCGCTGGGGTATGGTCGGACATCCCCATGGATGCATTGTAGATGAATACATCCGAGGCGGTTATCACCCGGCGGTACCAGGTCCTTACGGACCAACGTCTGTCCATAACCCGAATCGATCAAGGCCCGCGTAGTCCGTCCTCCGACGGCCGCCGGGACGGTCAGCTTGGGGTTCATGGCTGGCCTGGCTCGAGTGTGGCCCGCCCACACTTGCCCATAGCTGCAATCCATCTCCGGACAGTCCCGGCGGAGGTGTCCCATCTTCCCACAACTGAAGCAGGGTCCAAGTTCAGGTCGTCTGCTCCGGGGGCCTTCCCGGCTTGGGCTCCGGGGGGGGCTTCGTCGAGCCCTTGGGGGCCCCTGGCCCGGGGCCACTGGTCCGGTCCGAGGAGCCGGGTCCGCGTGCCGGATCCGGGTCTCGCGGCGGGGGTCGGGCCTCGGTGCGGGGGGTCGTGGTCCGCTCAGGGGTTCCCCTTTCTTTTCGCCGCGGGCTGGTTCGGGCCCGGGGCGGCGGAAGGTGGGTCCTACCGCATCTTCGGCGGCTAGGAAGTCCTCCATTAGCGACACGGCCTGGGCCAGTGTCGTCGGCCGGTGGCGAAGCACCCAGGCGCGCCCTCGGGAGGGTAGGGTGTGCACGAACTGTTCCAACACCACCTGCTCGGTTACCTCCTCCGCCGTCCGGGTGCCGGGCTGTAGCCACCGTCGGCAAGCCTCTTTTAAGGTTTGGGCCACTACCCGCGGTCGGGCCCCGGTGGGGTAAGTCTGGCCCCGAAACCTTTGTCGGAAAGTCTCGGGACTGACGTCGAGGGCGTCCAATATCGCGGCCTTCACCAGGTCGTAGTCCCGTGCTTCCTCAGCCGCCAATCCCCGATAGGCCACCTGGGCCGCCCCCGTCAGGTAGGGGGCTAAGAGAGTAGCCCACTGGTCCCTGGGCCACCCGGCGACGAGGGCTACCCGCTCGAACGTGACCAGGAATGCCTCCGGGTCGTCGTCTGGGCTCATCTTAGTCAAGCGAAGGGGGGCAGCTAACCGCGGCATCTCCGCAGCCTCCCCTGCCGGCCCCGGTGCGGGGCGAGGGAACGTGACCAGCAGCTGCTGCAGCTGGACTCCCAACTGCCGCACCAGCTGTTGCTGTTGCTCGAGCTGGGCTGTGTGCTGTTCCTGCTGCAACTGGAGTTGGGCGGCATCTCGCTGCTGTTGCTGTGCGAGCTGAGCGGCCTGCTGTTGCTGTTGCTGCTGCAGCTGGGCCGCCTGCTGCCGCTCCTGGCTCTCCGCGAGCAGCTGAAACAGCTGCTCCATATCCATTCCTTAGAATGGGGGGGGGGCAACGGCCACTCCCCCTCTAGCCCCTTCTCACAGGGGCAGGGGCTCGTGCCCCACGTTGGGCGCCAAATGTAGTAGGTCCTAGCCGGGGCTCGACCCTTCCGGGCAGGAGGGGAGCCACACCGACTCACTACTCTGGGAATAAGCAGTCAGTTAGTCCTGAAACTCCGGCTCTTTGGTGCAGAGTCGGAGCAACCACAGTTAAAGCTCAGGAGCCCAGGCCCTGGATCAGGGCGGGGCAAACACAGTTAGCTCAGACCCTTGCTTGCTGGGCTGAGCGGGCAAATAGTTCAGAGCCCAGGCCCTGGATCAGGGCGGGGCAAACACAGTTAGGCTCAGGTCCTTATGGCAGGGGCTGAGCGGGTAAATAGTTCAAAGCCCAGGCCCTGGATCAGGGCGGGGCAAACACAGTTAGGCTCAGGCCCTTGTTGCAGGGGCTGAGCGAGCAAACAGTTCAAAGCCCAGGCCCTGGATCAGGGTGGGGCAAACACAGTTAAGCTCAGGCCCTTGTTTGCAGGGGCTGAGCGAGCAAATAGTTCAGAGGCCAGGCCCTGGATCAGGGCGGGGCAAACACAGTTAAGCTCAGGCCCTTGTTGCAGGGGCTGAGCGAGCAAATAGTTCAGGGCCCAGGCCCTGGATCAGGGCGGGGCAAACACAGTTAGCTCAGGCCCTTGTTGCAGGGGCTGAGCGAGCAAATAGTTCAGAGCCCAGGCCCTGGATCAGGGCGGGGCAAACGCAGTTAAGCTCAGGCCCTTGTTGCAGGGGCTGAGCGAGCAAATAGTTCAGAGCCCAGGCCCTGGATCAGGGCGGGGCAAACACCGTTAACTCAGGCCCTTGTTGCAGGGGCTGAGCGAGCAAGCAGTTCAAAGCCCAGGCCCTGGATCAGGGCGGGGCAAACACAGTTAAGCTCAGGCCCTTGTTGCAGGGGCTGAGCAGGCAAATAGTTCAAGGCCCAGGCTTCTGTAGCCGAGCGTTGGGTGAGGGGGAAGCCTGCCACCCGTACGGAGGGTGGCAGGGGGGAACGCAGGCCCACCCACTCCACTGCGTTCCAGCCCGGGGCCCTAACAGCGGTTGCTGCCGCTGCTGGTCAGTGGGGTATCCAGACCGCAACACACTGACATAGGCTCACATTCAGCTGCAGCCGGACCGGGGTCGGCTACCCCCGGGCTACTTCCGTGCTCCCCCTCACAGCCTACCTCGGTCGTTGCGCCGGGATCGGGCCAGTCCACCTGCATGGGCTCCTCTCTGCCCGGGCTCGGCGGCAAGTCTGGTAGCTCTGCCGGGAAGTCCGGCCAATGGTCCTCAGGCGGCTCCTCTGGATAGCAGCAGGGGCTGAGGGGTTCGGGTCCAGTCTCACCCTCCGGGTTAGCGGGGTTCGGTTCCCAGGGGTTCTCCCAGTGGCGGGCGTGAACGGGCTCCGGCGGCTCCTCCTCGTAGCGGGCCCGGGGTAGCTCAGGCCAGCTAGGGTCTTCGACAGTCTCCTGGCCGGGAGCTCCCGGCCGCACGTCTGCTCCCTGTGGTGGCTGGCCGCCAACTGAGCTCTGGCGGCCGGCCTTTATACTTCCTGTCCCGCCCCTTGACTTCCGGGGGGCGGGGACAGGCGGTGGTGGTCCCACCCACTCTGGTGCCGGCACGTGGGCTCCCTCTTCTGGGCAGGAGGGGAGCCACACCGACTCACTACAGGCCCCCTCAAGGATTCAACTCACAACTGTGGGTTTAGTAGGACAATGCTCAAACCACTGAGCTATCCCTCTTCCAAGCTACAGTTACACCTATAAATAAGGCTATGTCTACACTACTGCTTATGTCAGTATAACTTATGTCACTCAAAGGTGTGAATATTCTACCCCCCTGAGTGACCTATGTTACACTGACATAAGCATCAGTGGGTATAGCGCTATGTCAGTGTAGCTTATTTCACTCACGGGGGTGGAATTTTAAGCCGACGGGAGAGCTCAGTCCTGTCAGCATAGAGCATCTTCACCAGACTCAAGGCAGCGGCGCAGCTGTATTGGTACAGCTACGCCTCTGCAGCGCTGTGTGTGTAGACATGGCCCAATAGGAAACAGCTGAGATATCATGCAGGAGACATGCACAGCTGAGACATTTGTTATACCTAACCACCTAATATCCTGCTTCCCATGTAATCAATGGGAGTCTTGTGTTCAATGTGTGTGTTCACGTGTGCAGGCATACACCTTTGCCCTCCACTGGATGGAATCAGAACAATACAACTGTATGTCATTGGCCTTATTCTGCAGATGACACAAAACTTGGGGCAGTGGTAGATAATGAAAAGGACAGGTCACTGAGACGGAGTGATCTAGATCACTTGGTAAGCTGGGCTGAAGCAAACAATATGTGTTTTAACATGGCTAAATGTAAATGTATACACCTAGAAACAAAGAATGTAGACGATATCATCCCCCATGAGCATTCCTGGAGGCTGGACTAGAGACTACTTTATGCATGTCAGACCCCTGTCTTTGCATGAATGTCCTGAGCCCTGATTTTCCCCACCCCTTTCTATTTCCAGTTCTTACTGTCCCTTGAGGATTGCCATTTCTACTGGAGGTTATGGTGGTTCAGTGATTTGGATCAATGTTCATTAGGGATAAATCCACCCAAAGGGAGAATTGGAACCTCGATCTTCAGAATTGTTGTGTGAATCTACTGCTGTTAAATCTCATGCTGGGCAGCTGGAAATGTGCCTGTCAGATCAGCATCACCACAAGTAACATCACTGTTATACCCACTATGCTCAAGTGAAAAGATGAATAAACTCACCTGCAGGGTGACACCTAATCAATGGGTGTGATGGCATTGGGCTACCTTCTGTTGGAGCAGCCAGAAGCACAGCCAGCAGAGCGAGAGGATCAGCACCTTCTTTGGCATGGTTGGTAGGGACAGGTGTCAGGAGAGGAAGAGAAGCAAGGACTGTAGTGTCTGAATGAGTGAAGCTTGAACCATAGTTAAATAAACTCCCATACAGCTCAGATGCTCAGCAGAGGGAGAAGTATTGTGGCACTTTGAAGTTTTGCATAAGGGGACACACCTGACACTAGGGAGTAACTGCCGTGCCTGATCCATGATGTTACCGATGGTCAAAGTTACCCTGAGGCTGTTCTGTCTCAACTGCATCCTGAATCCTTTCTGAGACTGAGGCCCAGTCTACTAAACATTTAGGTCATCATTGATATAGTCCTGAGGGGAGTGAAAAATCCACACACCTGAGCACCGTAGTTATGCTGACCTAAATCCTAGCATAGATGCAGCTAGGTCAATGGACCTAGTGCTTCCATTGATACAGCTACTGTCACTCAAGGAGGTGGTGTTTCTACAGTGACCATGTCTACACATACAGCGCTGCAGTGGCACTGCTATACCGATACGGATGCACCACTACAGCACGTGTGGTGTAACTTATGTTGCTCAGGGGGGTGGAATATTCACACCCCTGAGCGACATAAGTTTTGCCGACATAAGTGGAGGTGTTGACATAGCCAGTGATGGGAAAAAGTCCTCTTGTTGCGGTAGGCTGCGGCTATGTCTACACTACCACGTATGTTGATATAACTTATGTCACTCCAGGGTATGATTATTCCACCCCCTTGAGCGACATAAGTTACACCGACATAAGCACCGGTGTGAAGTTATTCTAGATTTACCTTAGTGTAAATGAGTACAGAATTTGGCCCAAAGTTCTCTTACTCATGCAGCCCAGATCTTAAACACTAGGCCTGGTGATGAGAAGTTATGGGGATGAGGGGCAGTGGTGCCAATTCAGATATTTCTTGAGGGGTGGGGCAAATTATAGTCCTTGCCCCCAGCAGGGACCCCATTCTGATTCCCCCCACCAAAAAAAAAAAATTGAATGGCATTGTAACCCTGTGCCATTGGTGAGGGGCATTTGTTTCAGTCAGTGTGGGACCTTGGAGCCATGAATTAAAAAGTGAGCAAACCAGAGTTTCCAGCTGTAATGAGAAACTGACAAGCTGACCTCATCCTGCTTGACTGGTTCTGTTACATAGCTGTTAATGGCCCCAGGGAGAAGACACTGGGAGAAAGGAGAGGAAATTTTGTTCCTCTTGCAGTGAAAAGGGATGGGAATGGAGAATTGTGCCAGCACTACAGGGTAGATTCTCACTAAACTGATGTATGTCTGCCCAGCATGGCTATGGCTGGGCTACCTGAGATAGCTTGAATCCAGCTAGTGCAGGTACAAATAGCAGTGAAGACAGTGCAGTGAAGGCTTCAGAGTGGGCTAGTATGAGTATGTACCCAGGGTATAGCATGCTTATACTACCTGTGCTGAAGCCTGCACTGCACTGTCTTCACAGCTCTTCGTACCTGCACTAGCTGGATTCAGGCAGGCTCAGGTAGGCTATCTCATGCACAGCTTTTGCTGTGTAGTTATGTCCTAATCACTCTCCTGAACTTACACTCCAGCTGCCCTCTCTGCCTGATGAATGCCTCGCTTCAATCCTCCTATTGCCCTTGCTGGTGCCCTGGGGTCACCCTCTTTGTATTGCTCTGTCTCCCTGCTAATGGCTCCATATTATCCCATGCTGCCATGTCCCCCTGCTGACTGGCGGTGTTACACTCCAGTTGCCCTCTCCCATTTGCTGACTGCCTGGTGTTGTGTGCTTCTCTCACTGTGTTACATTGTCTCATTGGGTAAGTCCCATTTTTCATGAGCTACATCCTCTTTCTTAAAGCGAGCAGGAATGCTATAAAGGCTGAAATAAAAGGAGGGTAAATAACAGAATCCATGAGCCTTGTGATGTACTTCCTTCTCCACAAACCCAGAAAGATCAGGCAGATTGAGGTTGCTTCTCTTAGCCCCACAAACTATTACTTCTATTTATATAGACTTGGTAATTGTAACTTATGGATGGATTCCTCACCCCATCCTATTCTTATCCCCTGTCTGTCTGCAGGTCTGGAGAGAAAAGCACCCCATTGCCCCATTTCTCCCCCAATTACAAGTTCTTGCCCTGCAAATCATAAGGTTGGTCATGTTTCTGGGGTAGAAAGAAGTGTCATCTCTAAGAATGAAAGAACTAAAATGAACTTTTGTTAGCTGCTGGTGCCACTCTGTGGGCCTTACCTGCATCACATTTCATGCAGCTTCACAAAACTTGTTCACCTCCTGTGTTGCTGTTTGAATGTCTTATCCCCCAATAACCACGAATTAAAACAGGCAAGGCAATGGTGAAAGGAGTTTAGAAAGGGATCTTACTGACAGCAAATAGCTTCAATGCTTGAGTCCCGGTGCACATGTGGTGCCCAGCACAAGGCTTTTCCTTGTGTTATCCTTTGGACATTTTTCCAATATTATTTACTAAGGCAAATGGATTTGCTGAAGAGTGAAATGGTGGCAAAGGAGAGAAAGTTCAAAGGAGAGATTGTGGAGCTAGATATCTGGGGGTTAGATTAGATGACCCCTGCAGTCCCTTCTAATACTGTGAGCTTCTGAGTTTGGAGCTGAAATCTACCAGTTATTCAGGGTTTGTCTGACCTACAGCAAAGGCTCACCAGAGCAGTGACAGAGGTTGACTCTTGTTCCCTAACAATCGTGCAGTACATTTATAAGGGACACCGAGTTTTTAATATTCATAGATATGCAATTTTGTTAAGATCGCATTACAATTAATGCATTTTCCCCACAGATACAAACAGCTACTGTCCATGACCATGGCTTGAAAATGAAAAATGAAAGAACAAAAGTAAAGCCTTCCTGAGAGAGCCGTGTGTGTGTGTGTGTGTGTGTGTGTGTGTGTGTGTGTGTGTGTGTGAGAGAGAGAGAGAGAGAGAGACAGAGACAGAGACAGAGACAGAGACAGAATTGCTGCCTCTCTCTGCAGACAGTAGAGTATTATTGGAAAGTTGCCATTACCAAACCTCGTAGAAGAAGAGAAAAAGAAATAGACAATTTAAACTGAAATTGGACTAATTTGAATTTAGTATTTTGAAAAAGGTAAAGAACTTGAATGCCAGGTATTATTGAAAGATTAATGGAGAATTCTTCTTCAGCTGTGTGAATGTTTCAGAATGTACAATCTGAGTGCTGGGAATTAGGCCATGATTTCTTATGGTATCATTTAATGTCTTAGTGTCTGTGCTTTGTTATTTGAAATTATGATTTACCATTTAAGCTCCACTTGACAAACACTGGGCCTGATCCTGTACCATTAAAGCCAATAATCGTTTACCAATGGGAACAGGATCCAGGCTGTGAAGCAGCTTGTCCATTGCTATGATAAAATAAGAATTGGGAATCCAGAACTAATTCCCCAGTTGAATATATCATGGAGATGTGTTTTATTAGGCTGATTGGTGTAAGACCTATGGGTAGGAGTTCAATAAAAAAGGACATTAAAAAGTTTCAGGACCGTGTTTAATTTTTAAAAATAGATTCATAGATTCATAGATTCATAGAATCTGTAGATTCATAGAATTTAAGGCCAGAAGGGGTCCTTAGATGATCAAGTCTGACTTCCTGTATAACACAGGCCATTAAATTTCACCTAGTGACCAGTTTTCATTGAAGTATATAAATAAAAACCATTTGAAAGGCAGGAAATGTGGACTCAAAGTTCCACAAACATCTTTAGTGCTGACTTTGGATCAACTCCAATGGTGATATTGGTATAACGTGTATTACATATGAGCCTAAAGCTAAGGCCTGGTCTAGTTCTCATTGAAGTCAATGACATAATTTCCATGGTCTCCAGTGCTGATGGATCAAGCCTATAAGCAGGAAAGGGCTGGGGCCATGTGTTAGAGGGGACAGACAGATGACTTCAGCCCTGCAGGAAGCCCAGACCAAAAGTAGGGCAGTGGGTGGGATATCCTATCTCCTAGAACTGGAAGGGACCTTGAAAGGTCATCAAGTCCAGCCCCCTGCCTTCACTAGCAGGACCAAGTACTGATTTTGCCCCAGATCCCTAGGTGGCCCCCTCAAGGATTGAGCTCACAACCCTGGGTTTAGCAGGCTAATGCTCAAACCACTGAGCTATCCCTCCTCCCATCCAATAAGACCTGGGGCTTGGCCAGCATCACAGTCAGAGTACAGGCTCATCTGTTCACTCCTGGCACTCTGTCCCAGGGAGACTGTCTTCCCCTGTGGGCCCAGGCAGTGCAGAAAGGAAACCACCTGAATTGAATAGTTGAAGAGACAAGAATCAGATCGAGATGAGAGGAGGAGAGTAGATTGGGACAAGGTGCCTGTGGCGTGGCCGGGGGACAGACGGACATTCTGAGACTGGATACTGATGGGAAGCAAGAAACTGAGACTGGGAGAGAAAGGGGGAGAGAACTGTGTGACCCTGCAGTTGTAGAGGGTTTTGGGAGCTCAGGATGTGGAAGGAAGGCAGGACAAGTTCCCAGCACTAGAAGTTAATGGGCTGGAGAGACTGTCTTATGAAAGAAGGATAAAAAGCAATTTTAGGTTGGCCATCTGGAAAAGCTTCCTGATGGTGAGATGTATTAGGCTGTGGAATGGACTCTCAAGGCAAGTAGATCAAAAAAATTGTTCGCCAATCATTAATAGGGTTGACTAGCATCACATGTACATCACTTATGTCCCAACTATGGGCTTTATTTATTGTTAGATTGTAATATGCAGTACTGTTGCTAGTGTGTAAGATCATGAAGTGAAAGAATTAAAAAAAACATTATGTAGGCAAGGAGAGGATGTGATCTGCTGCTGCAATAGAGAGCCACACTATCAGCATTTTAATGTCATCATTTTTTATGTACAGTGATCGTTATATTAGCAAGGGATAGATCTTAGTTGAGAGAATGGCAGAATGTTCACCTGCTTGGAGAATTCTCAGAGGTCACAGTTTAATTATTGCACATCACCTCTCAATAGATCCCTCCAATTCATCACAGCTTGGATGATAGTCATATTTTGAAAAGTGACTGTATAAATGGCATTGTGGGGCTCCATGCATATAATCTTTCTGGGACTCCAGATCAAATTAATAAAAATAAAAATGTTGTTTTTTCTAGCTGCTGACTCTGTAAACTCAGCCTGAGCTCCAAGAATCAAGCAGGGTTCTTTTTTTCCCGTACATCAACACCAATAGTAAAAGCACTCCAGGCCAAATTCTGCCCTCAGTAACACTTGTGCAGTCCCATTCCCATCAATGGCTTCGCACAGGTGTAACCAGACTTCAGTAAATAATTCTGTGGATGATGCAGAAGAAGGCATAGACTCCAGCTTCTTCTCTCTGAACTGTGATGGCTCTTCAGGATGAACACACAAAAAACATATTTTAGTCACTAAAGTCAGTCACTCTGAGTTTGATACATGCACACAGCAGAGCTACTGAATGAAAAGTAACCATTTTTACAGTCACTTTTCAGAATATAATGCACCCTAAATACTTTATTAAGAGAATAATCACAAATGTTAGAAATTTAACAAACTCAACAGCACTCTTGCTAATGCTCTACACACTCATTTCTCAAGGGTGATGTTGTGCTTCTCATTTTGAGGCTTGAAATCTCCTTCAATGCAGCTGATGATGTAAAGGGAGTGGGTGGGACGTTTCATCCATCTCAATCTATTTCATATGCTAAAAGGAGAGAAAGGGTATGATGCATGGGTAAAAATTGAATTGAATTCTTTGGTCTGGAGCCAGCATGCCTTCACCATCCGAAACAGAGACAGATTGGATAGAGACCTACAAAATGGAACCCCAACACTTAACATCTTTCTTATTGGGATTTTATAAGTTATGGATGTTATGGGGACCACCCAGATGCTACAAGGGCCTTATAAAAATGGGCTACCAATCCACAACAACCTGCAGGATGGAAAAAGGTACAGAGCCTATGCAGTCAGTGATCTAGACCATGTGTCCTGGTGTCAAGAAATCCCAGGCTGAGCAGACACATAACTATTGACCTCAGAGAAGGAGAGCATCTGGGATGTGGTAGCCTGCATTGCCTTATGAATGATTAATACGAAGAGACCAAAACTGGAACCATTTATCCAGATCCCATCCTAAATGTCAATGGTTCAGATATAATAAAACCTTAATCCAAATAGACCTGGGTTTTGCAAAACACATCTCAGAGTGACAAGGTTTGGCAAAACACCATTAGTTGTTCTCACCTCCAGCAATTAAATCCCTGGCTTCATAAGCCAGGAGGAGATGGGAACACCTCAGTGACAATTCATCCTGGATTCTTTAGCCCTCAAGGCCACCTCTGATTAAGACAGAAGAGAGGAGTCAAATGGTGCATGCAGAAATGGCAGGACTGTGATCTTTTTGGAGGAGAAGAGGAATGACAACAGAATAGACAGAGCAGAATCCACTTACAGGGCTCAGATCCACTTCCACTGCTTTCCTCGGGGAGGCTGGATTGACCTACAATGAACAAAAATCAGAGGCTTAATCCTGGAAACTCTGCATGGTTAGAATAATTAAGTGCTTTGAGATCTACTGATGAAAAGTGTTACATCAGAGCTAGGCATTACCATTATTATTTTAGTAAGAACTAAACCTGTAGTGGTGGAACCCTCTGGTCAGTGAGTGTTATATGTCTCTTTCTCAGCCTGACCCACAGAGAATGTGAGTCTGCTTGCGCTCTGAGCTAGAGAGCCTGTCTTTTTAGATCAATCTGTAATGACTCGTGTTTAGCTGTGGAGGCCCCTGGTTCAATACCTGGTGTTGGCCCAGATGACACTCATTACAGTGGGGAGTCCCTTTAATCCATGGATATAAGGATAGATCATATACAGCTGAGGAGAGCATTTATATGGCACTGGACCCAGCCTGTCCTTTCCTGAGGGCCAAATCAGGGAGCTGCTTAGGTTGTGGGTGAATAGGATGCTAAAATTCAGTGCATTGTGGAGGATTCCGGTGCAAGGAGCGGACTAGGGGCTTCTTTCACCTTGTCAGTCTCTCTTGGCAGATAAGTAGAGAAATGTAAAAGCAGTAACAAAGTAACAGAAAGAAACAGAATTAACTTACCCATAGATTGCCCACTGGGCTCCCAGCCTAGCTCTCCACTGACTTGTCTACTAGATTCACCACTTGCTTCTCCGCTAAGCTCCCCACTTGCTTGCCCAGATTCAAAAGCACCAGATTCCTCTTGGAGAAACAAAAGAGAATAATATATAAATATGTATCACAGTTAGGTAACAAGTCTCCCTCAGTAATGTTATCCTTATGCTTTGGGCTCTAGTCCCATGGGATCAGGGAATGAAATGTACACAGTGTATGATGCTCTCATTTGCTTCCATTTTTTGCTTCCCTTCCAATCCCAGCCCATCCTTGGGATTCAGAGGGGGTGATAGTTTTTCTCACTAGGATGTGGAGAAATCCTTTGGGAAACTGAAAGGCAAGGATATTAGGGAGCCATGAGAGTAAGTATTAGTGACATCCAGCAAGGTCCAAGCTCCTGTGTGATAAATGGGGATCGTCCTGAACCTGCACCCCAGCTGCTACAGGGCCTGCAGTGCTTTATTATAATTAGGCTGATTGCTTCGGAGGTAATTCAAATGGACCAGAATATAGTAAAGGATGGATACACTCACCAGATTTGTCCCCACTTAGCTCCTCTGTAAAAATAAATGAGAAATTTATCAGAAAAGAACTTGCCAGGCTCAGAAACGTTCCCACATATTCAGGGCTCATTTCCTGTCCTGATCACATGGATCTGAGTGTGTGTACAGGTCAAACACAAGGAGAAGGTTACTGAGGTTAACCAGAATGTGCAGGAAACAGAACAGTCCTAGACATGTTTGGAGACTTGCCAAAGACGAGGTTTAAATGCCAGTAATTTAAACCAGCAGCTCATTCCATAAGAAATCAAAACAAAAATTGTCATACACCAAAATCTTGATCTGGAAACAGCCCATATTTAGGGGAACAGGGACTATCTGTGCCTTTTTATCTGATTCTTATACAGCAATGAGCACATTGTCAAAGGGGTAACAGATAATAACAATATTGAAATAACTGGATTTACTGCATAAGAAGCACAGAAGAGAGGATTGTGAGAGCCTTAAGATGGAGAAAGAAAGAGAATGGCTCAAATCCATCCCTGTGTGACTCCAGGGACGTTCATAATGTGTTCAGGTTACCTTGTGCTTGTATGAGAAGAGGCATAAGCAAAACAAGCAGCGCTGGGAGGATCAAGATCTTCGGCATAGTTGATATCTTGTGTGAAGCTTGAGTGTCAGGTGAAGAAGAAAAATGAAGGTTTCAGTGTCCAGCTGAAAGGAGCTAGGGGTATATGTAAAGTAAATCCCCAGTACTGCCCTCTCCACAATCTATCTGAGAACAAGAGGTTCAGGTTACACACATGTAGGATAATAAAAATTAAGAATTAGAGTTAGCTTAAGTTTAGTTAAGGAAATATATATGTGTTGTAAAGAAAGGCCTTGAAAATAATGAGTTATAAGGTCAAAAGGAATGAAGTAGGGAAGATGTCCAGACATGCAAATATCATAGAATCATAGAAGTGTAGGATTGGAAGGGACCTCAATAGGTCATCTAGTCCAGTCCCCTGCAATCAAGACAGGAGTAATAGGCATTTCCCACATCTAACTCCTGTGATCTGGTTCCAGGCATATTATCAGGAACACTGTTCTGTTTCTTTCCCAATAAGCAGACTTTGTTACAGTTTATCCCAGGAATTGCCTTCCCAGGAAATGTTGAAGATTGCTAGGGATCATGAATATTGATTTTTCTGCTAATGGACAGAATTCATTCTCACAGGGCAAGTTGTGAAATGTCACAAACTCCCATCTCTGCAGAATTAACTATATTAGACAACTTTACCCCGTCCCCTGATAACCTGTCTGTAAAGCAGCCTGTAGGAACAATGCACCCAATTCCCAAAAGAAAGGGTCTAAAATTTACCATATTAAGAGATTTCAGATACTTGTCTAACATTTTACTAGTTACCTTTCTCAAGTCACTAAAATGTCTGTTTTAGGCTGTGCCTGCTGAACAAGGTCACTCCATCCTGCTTGCATTCTTTTAATTATCTTGTTCAACCCTCACAGAGCTAGTACTATGTGGATAATATGTCAAGGGAGGCAGCACTTATCAGGAAAGGCTAAGAGAGTAGGTAAAAGGGCAGAGAGAAACCCTGAGACAGAACCATCAGGAATCAGAGCCACTGAACTGAGACCAAGGAAAAAGCCAGGACAATCTAAGCAGTCAGAGGCATCCAGACAAAAGGAGATGGGTGAGAAGCAAAAGAGAGAGAAGTTCCTAGAATGCTATAACACCAGCTTTGACCAGCCTATTTAATTTTAATAACTATTTATTTTGATTTCTAATATACAATGTTTTTTTAGAGATTTTACAAATTCATGAATTAATCTTAACACCCAGGTGAGCATTATTATTTGCATTTTACAGATGGGAAAACTGAGACAAACAACAGAGGTGAAGTGACTTGCCATATTCAACTAGGAAGCCTATGGCAAAGCCAAGAACAGAGCCCAAGTTTCCTGATCCCAAGGTCTGTGATTTAACCATATGGCCATTTCCCCTTCTCAAATGTTCCTCAAATAGGCAACCTATTTTTTCTTCGCTAAGTTTTTTCCTATTTTCTTCTATTTATACCCTCATTGATCACTTACACAGTTCCTCCCCTCCTTGGCATTTCAACCCTTATTATTCAGTCTTCTTCAGAAAGGTGACTTCCAAGTCTTCTCTAAAGTTTTATAATTAAGAAAGCCTGGACAGCCTAGCTTTAACACTTCAGAAAAAGGGATTGCCATATATCTTATCAGAGAGGAAAATATCCTGAGTCAGAGGCTTTATATGTTTGTGTGTATGTGTGTGGGCGTGCATGTATGGGTGAGAGAGAGAGAGATTTTGTTTGCCAACTGCTGAAGGGCAAGAGATTCCATTATCCTGATGTGGAGCCTAAGAAGCCATGGTCCGTGAAGCAAGCTGTACCTGAGAATCACCAGACTGATGAATTAAAGACTTGATCAGCTGATCTGTCCACAACATCCAAAATGAAACCAGAGCTGAGCACGGAACCGAAAGAACCCGCTAAACACCTGCCCATCTGTCATCCATTGATTTTTGTCTGCCAGCAACCATCAACACCCAGATATTTCTGGACAGAACCTAAGAAACACTAAGTAGAAACCAAACACTGACAACTGAAAGCCACAAATTCAGCTAACAGTCCCACACATGCAGTAATATCTTCCCTCTGTTGAGAATGAGGGAGAGATTAAACTTCAAGGCTGAAGATGTCTAAAACATTGTAATGGGCTGTGTGCCAAAGCCACATGCCAGCAGACAGGATATGGGAGCTCTGTATGCCAGTTTCGCAGTAACCAACCAAGATGACACCTTAAATCTTTTTAATTCACAATTCCTTATTTTAGTCAAAAGATTATCCCCCCTTCAGTTTTAGTGAGCTACACACACACACACACACCTCTCTGCACCACTGTTCATAGTTACCTTTCGGAAGATTGACCTCTCCACTGAAGATCCTTCTGCAGCAACCTGACACCTGGTTATCTGCTTACATGGCTGTCTGGCTTATAGTCAGCGATGATTTCTAATTGGTTTGAAAATTGTTTCTTATCTCCATATTTGCATATATGCAATTTACTCTGGAGCTGCCCATTTCTGAACTGGTGAGTTTATGTGGCTGGTATTGCAGGAGCTAGCAATGAGATTTCCCAGTACATAGTTCTACTGATTGTTACTTCTGGTTTCTGCTGTTTTATTGGACAAATGACATAAAACCCCATATAGTTTTAGAATCGATAGATTCATGGCCTTCTCTTGCTTCTAATGAAGGGACTAATTAATTTAGACTGGAGATTTAATTTGTTAGTGTAAGGTTATTTGAGATCCGTGGGTTAAAGACAGGTATTACTAAAGAGACAACCTCAAATTGAAATCTAGTCAATTTATTATATATATTGTCATTAGTCATTTCAGGTTCTTCAGCTGTCTGCGAGGCCTCCTGCCAATTCTTACGCTTGTACAACTACATTTCCCTAATTTAAAAAAAAAATGTTTCTCTCCTCTGTTGCTGTGTGAGGTTATACCAGGGACGATTTTGGCCCAGTGCATGTATCTGCAGTGTGCAAAATGAAGTAGTGAGCATGCTATGCTCAGTACAAAAAATTAATATCTTTGCCTTGTCGGTACTATTTTTTTCCAGTTTCACTACTATTTCCCTTAAGGGCAGCTGCCAACATGACAAGCTTGAGCTGTTTTTTAATAAAATTCTTATTGTTTACAATAGGTTCATCAGAAATCAATACAGTGCATTGAAAACAACAACATAAATGCAAATAGAGATAAATGCCCAAATACAGGGGCCCAATCCGGCATGTGCTTCTCATGCCGAACTTGCACTCTAGGACTAGGGCCCATAAATTTTAGCCTACACAGAGGAGGTGGAAGCCCCACAGTTCAGAACTGGTAGAACATAGGACATCTTTTATTGGACCAACTTCTGTTGGTAAGAGAGACAAGCTTTCTTGTAATTTAATTAGGAATGTAATTTAAGAACAAACACTAACATAATAATAAGTAAAATTAAATACATAAGAGACTGACCCTGATGGAGCTCAGTTCAGGCTGAGGACAGTGATTTCACTGAAGCTGCAGAGGTTGGATGATTAACACAAAGTAAAGCGTTGCAGTAAGTTAGAAGGACCAGGATGAGAGACTTACCTGGACAAACAGTAAGGAACAATTCAGGTTGAACTACGGGTAGCCTAAACAATGAGATCCTAACCCCTCCCATCAGAGCCACCTAACCCTTTCCAAAGTTTGGAGAGGGATTAGAAATTCAGAACCAGATCAGAAGTTGGCAGCTGGCTTTCATCTATAATTGTGGCAACTGGAATAGCTATTGCGGAATAGCTTATTCCACAATAGCTATTGTGACAAAATCAGGCTGGATAGCTGTAAGAGAGTGGTGGAAGGTGGTATAGCCTTGGAATGATAAAGGCCCTTTTCTGTATAAATTGAGAAGGGTCAACTAGGGACATGTGAGTCCAGTTAGGGGCTGCCTGAGACATTTAAAAATCCCTCCTCTGGTGAGGGAGGAGGAGGAGGAGAGAGAAGCTGCTGCAGGGCTAGTGGCAGCAGAGAGAGAGAGAGAGGCTTCTCCCGGCTGGGTGAGAGGCTGATCTCCTCCCTACAGGGGAAACAACCAAACTGACTGCCTGTTTAGGGGAAGGACTGGCACTGCAGGGCCAATAACAGGGCAACACCCAACAGACAGGGGGCATGAAAAAGTATCCCCCTTTTATTTTGTGTTAGTGAATTTCTTTCTTTCGTTTAGTGAAGGAGCACTCCTTGAGCCTGCCCGGAGGCTAGGGTGACCAGACAGCAAATGTGAAAAACCGGGACGGGAGTGGGGGGTAATAGGAGCCTATATAAGAAAAAGACCCCAAAATCAGGACTGTCCCTATAAAATTGGGACACCTGGTCACCCTACCGGAGGCCTACCTTGAAAATAGTGCTAAATAAACACAGAGTGGGAAGACAAACACTGTCCAGAGTGAGGCTGATTTACCTCAAACCCCACCACTGCCAGAAGGGGAAGCACTAAGCCATGTGAGAGGGAGGAGGTGCCTTTCCGCACTATGTCAATCCAGTTCTCTGTGTAGACAAGCTCTAACTCCAGGTTTTAATTTTGCATCTTAGGCCCATATCTATGTACAAAGCCGATCATTTGATAATTGCTGGCATTATGGAAATAAGCAATAAATTCAAATGGTTCCGTTTTCAAAGAAATTACATGGATGAGACGCAACTGCAGTGTGATTGTGACGTTCCCCTGGTGTTATCTGGATAGGCCAGTGGTCTGCTAGGTCACTCCTATCCTCGACTCTGGGAGCCAGCCTTAACCTGCTCTGCTGTGAGAACCCCCAATCCCAGGCTGTTCACGCACAGCCTCTAGCATGTAAGCTACGTGAGTAAGCATTTTTGGCCAGCCGCTGCTTGGATTGTGCAACCGAATGACACTAGCCAATATCTCCGGTCCCAGACACAACCCTAGGAACCTCCGTCTTGGAGTGTCCAGTTATGCCCTCTGGACGCTTCAAGCTTATATGAGTTCGTCAATTTAACAAAGAAATTGATATGCACCAGGCTTGTTATCCCAAGGGGAGGATGTGACGAAGTGGGAATGTTCTTAATGTTTTCTCTGAGTGCTATGTGGGTGCCTCAGTTTCCCCTATGCATTTCTCGAGTGTCTAGGGGTATGTGATTGTTGCAGAGCCCTAGGGGGGCAGTGTGATCCTGTCTGCACAGAGAATGGCTGACACCCTATCCCCTGGCAACTGATGGCCTGGACCCCTCCTCTGCGAAGGTGCCAACTGAAGATGTTAGAGAACAAAGAGATCAGGTGACCTCCTGGCCCGGGAAAGAGACAAAGGTGAGAGAGTTTTCAGTTTGGAGCTGGCTGGGAAGATGGAGGGGAGCCCAGCCAGGGCTCTGGCCTCCCTGCGCCCTTCCTCCCTCCCCTCCCCCGCAAGATGGACCTAACTGAGGGGGTCCAGTTGTCTATACCTGCAAGACCTGTCTTGGACTGTGTTCCTGTCATCTAAATAAACCTTCTGTTTTACTGGCTGGCTGAGAGTCATGGTGAATCACAGGAAGCCGGGGGTGCAGGGCATTGTCTTGCCCAACTCTGTGTCAGAATCTCTGACACGCTTCAAACCAAATGCACTGCTTCAGGTAGAATAAACAAACAAATTTATTAACTACAAAAGATAGATTTTAAGTGATTATAAGTCAAAGCACAACAAGTCAGATTTGGTCAAATTAAATAAAAGCAAAACACATTCTAAGCTGATCTTAACACTTTCAGTGCCCTTACAAACTTAGATGCTTCTCACCACGGGCTGGCTGGTTGCCCTTCATCAAGGCTCTCCCCTTTGATCAGTGCCTCAGTCACTTGGTGGTGGTTTCTGTAGATGGAGGTAGAAGAGAGAGAGCATGGCAAACATCTCTCCTTTTCATCATGTTCTTTCTTCCCTCTTGGCTTTGCGCCCCACCCCTTCAGAGTCAGGCGAGCATTACCTCATCGTAGTCCCAAACTGACCCAGGGAAGGGGGGTGACTCACTCAAGAGTCCAACAGATCCTTGGTTGCTGCCTAGGCCAGTGTCCTTTGTTCCTGTGAGTCTGGGCTGGGTTTGTCCCATACATGCCCTGATGAGGTGTGAACTGCCCCTCTGCTCCTGGAGAGTTTTGCCTGGGCTTGTTTTAAGCCATAAGGACACATTTTCAGCCTCATAACTATATACATGAAATTACAACCTATAATATTACTATAACAACAATGCTCAATGCATCATGAGACTTCTGAAGACACCAAACATGACAAATGTTGCATTGGCTACCACACAATCATATTATAAGGATGAACATGGGGGTGCAGGGTGTTCCTCCGAGGTACAGAGTGTCACAGTGATCAAACTGAAAGCCTATCTTCTATCAAAATCATTTAAAAGAAAGAGCAATTTATGAGCACTTTCAACCAGCATTTGATGATCTTTCATTGAAGAGAGACTTGCTGAGTTGAGTTATCTGGAAAAGATTAAGACAAAAGGTATTAATTACAGACTTTGCTTTTGAATGCATAACCGGACTAGAGTGAGTGCCCTTTCTAGGGGAGTAGGAGAGGAGTTGTGTCATTTTGGGCTTTGTTATAAATTTAAGCACGGCCAAGAACTAGTGATCGGGAATATGAAGGGGGAGCCATTGCCACAAGATGCCCTCTTTAGGCCTCTTGCTTGTACCGGGTTCCTCCACCTTTCCCCATTCCCATGATACCCACACCACAACTGCCACAGGAGCTGCTGTCTTCACTCTAACAATTTCCTGGGAGAACAATCATGAGAGAGAATAAACACATTCTGCAGGTCTGTGGGAAATTATTCAGCTCCTGTCAATAGTAGGGCTGCTTTCTACACTCCGTTCTTTGTAAAAGCCCAGTGTTCCAATGTCAGTCCCATCCCCAGCATGATGTGCCCTCTGTCCTGACAGACACCAATCCCCACAGGACTTTTTTCTTATCTCCACAACTCGCTAAATGTCCCCATATGCCTGATATTAACAGCTGCAGTACTTTTCTGAAATTGCACCCTGCAATCCACTGGGGCCCTGCTGTCATTACTATGAGGATTTTTTATTTGACGCTTCCAGCAGGGTCTATTGTTCTTTTGGGAGCACCAGGTCCAAGACTAACACACCTTGTGCTGCCTGGGGGCAGCACACAGGGTCTCCCTTAGTCCTGGCCTTGACTCAGCAGTTATGGAAGCAACTACTGGCTACACTAACAGTATGATGGTTAAGGTATATGGTGTATTTGTTGGGTTATCTCCCATCCAACTTGAAAAATCTAAAATTAAGTTACCACTTCTAAAAAGTGGCCTCAAATAAAAGGAGCAGAATCCTGGTAGTTAGCCTGATTGGTAATTCCACCAAAACATGGATTGTGTCAGAACTTGCTTAGTAAAGTATAAAATGTAGGGTTACCATATTTAACAAATAAAAAAAGAGGACCCTCCACGGGGCCCTGGCCCCGCCCATTTCCCCACCCCAGCCCCGCCCCAACCCCGGCCTAACTCCGCCCCCTCCTCCCTCCCACTCCCAGCCACGCGAAAAGGGCTGCCCGAGCGCTACCGGCTTCACGGTTTGCCGGGCAGCCCCCAGACCCTGCGCCCCCGGCCGGCGTTTCCCCAGCGCAGCTGGAGCCCGGGAGAGGAAGTGCCCAGCCGGGGGCGCAGGGTCTGGAGGCTGCCTGGCAAACCATGAAGCCGGTAGCACTTGGGCTTCGGGCAGCCCCTATACCTCTGGACCCTGCGCCCCCGGCCGGGCACTTCCCCCCCCCGGGCTCCGGCAGCGCAGGGTCCGGAGGCATGGGGGCTGCCCAAAGCCCGTAGTGCTCGGCTCTTAAACAGAGCTGAAGAGTCAGGGGAGGAGCAGAGCCGCTGCGGCCGGAGGCTCTGCTCCTCCCCTGACTCTTCGGCTCTGTTTAAGAGCCAAGCTGCCCGAGCACTACTGGCTTTGGGCAGCCCCTGTGCATCCGGACCCTGTGCCGCCGGAGCCCAGGAGGGGAAGTGCCCGGCCGGCGGCTGGGGTCCGTAGACGAAGGGGGCTGCCTGAAGCCCATAGCGCTCGGGCAGCTCGGCTCTTAAACACAGCCGAAGAGTCAGGGGAGGAGCAGAGCTGCTGTGGGAGGGGAAGTGCCCGGCCGGCATTTTCCCGGACATATTCGGCTTTTTGGCAATTCCCCCCGGATGGGGGTTTGATTGCCGAAAAGCCGGACAAGTCCGGGAAAAACCAGACGTATGGTAACCCTAATAAAATGGTCCATTATACTCAAAACCAGCAGGGGAAGCTAGATATTATCTGAGTGCAGCTGTGAATTGGCTGGATAAGTGAATGGTGACAGGGATGTAGCTGAAGGGGGTCCTTCACATCCTGGTCTGATGTCTGAGCATATTTTCATGAAAACAAATTATTGGATAAAAGTGACTTACTCTGTGTCAATTGGTCTGCAGGACTTACCATCACGTGTTTACACAGCGCAGAGCTAAGAGGATCACAGTAACTAGCAGAATCAGTGTAATAATCCCAAGGACTGCAATAATGTACAACCAGCCTGAGCATTGAGAGGTGGGACCTGCCCATAAGAAAAGGAAGAGGTGGTTTGCAGTGGAATGAAGCAGCTGACATTTAGCACTGTGTTGCCTGTTTGCCTCCCAGAGAAATACCTTTTCCATCACTGGAGGAAACTCATTCCCATAGTCTGACCAGCTCTAATTTCTAGCCTTTGTGACTGAGGAGAAAATGACTGAAAATGTGAACATCAAAAGGCTGAAAACCCAGACAGCAAATAAAAAGAACCCCAAAGGTCTCCAAATTGTTAAGCCAATCTCTAGATTTTGGAGGCCTGATCCATAATGTTGAATGCTTGTGATTCTACTTTATAGAAGTGGTAAATAACCTGAGCCTTATGAAGATATGGAAAGCAGGTAGGGCTTGAGAGTGAATCTCCAACACAATGGGAGAGAAGCAAAGGGGAGGACAAGGAAATGGTTTGATACAAAAAGCTATTATTGCCATTCCTTAGTGCTTATGCATAGCTCTGCCAATGCCCCTCAGTCCTGCTCTGCAGCCCCCGCTATTCCAGTCCTAGGCTCCCCACACAGCTCTGCCAATGCCCCTCAGTCCTGCTCTGCAGCCCCTGCTATTCCAGTGCTGGGCTCCCCACACAGCTCTGCCAATGCCCCTCATTCCTGTCCTGCAGCTCCCCTGCTATTCCAGTGCTGTAGTCTCCCTTGAGGAGAAACCTGCCATTCATGCCAACCTATGCTATTCTGGGGGAACTGTACCAAGATTTACAAGAGGACCACCAAACTCCTCTTAAATTTTGAAGTAATCGGGATTTTAACACAAGCTTTCAGAGGTAAAAGGCAGTTTCTCTAATCTATTCTTCCGGATAGACCAGGGGTTGGCAACCTTTCAGAAGTGGGGTGCCGAGTCTTCACTTATTCACTCTAATTTAAGGTTTTGCGTGCCGGTAATACATTTTAACGTTTTTAGAAGGTCTCTTTCTATAAGTCTATAATATATAACTAAACTATTGTTGTTTGTAAAGTAAATAAGGTTTTTAAAATGTTTAAGAAACTTAATTTAAAATTAAATTAAAATGCAGAGCCCCCCGGACTGGTGGCCAGGACCTGGGCATTGTGAGTGCCACTGAAAATCAGCTCTCGTGCTGCCTTCGGCACTCGTGCCATAGGTTGCCTACCTCTGCGATAGACCATCTATTGTATTTACATTTATGATGTAGGGGAAAAAAAGTTTAATTCATTAATCCCCACCTCCATCATCTCTGCTCCCACTCATAATGTTTGTTTTAACACCCATTCATTTCTTCTTCCCATCCCCATTCCTCTACACTTAAGCTAGGTCTACACTACCCGCCTGAATCGGCGGGTAGAAATTGACCTCTCGGGGATCGATTTATCGCGTCCCGTCGGGACGCGACAATCAATCCCCGAATCGACGCTCTTACTCCATCAGCGGAGGTGGGAGTAAGTGCTGTCGACAGGAAGCCGCAGAGGTCGATTTTGCCGCCGTCCTCACAGCGGGGTAAGTCGGCTGCAATACGTCGAATTCAGCTACGCTATTCACGTAGCTGAATTTGTGTATCTTAAATCGACTCCCCCCTGTAGTGTAGATGTAGCCTTACCTTGTTTTCTGTAAGTGAAATTCCCTGTCATTACTGGAGCTAGGCTGCTGCCCCCCTGTGGTTTTTTAAAGGGATTTAAATGAGGAGAGGGAAGTGGTTGAGATCCTTTATGAGGCATTTCAGCCTGGAGGATATTAGAACAAAACCTGAACTAGCAAGGGGTTTACAATGGAAAAGGCAATAAACACTTAGCAGGGCTAAGAAGGACACAGCCCTAGTAATATGTCAACACCCCAGAGTCACAAACAAGACTTGTTAGGCAAGAGGCTAATCCCAGTTACACTGGTGTAAAATTAGGAGGAACTTCACTGAAGTCAACCAAGTGTTTCTATATTTACACCGTTGTAATTGAGATCAGATTCTGACCCACTCTGTCTTCAGGCTGTCCACCACGCTTTTATCAAGAAACACATACTGAGACATTTGGTCTGTCTTTTATTTGTGGTAAGAAATGCAGATTAACCTAACAATGGAAAAACATCGGGTGTGCTCGTTTAGCATTTTTCTGTGGTTAGCATTGCCTCTAAAAATATCTTAAAGGCTCCTGTTGTTTTCCGTTCATTCATGAAGTGTTTACTGGTGTTATTTAGAACATGCTTTATATTATCAGTAATGCTGAAAATTAAAAGGCACAAACAGAGTATTTACAGGGTGAATAAGTGGGTCAGATTCATCCCTGGTACACTTCCTTTGGCTTCAGTGGAGTAACACAAGGGATTAATTTGCTCTCTGGCTTAACCCTCTAGTTACTCTATAATAACTTTTCTTTCAGTGTCTCAATCTCATCTTTATTACTCTTATTCTTCCTCTTCCTTAGTTTTCATTTAACATAGATAAGTAAGATTTAAAATGAACATCTTCACAACAATCATATTCACTTTTAAAAACTGTGTTTACTTTCAGAGCTGGTTTCAAAAATAGAAAAAATCCTAATATATTTTAAGATAATTTCCCCTCAAAATAACTTTTTTTTAAATTTATTAGAATTTACTAAAAATGTAATCAACATTTTATTACCTTTTTTGTTTATTATTTATCATTTCCACAATAGGAATTTTTCTAAAATGTTTCTAAATTTTGAAAGTTTTTAAAATCTCACCTTGTGAGTAAGGTGACCAAGACATTTTAAAAGCATTTAGAAAATCCCCAATAAATGAAGGACTTTGGGAAAAATATCAATTATATTTAAAAATCTATAACCCCAATGAATTTATTTGTAAAATTCTTTACATTTTTAAATTGTTAGAATAGCTATGCTTACTTTCTATTTTCCCCTAAATAACAAAAACAATCCACAACTGTAAGGGTGGGATTTTTAAATATGTTCATTGTTGTCCTAACTGCTCCCACTGAAGTCATTGGTAAAACTCCCATTGAGTTCAGTGCAAATAGCGTTAGGCCAGTGCTGAGCACTCTTGAAAATTCCAGTCAAAATGTTTTTTTCTTAGAGTTTTTTATTTACTGTTTGGTCATAGTATGAAGTTTCTTTAGCCTTTGTCTAATTTGCACTTTCTGAAAATATGTATGTTATTGTATGTTGTTATATTTATGATAAACTACATACAACTTTTTCAACAGTAATCCTATATATGTGAATATATGTAAATATATCTATGTACAGATATACAAAGAGAATGTGGTGATAGTTGTGATGGATGTAGCTACAAAACTGGTGAGTTTTCTGTATTTTACCATTACATTTCTATATTCCAATCCTGCAAATGCACACATGCTTAACTTTATTATTGGGAACCTTACTATCAGACAGTTGACTCCCATTTAAACCAAATGAGAGTTAGGCTTCTAAGCAGGCTAGGCATCTATCTGCATCTTTAGCTATCTAAATATCTTTGAAAATATGGCCTAAATCACTTAGCCCTAGTCTACACTACGAGGTTGGGTCGAATTTAACCGTGTTAGGTCGATTTAAAAATGACCGCGTCCACACAACCAACCCTGTTCCGTCGACCTAAAGGACTCTTAAAATTGACTTCTGTACTCATCCCTGATGAGGGGAGTAGCACTAAAATTGACCTTGCTTAGTTGAATTTGGGGTAGTGCAGATGCAAATCAACGGTATTGGCCTCCAGGCGCTATCCCAGAGTGCTCCATTGTGACTGCACTGGACATCACTTTAAACTCTGATGCACTAGCCAGGTACACAGGAAAAGGCCCCGGAACTTTTTAATTTCCTTTCCTGATTGGTCAGTGTGGCAAACTCAGCATCACACAGCAGCACAGGTGACCATGCAGTCCCCCCAGAATCGTAGACCGTAGAATGTTTCTACGGTCCCCCATCATCTCCGTCCCTGAGGTTATCGCAGATTAGAAGGCGAAAAAAATGCACTCACGATGACATGTTTTCTGAGCTCATGCAGTCCTCCTGCACTGGTAGGGCACAGCTTAATGCATGGAAGCATTCAGTGGCAGAGGCCAGGAAAGAATTAAGTGAACGCGAAGAGCGGAGGCTAATGGGGGGAGCAAATGGACATGATGAAGCACCTGTTGGAGCTGCAGGAAAGCCAATGAGAGCACAGAGCCCTGCTGCATCCACTGTATAACTCCTCCTCTCCTCCCCATGTTTCATAGCCTCCTAACCCAAACTCCCAAGAATGCGGTGGGAGGCTCCGAGCACCCAGCCACTCCACTCCAGAGGATGGCCCAAGCAACAGAAAGCTGTCATTCAAATAGTTAGATTTTTAGTGTGGCTACAATAAGCAATGTGGCCTTGTCCTTCCCTCCTCCCCCACCCCACCCAGGCTACCTTGTCTGTTATCTCGGGGTTTTTTTAATTAATAAAAAAAGAATGCATGGTTTCAAAACAATAGTTACTTTATTTCGAAGGGGGGAGGGTGGTTGGCTTACAGGGAATTAAAATCAACAAAGGGGGTGGGTTTGCATTAAGGAGATACACACACAAATGTCACACCAAAGCCTGGTCAGTCATGAAACTGGTTTTCAAAGCCTCTCTGATGTGCAGCGCACCTTGCTGTGCTCTTCTAATCACCCTGCTGTCTGGCTGCTCAAAATCAGACACCTGGCTATTTGCCTCAACCTCCCACCCCGCCATAAATGTCTCCCCCTTATTCTCACAGATATTATGGAGCACACAGTAAGCAGCAATAACAATGGGAATGTTGGTTGCATTGAGGTCTAACAGCACCAGTGAGCTTTTAAACGTCCAAAGGCACATTCTACCACCATTCTGTACTTGCTCAGCCTATAGTTGAACTGCTCCTTACTACTGTCCAGGCTTCATGAGCCATGGGAGCAAGGGGTAGCCTGGGATAGGTGCGACCGCATAGTGCTGCCAGCTGGGAGAGCAGCCTGAGGCAGAAGCCTCCAGCTCACATGATATTCCAGGCAGGACTAAATCTCCATGAGCAGCAGTACCACGTCTACCATCAGTACCCAGGAGGACCAGAACAGATCCCCTGAGCTCATCGCTGCGGAGCAGAAGAGCAGAGTTCCAGGAGAGCAGAGTTGCAGGGGAAGTGGTGAAGCCACACACCATGTCCTGCAGGTTTCTAGGAGCTGGGCAGGGAAGACGTTCCCAGAACCCCGGCCAAGCTACATGTCTGACAAGGACGGTTAGCAGTCCTACTGCACAGTCTGCTGAGAAGGCAAGGATCTGCTGCTGTGTAGCAATGCCAGCTGCTGCAGGTGCTTCTGTGTCGAATGCTTGGAGGTTCTAGTAGGGCAAGGTACCTAGGCCAAGGCAAAAAAACAAGAGCCCTGGAGCTGTTACATGTGTCAACCACAGAAGTGCTACGGGGTGTTACAGCGCCGACTGGACTGGAATGTATGGCTGCAAGACTTCTTCACCAGCGACAAAGGACAGGAATATGATGCACCTAAAATCTAAAAAGGCTCACACATTTCCCAGAGTCAGTACCCTTGATAACAGAACGTCAATGATTGCATTGGCTACTTGGATCACAGCAGCCCTCACAGTAGACTTGCCCACAACAGCAGCAGTGATGGTGAGCTGAGCGAGCTCCATGCTTGCCGTGGTACGGTGCCTGCACGGGTAAGTCAGGAAAAAAGGCGCAAAACGATTGTCTGCTGTTGCTTTCACGGAGGGAGCAGCGACTGATGACATGTACCCAAAACCACCCATGACAATGTTTTTGCCCCATCAGGCATTGGGAGCTTAACCCAGCTCTGTAAGTCGATGCTAGCCACGGTAGTGAGGACGCACTCCACCGACTTAATGTGCTTAGTGGGGAAATACGCAATAGACTGTATAAAATCGATTTCTAAAATTTGACTTCTACAAAATGAATCTAATGTTGCAGTGTAGACATACCCTTAGATGCTTTGAAAATTTTACCTTCAGTCTAATGGTTCTTCATATGACCTCTCTTTTTTTTTTTTTTTGCTTTATACCTAGTGTCTTCTAGTCTTCCAGCTACATTTATGTTATTACCGATTCCATAAAATAAAGTGAGGGTGAAGGTAATGAAATGAAGGTAACTATCTACATAAATACTGTGTTGCACCTGACACACTTATGGATAAATAGAGTTGGATATAAATCTGGAAAAGACAACAAGGTTTTGAGTAGAGCTGGCCAGAAAATGAGTGTTTTTCCCCCTGATGGAAAAGCTATATGAAAACATTTTTTTTTTACTTAACCTTAATTTGATTTAAATTTATTTTTTTAATTTTCCTCAAAACCCCAAAAACCTGAAAACTGAAAATGTGGGCTGAAAAGTGCCAACCTGCCCCCACGCCCCCCAAAAAAATTATCAAAAAAACTAGACACTTCCTTCAAAATATTTCAGTTTGTCAAAAACACAAAAGAGAATTTTTGACCAGCCCTAGTTTTGATGTAAGTTTCCCTCAATAAAGACCCGATCCTACAAGTTCTGACTGGAGTCAGTGGGAGCTTGAGGTGCTCAGAACCTCACAGGATTGGGCACCAAAACAACTAATAACTATCACTATATGTAAGCCATTGAGAAATACAATATGGCCACTGTGTTTCCTTGCAGGAGCACAGCAGTCCCTTTGTCTGATTCATTGCTTTTACAATTACTTTCAGATACTGCAACTGTCAAATAAAAAGTGTTCAATATCCCTTCCCCAAGGAATTTTGAATGTCAATCTAATAAATAACCCTGGTTAAAAAAAATAGTTAAAACTATTTTCCTCCCTTTGTGTAGAAGACATTTACCACAGAAAATAATCAGGTTTCAGAGTAACAGCCGTGTTAGTCTGTATCCGCAAAAAGAAGAACAGGAGTACTTGTGGCACCTTAGAGACTAACAAATTTATTAGAGCATAAGCTTTCGTGGACTACAGCCCACTTCTTCGGATGCATATTCTATATGATAATGTATGGAAAGGCATAGATAAGGCACTCAAGCAATCATAACTCTGCCCTTTAGTGATGCTATGAGAGAAAAAAAGCATATTCTATATGCATCCGAAGAAGTGGGCTGTAGTCCACGAAAGCTTATGCTCTAATAAATTTGTTAGTCTCTAAGGTGCCACAAGTACTCCTGTTCTTCTTTTTGTAGAAAATAATCAAAATCTTTCCAAGAAATCTGAAGGATTAAGTTTTATTCATAGTTTAAGGCCAGTAGGAACTGTGGTGATCATCTAGACTTTCTGACCCAGTATGCCAGTTTTACCTAGCTAAAATGTCATCTGGATCATTAACCAACAGAAATGGGATCTGAGCAGATCATAGAACCATAGAAATGTAGGGCTGGAAGGGACCTTGAGAAATCTTCAAGTCCACCCCCGTGCTGAGGCAGGACCAAAGTAAACTTAGAATATCCCTGACAGCTGTTTGTCTAACCTGTTCTTAAAAACACCAATGATGGAGATTCCACAACCTTTCTTGGAAGCCTATTACAGAGCTTAACTACCCTCATAGTTTCAAGGTTTTCCTAATATCTCCCTTACTGCAGATTAAACCCATTACTACTTGTCCTACCTTCAGTGGACATGGAGAATAATTGATCACCCTCCTCTTTATAACAGCCCTTAACATATGTGAAGACTGTTTTCAAGTCCTCCCTCAGTTTTCTTGTCTCAAGACTAAACATGTCTAGTTTAGTTTGAACCTTTCTTCATGGTTCAGGTTTTCTAAACCTTTTATTGTTTTTGTTGCTCTCCTCTGGACTCTCTCTCCAATTTGTCCACATCTTTCTTAAAGTGTGGTGCCCAGAATTGAACACAGTACTGCAGCTATGAAATGACTCCTAGATTACATGCAGTATGATTATTTTAATGGAGTGCAGACATGATAAAACACAAAAAACTTTCATATTTCCCAAGATACTGTAATACCTGAAGGGATAGCCTCTGATGTGCTGTCAGATTTCCAGTGCACTTTCACCTCAGCATAGGTGCTCCTCTCTCCTGTAAGGAGACACAAAATGCTATCAACAGTAGACCTTTGGATTATCAAGGCCCAGTCCTGCAGGGTTCTGAACTCCCGCAGTTCCCATTTACTCCAACACCTTGCAAAGTCAAACCTTTTGTGAGAAAATAAAAAACAAGAATAAGTTTCATTCTTCCCTGAAAGGACACATCTGCCTCCTCCCTAATAGGCCAGAACAACATCACTACCAGTACTAGAGGATATTATCAGAATATTATAATCCATGCTGTTCCACTATGCAATTTTTCAGACAAATGGAAAGAATTACTGATTTATTTAATAAAATCCAGAAATTGTCTGAATTTCCAGAGGAAAAAAAAATTAACCTGGAGTTAAGCTGAGAATAAATATCCGTAGTTTATTAGGAAAAACATTACAGGAATGTAGTAACTATCCCATAGAAAGCATTATGAACCCAGAAAATTCAGAGTTAAGGTTAAACTTAAAATAAATCTAAACATGATAATGTATGGAAAGGCATAGATAAGGCACTCAAGCAATCATAACTCTGCCCTTTAGTGATGCTATGAGAGAAAACAAATAAATAAAAGCTAATCTGTATTTAAAAACTAGTTTACTCTAATCTCAGACTACATACACTAAAATGGTTTAGTTATAATTGTCTGGCTATTACACAGTGTCATATGTAGTTACTCCCAGTGCAACCCTGATTTTATAAAAGTACCTGGAGACACCCAAATCTTTTTTTAAAATCAAGGGTTCCTAAAGTCAGGAGAGGTCAAACAATCTGCAAAGAATAATTAGTGCAGTATTTTGTGTGTGTGTGTGGGTATGTATAATATGGAGCATTATTATTATGGTTGGGAGTGCAAATACGTATAAAACGTACTAAGTTGAGGCATCAAATAAAGTGAAGGAGGTCATGCTGGGATATAAAACATAAATTTTGTCTGGAAATGATACACTAAGAATGTATCCAAAAATCCTGCAGAGATACTTCTATTCCAGTTTGAGAGTGACATTTTTGTTTTGTTTAGATTGAGAAGGAACTGACTTAAATTGAATCAACATAAGCCATTAGTAAATTGAAATAAGAGTATTTATACAGAGTTTTTCATTGGTTTAGTGAAATTGGTCTAAAAACATACCTTCACTTACACCAGTGCAAGTTTGTGGGTAGACTTACATGTGAGGCACACCCTGTGTCTTTTTGTTGTATTTAGACAATATTATCTCATTGTTTCCTTGCTATCCCTCACCTGTCTGCATCCATCCATTGTTTCTTGTCTTATACTTAGGTTGTAAACTCTTTCGGGCAGGGACTGTCTTTTTCTCCTGTGTTTGTACAGCGCCTAACACAATGGGACCCTGGTCCATGGCTGGGGCTCCTAGGCACTACCGTAATACAAATAATAATACAAATAATAAATATTAATATTTATTAATTATTATTATTATTATTATTATGTGTTAATTCAATTCAATGACTCAGTTACACATGGCAGATTTCTCCTGAGTCTTTTGTAAGTTGTCTTGAATAGTCAAAGTGCAAGAGTTCAGATTTCTTTGGACTGTATAAGGTTTATTGATCAAAATAGAATTTAAATGAGAAATTATATTAAAAAATCAAAGATGGCTATAATATAGTGTTACAAAGTTTGAAAGAATGAATTTACCATAGACTGTTGAAATTTATCAAGAAGTAAAGATCAAATCACCACAAACCAAGATATAATGACATAGTGGAAAACTTATTACAAAGCATAATCATATTGTTAGTAACATATGCTAAGTATATATACTCTTGGTAAGTGATTTTGGTACCAACACGACATTATGGACCTTTGATATAGATCTTTTAAATTGACAGTCAAGTTAAACACAGGTTCAGTTAAAAACCAATAAATATATACATACACCAGTCAAGGATTGTTCGTGCTAGTACAATCAACAGTAATTCTAAAATTACAATCTGGAAATTTAGACAATTAATTACAGAAAAATGACAATTTAATTAAAAATTGCCTTCCTAGGTCATATGAGTGACAGCCAGAATCTTCATCCTAAATATACTAATATCACACTCTCATATCACACATCTAACCTACTCTATGCTGGTAATAGTTTAAAATTATTTCTAATTTCTCTTGATATTCCCGGTTGTTAGTGCTGCAGAGTTGTTAATGCTGCTAGTGCTAGTGTTCTGGGAGCTCTGGTGTTAGCTGCATGAGCAGAGAGTGCAGCTCGCTGATTCAGCTGACCTTGATGTTATTCATCAAAAGAGACCACAGGCTTGGCTCGATGACGAAGGTGCTTGGCCAGTTTATTGTCAGCAAAGCATGGTTGTAGTGCCCTGTAGTGAGTCGGTGTGGCTCCCCTCCTGCCCAGAAGAGGGAGCCCACGTGCAGGCACCAGAGTGGGTGGAGCCACCGCCGCCTGTCCCTGCCCCCCGGAAGTCAAGGGGCGGGACAGGAAGTATAAAGGCCGGCCGCCAGAGCTCAGTCGGCGGCCAGCCACCGCAGGGAGCAGACGTGCGGCCGGGAGCTCCCGACCAGGAGACCTCCGAGGCCTGAGTCCTGGGCCCTAGCTGGCCTGAGCTACCCCGGGCACGCTACGAGGAGGAGCTGCCGGAGCCCGTCAGCGCCCGTCACTGGGAGAATCCCTGGGAGCCCCATCCCACCAACCCTGAGGGCGAGACGGCACCCGAACCCCTCTGCCCCTGCTGCTACCCGGAGGAGCCGCCCGAGGACCATTGGCCTGACTTCCTGGCAGAGCTACCGGACCTGCCACCGAGCCCTGGCCGAGAGGAGCCCATGCAGATGGACTGGGCTGAGCCCGGCGCAACGAACGAGGTAGGCTCTGAGGGGGATCCTGGAAGTAGCCCGGGGGTAGCCGACCCCAGTCCGGCTGCAACCGAGTGTGAGCCAATGTCAGTGTGTTGCGGTCTGGATACCCCACTGACCAGCAGCGGCAGCAACCGCTGCTAGGGCCCCGGGCTGGAACGCAGTGGAGTGGGTGGGCCTGCATTCCCCCCTGCCACCCCCGCTCACGGGTGGCAGGCTTCCCCCTCACCCAACGCTCGGCTACAGAAGCCTAGGCGTGCCTTACCTGAACTGTTTATCCGCTCAGCCCCCTGCAAACAAGGGCCTGAGCTAAACTGTGTTTGCCCGCCCTGATCCAGGGCCTGGGCTCTGAACTATTTACTTGCTCAGTCCCCTGCAACTAAGGGCCTGAGCTAAACTGTGTTTGCCCCGCCCTGATCCAGGGCCTGGGCTCTGAACTATTTACTCGCTCAGTCCCCTGCGACTAAGGGCCTGAGCTAAACTGTGTTTGCCCGCCCTGAACCAGGGCCTGGGCTCTGAACTATTTAGTCGCTCAGTCCCCTGGAACCGAGGGCCTGAGCCCTGAGCTAACTGTCGGCTTTGCTCCGCCCTGCACCAGAGAGCCGGAGCTTCGGGACTAACTGACTGCTTGTTCCCACAGTAGTGAGTCGGTGTGGCTCCCCTCCTGCCCGGAAGGGTCGAGCCCCGGCTAGGACCGATTACATGCCCCATATGAGCTACGGGTACACTAACACATGTATGCCTGTGACAAGTTATCGATTCAATCAGCACACCAGGATGCTGTCCCCTACAGCAGCACAAAGATACTCCTCCTATGACTACTCCTTTTATACATTTATACAAACAGATTACGTATTACACTCCAGATGATGTTAGTTACCACCCTTATCCTTGTACCTGCTAGTTCGAACAAAACATCCTCATCCATTATCCTGTCATCCCCTCTATCTTTACAAGGGCTCAGTGTGTTCCTGTACCATCTCTTAGGAATGCGTTTACATAAGTACTTGAGAGATCTGTATGGTTTTGTACCATCTTCTCTCATTGGGAATGTGCTTACTTACCGAGTGTGTTACTGTTCTGCGAAGGCCAGGCCTACTCTGAGTCACAGCCTTTGGTTCATACTGTTAGTTATGCCTATGGTCTAGCAAGGCCTACATTCCCCATTTAGATACAAAAGTGTAAGGATATCCTGCAATCCTAATGTTTACTACCTCAATTTTCTTATATTACTCTAAGTAAACGTTAAGCAATAGTAACTCTGTTGCTTTAAAAATCACATAAGATCTCTGTATTTTGTTTAAGAAACTTATCTGTTTCTGGTGACTTATTGTGTCAGAGCAGGCATGGACACTTTCAATATAAAGGCAACTGAAAGAATGTAAACCCAGTTCCTATTGGAATAAAATGTAATACTATGCAGGACTTTATGTAACAAGCTATCCAATCTCAGTATTCTTTGTTCATTTAAACTCAGATCTTCAAAGGTATTTAGGATCTACCTCCTCTTGAATCAATGGGAGTTAGGTGCCCTATTGACTTAGTCTTTTCTAGACATTCAAGATAAAATATTGCTAGCAAAATACAAACACAGTAGTATATTTTAAGTCATCAACAGACTTTATAACTCAAGTACATATTTTTCAAATATTTCAGTTAATACAGTCCACTGGGACAGAATGGAAATATATGCATAGCAGATGCCTTTTGTTAATTGATAATGAGCACAGCTGTAGAGGAAGGATTACAGCTTCTTTTATCAAGTCTTTGAAGGCATTTCTAATGGAATATTTTCATATTTGCAAAACTGGCCTGACCATTCAAGATGCAGCATTCATCTCTGATGAGAAATTGTGATTGTCCAACCAGAGTCTCCTTTGACTTGAACATCATTATTCCACACGCCAAAGAAACAAAGGAATGTGACTTTCTTGTAGTTTTATGTTTTATAATTGTTTACCATAAACACAGGGATGCGGTTTTGACAGAGCTGGGAATAACTAAAGCATCATCTTTATCTGTTACCCAGGGTGGTGGCGCGGCAAGAAGCCGAGGTTTTCCTCTAGCCTCTCCCCCTTTTTCTGATCCTTTCAGGGGGTTCATTCCGTCACTCCTCCCACATTTTTTTTACATATGTGGGATTCTCAGGTACACCAGGGGCTCAGGCAATCATCTTCTATGAGGCCTGAAAGGTATTTCCCCACCAAAGGAGAACTGGTGCACCACTTTGTAGGATTTTTCACTTTACTTTTTGCATTCAGGAGGTCTGCTTTGGAGATTCCTTGATGAGAGAGCTAAATTGTCACAACTTTGGATGGGTTTCCAGTGTGGATTGCAGGTTAGCAATGGTCAGTCTGAGGCTATTATATCCCCAGTTGGTGCACTACTTAGGAACTGGATCTAGGCATTGGCACAGGATGTAGGAGAAATAAATTTCCATGTCTGGCCCGACTTGAGGCTCCCCTCATCTCAGTTCTCCACCCTTTTGTGTGGAGAGAAGAAGGCTGACATTCAGGTGTCCAGACTAGCTGAATGTAAGTGATAGGCAGATGATTGATCTCCCCACAGCTTCTGGTGTGATACATCCCAATTATTGTGGGCAGCTCTCAAACCTCAGGTAACTGGCAGGTAGCTGAGCAGTGCTGTTAACTTCAGTTAAGTTTTAAGTTAACAAAGTTGTAGCCTCAACATTTAACCACACTCTTGTGTGTGTGTGTCACTGTCTCCATGTTCATATCTATGGGCATCTGTTGCTCTTGGGCTCATTTTCAGAGCATGAGAGCCCATGCATCTTTCACATGCAAACACTTTATGGACTTTCCCCAGATATTATTTTCAGAAGTTAGTAGTTGAGGCCAGGAGGAGCACCTGCCAAAAGCATCCGTTTTTTCTGTATGTGTTTTTTGTAAAAAGCCCCTTGAGAGATTCCCTTACCCCCCCCCCCCCCCCCATCAGTCTGTCTTGGCCAACTATCATGATAAAGGCTCTGTCGGCTACTTGTCCCCTTACAGCCATGGCCAATCTCCACTCTCTGAACTTTATAGTCTTTCCATATTCCTTGCTGACTTTAAGTCATTGGTATAGTTTATAGGGACTGAGTATAATAATTTTTTCTTAATTGGGGACACTACCAGCATGAGTGATGTGGAGAAAGTAGATAAGGAAAAGTTATTTACTTATTCCCATAATATAAGAACTAGGGGCCACCAAATGAAATTAATAGGCACCAGGTTTCAAACAAATAAAAGGAAGTTCTTCTTCACACAGCATACAGTCAACTTGTGGAACTCCTTTCCTGAGGAGGTTGTGAAGGCTAGGACTATAACAGGGTTTAAAAGAGAACTGGATAAATTCATGGACGTTAAGTCCATTAATGGCTATTAGCCAGGATGGGTAAGGAATGGTGTCCCTAGCCTCTGTTTGTCAGAGGGTGGAGCTGGATGGCAGGAGAGAGATCACTTGATCATTACCTGTTAGGTTCACTCCCTCTGGGGCACCTGGCATTGGCCACTGTCAGTAGACAGGATACTGGGCTAGATGGACCTTTGGTCTGACCCAGTACGGCTGTTCTTATGTTCTTATGAGACAGCTAATGAAATGGCAGAACGTAGTCCCTCTATAACTCTTTACCTTTACCATCTCTGACTTTTCTCTGCTGTAATTCAGTTAAAATCATGAATGGTGCTACATTTTTGAGCTGGTCTGCTCTGTGTTACATTTTCAACAATGTAACAGATCTGCATGACTACTCAAGCAATTAGCAGCCTTGTGGGCAAACAGCCAGTCCTTATGACATGCATCAATAGTGTCTGTCTTAGGACTTTCACTTGGCTTTTCAACTTCTCAGTTATATGTCAGGATTCACCCATTTTTAATATATTTATTCTCTACTGATTTGTCCATTTTATTACCCATTCTTCTTATTTCATCCAAAGATACATTTGGCTGTTTAACCACATGAAGCCGGTCTATGTCTTTTTATATCAGCTATCTATTTAAAACATACATAGCATAAAACAGTAACTTCCTCATTTGACCTTTGTCGAGCAGGTATGTTAATAAATATATTTACTTTTAACTTAAAATGTATTGTAGTGTAACTGTCACCAGCTTTTGCTGAAAGAAAAACAGTTTGTATTAACTACCACAGAAATCCTATATGATTTCTCAGGCCTGTGCAGAAAGTTATGCCTAAACAACAACATTAGTAAATTAACAGGAGTTAATAAGTTTAGGTATCAGTAGTGTTGTCCCTTTTTGATCCGAGTGGCTAGTTAAAGTTTGGGGCTGTGGGAATGTTCCAATTGGAAGTATAAATTGATGGAGTCTGGTATTTTAGAGGGGAGGGATAGCTCAGTGGTTTGAGCATTGGCCTGCTAAACCCAGGATTGTGAGTTCAGCCCTTGAGGGGGCCACTTAGGGATTTGGGACAAAAATCAGTACTTGGTCCTGCTAGTGAAGACAGGAGGCTGGACCTGATGACCTTTCAGGGTCCCTTCCAGCTCTATGAGATAGGTAGCACTCTCTCTATATATATTTATTTTCTTTGGTATAATCTTCTTTATTTACAAGGAATGTACAAAGTCCTGCTTCTCCAAATGCAGGAGGAACCAAAAACAAAAGGAGCAGTTTCTTAGCTTACATCCCCAAGCCTCTCTAGCCAAAATCAGACCCTAAAGGTCTCCCTTTATCTCAGTGGTTTTCAAAATGGGGTATGCATACCCTGAGCTGGGGTCAGGGGACATTTGAGAAAAATCCTGTAATGGTGGACAACATATCATGTTATTCCTTACAGACCTTCCCCCTCCCCCACAGACCCCTGTTTTCAAAGATATATTGTGACCGTATCTCAGGTGGGAGTAACTACATTATTTGGAAAGGGGTATGCAGCCTAAAAAGTTGAAAACCACTGCTTTAGGTTCTTCCGTAGTCACACTATGCTTATAGGCTCCTGCTTGGCTTTCTTGCCTCTGCCTCTGTTTTTGTCTGTTCAGTTTCTGTGTGAACTCTCGTCCCACACACAAACACACACCCCTGCTACCAAAACAATACTCATCCATAAGCTACTGGGAGGATTCACATACACTTTTGTCTTAGCTGGGGTCTTATGCTTGCAGTTATGTAAATTGAAGGGTGAGTTCATACCCATCAATCTCAATGGGGGTATAACCCAATCAATAACAAGATTTCACCCAGCTCATAACAATATTAATCAAATCCATATGTTATTGCAAATATCTGTATTTTGTACTGTTATCCTCACCCAGAAAACAAGGAGTCAGAATAAAGGGTCAATTTTCATGCCGGCAAAAATATTAACATTGTTGTGCCACCACGCTGTGGAGCAGAGTTTCAATTTAGCAAAGCACCTACGCCCATGTTTAAAGTTAAGAAACAGGTGATGAGAATAATTAGAGGGATGGGGAAAATTTAATATGATCACATAGATTAGGAACTTCTTTTCACTCCGTCTCATAATACAAAAACTAGAGTCCATTCAATGCAAATTCAAAATAAAGATAAAAAGGAAATACTTGTTCATACAATGCACTAGTAGCCTGTAGAATTCATTGCCACAAGAGAGTTTAGCAAATTCAAAAAGGGATTAGACATTTATATGGATGGCAGAACATCCACAGTTATAGCAATAAATATTAAAAAAAAACATTTTGGAAGGAATATGAACTCTCATGCTTTAGAGCATAAGCCAAACTCTAACTATTGGGATTTAGGTGGGAATTTTGCCTGGAGGTTGGTTATTCCATGACTGGTTTCATGCACTTTCATCTAAAATATCTGGCGTTGGCAACAGGCAGAGTCAGGACACTGAATTAGATGGACTATTGATCTGATCCAGAATGGCAATTCCTGAGTTCAGTTAATTCAAATTAAAGAGAATCTTAAAAGCAATTAAACTCTAAAAATTAATATTACCATTATAATATGACAATGTTGGGTTATTCATTAAAGAATACTCTATCAGACATGACAGGACAGAGAGGCATTTCAAATAAAAACAGAGTTTCACGCATTCAGATATCACAACACTAGGTTCTATTAATTCACTCATTGTGTGCACATGTAGGCTATGATCCTACCATTGCATCTGCCCAGCTGATCCTGGCATCCCCACGGAGTTTAGTGGGACTACATGGAGACACAAAAGTCCTTCCGTGCTGATCCAATTTCAGTATCAGTACCAAACCACACACAATGGATTAAAGAACAAAAACATTTTGTACAGTCAACTTGTTCAGTCTCTGTGTCCTAGTGGGGGTTTGTAGAAGTTTTCATAGAAAAAACAATGTTCTGATGGCACATTCAGAAGGACATATTTTACTTTGATAAATAGTATTATTTCGACATATCTTGCACACAATTGTCTGATAACCAGCAGAAACTATTTTGTGATATGAATGTAAAGAACATGCATGGTTACTTGATGCTTTTGTTGATATAATACAGATGTGAGGCATTGTTGTAAGCAATTAATATTGTATTCTGAAGACACTTTTAATTAAGAATTAGTTAATTTTTGTTTAAAGCACTATATATGTGATGACAATTATGACAACTTATTAAAAACGCGAGCTATTTCCTAGTTATACCTTCTAATTTATATCTGATGCACTTTACATAAAAAAAACATTTTTCAATAAATAGCTTTATATTGAGGTCTTATCAATAGATCATATGCAAATCATACAATTAAACATTTTTAGAATGATCACAAACATGTCCATTGATTTTGGACTGCTATTTTTCTCTTTTCAACATGTCAGCTCTATAACTGTTAGTTGAAAAAGGAAAGATTAAAATTAATAAATTTTGCAAAAGATGGTTATTTATAAGTATATTTTGTATTTTTAAAAGTACTGTGATTACTATTCTTAGGAAAGTTTTATCAGCATCAGCCACTCTCTGCCAAAGAATGAATGTTGACTTTAATTTAAAAGGAGAATTAAATGTAGACAGACTTGAAAATATTTTATGGTGACTACAGAAATTCACTGCTTTAAAATGTAAAAGAACTAAAAGTAAAGGGCTTCCAGTTAGAGCTGTCTTTACAATGAAGGTAACCACAGATTTCTAATAGTTCCTTTTAGTGACTTTTTGTTAACTTTTAACCATTTGCAAACATAGCATGTTTCAGATACACTATTGGAATAACGTGTTGGGAATCAGAAGACCATAGTTTACTTTTGCTAGAATTCACAATTCAGAGTGTCCTCATATTAATAAAGGTAGATAAGTTAGATATCATTCTAATCCTAGTGCTCTAAAAGTGAATTTGTTCAGAATTTAACACTTCTTCCTACCAAATTTTTATTTAAAATATTTATTTAAATATTTATTATTTGAAAGTTTTAAGATTGTCATTTAAAATGCAATAAAATAAAATAAAATAAGCTTTCTTTTTTTACCTGGATCCAAAGTTCGTGAAGTAAAACACACTCTTTCTTCTGATGGTATCTGTATATCTGCATAAGTGACTTCACTCGCCATTTTGACAAAGTGTCTTGAGATTTGAAAGTAAACTGGTTACATAGAAGATACGCGTTCTGCATTACATCCTTTCCACTCCTTACCACACCCATCTTACTGCTTTGGGTCAAGAGAAGGACTAGAGGCATTTAAAAAGGAAGGAAACAAGCTACTGTATTTCTTTCAAATGCAATTTCACAGTTTTTAGCCCTCTTAAAAATTATTCTTCAGTCTCCCAATGATAATGTATTTTATCAATGTTTTGTCTCTGTATACTGTATATACACAATACAACAATAATTTTTACTATCTTGTTTACAACTTGTGGTCCATACCCTGCTTAACTTACCTTATTTATTAGGGCCTGATTCTGCAAAGTTCTAAGTACTATCATCTCCTAATGAAGCCAATGGGAATTTAGTAGAGTTGGTGTCAGCTAACCGGGTTGAGGATGGTGTAGCTTAGTGGTCAGAGAGGGAATCAGGAACCAAGGTCTAGGGTCAGAGCTGTAGTCAGTAGCCAGAGCCAAGGGTCAAGCTGGAGGGCAGGAACTGGAGCAAGCAGGGTAGCAGGCAAGTCTGGGTGCAAGGTAGTAGCAACAGGAACCAGGTAACACAGGAGCAGGCACAGTGGTGGGTATGAGCACTGAGCAGCCAGCAAGCTGGCCTGCAGCCAATCAGGTAGCCTGCTACTGCAGGCCAGATGTACTGATGAGGCTGCCTGTACTCTAGTTCTGCTGTAGGCCCTGGTTCCTGACAGCTGGTCAGAAAAACTATGATGCATCAGAAAATGCAATTCTGTCAAAATAGAAATGCTTCATGAAATTGTGTTTACTTCACTGAGAATTTTTGTAGGAAAAAGATTGGGAAAAAAACGTTCTGAGAACATCAAATAGTCCCATTTCTCTTCCATTCTCTCTTCTCTGCCATCTGGGATTGGCAATGGAGATAAGATGATGGGTAAAATGATCTGCCCTAACAGTTCATTCTTCAGTGTCTAGGGGTCAAACTGTGAGATATTTCCTAAGTTAAAATTCCCATTGATTCCAATATGAGTTGTTTATGTGCACCAATATGGAGGTGATGTGTCACACATGTGTCTGGTGAGAGAACCTGTGAAAGAGAGGGATAAGGGGTGAAGAGAAGATGCAAGAGAGAGAAAAAAGGTGCTTTTTACATGTCATTCCAACTCAGTGCAAGAAAGCAGGGGCTGTGAATCACCAAGAGCTAAGGGGAAATGTTTGGAAAGGGGGGAAAAGGGAGATAGATGCAGATTTAATTCACTAGCTGGTTCCCCTCTTCGTTCTCCACAGGCTTCCTCAGTGTGTGCCCCATTAACTCCAGGGCTTTGTTCACCATGTGCTTGCCCTTTTTGCCCCAGGTTAGGTTCACTTGTTTCCCAACTATATTCTTCCCTAGCTTCCCCAGTCTGATCCAATTTAACTTGCCCACTTTGATCCCCACTACTTCACTTTTGTCTGCTTCAGTCCCCATTAGCTTCACCTCTTTGCCCACTTTGATCCTTACTAGCTTCCCTATTTTGTTCCCCTTCTGCTTTTCCACTTGCTTTCTCTATTTGTTTCCCCATGTTTTTCCATATTTTGTTCCCCAATAGTTTCCTCACTAGATTCTATACTTAGATCCCTGCTAGCTTTCCCACTAGCTTCCACACCCTGTCCCCCACCTCCTTCCATCTTCCAGTCCCCGCCTACTTCCCCACTCTGAGCCCACCAGTTTGCTCTCTTTCTTCTCCACTAACTTCTCTACTGTGTTCTCATCTTGCTTCTGTGCTTAATTCCCCACCAGCTTCCCCTATTAGTTCCCCAGATTCAGGGACATTGGTTTCTGCTGGAGAAAGAAAAGAATAGAAAATATGAGAAAAATAATTTAACTTCCCAATAATGCAATTTCCATGGTCAGCACTACCACTGAGATCCCATGCCAGTTTTGTTGGATCAATTTATCTGGAGTGATGAAGATGGGAATGAAGGAAATATTTGTATAAAATCCTATTCACTTTGCACATCAGTCTCTAAGATGCTACTTGCTAAAGATGTTTCAGTCTTACTCAGAGCTTTCTCCCTCCATCCCTCTGTTGAGTATTGGAGGGGTGAAAGGGTGAAATCTAACAATCAAACAACATCAGAAGCAGCTGCTGCAGCAGTGGCCCCGGACCCCAGCTGTGGCACACACTTCTGATGGCCTGCTGGGGATATTAGCTAGTGGTTTCTCCATGAAGTAGTAAGCACAAGCATGTTCTGGTGTGATTCACAAACTCCCCTTTTGCGGTGTGAGGGAGACCCTGGTGGGCATACCTCCATGTAGAGTGAGTCAGGTTGCAGCCTCTCTTCCAGCTCCTCCTGAACCTCTCACTGAAGCTCCAGTTTCACTTTTCTCCACACTTTATTCATGCACATCCCATTCTTGGCCCTACAAAGCCATGGGACCTCCTTATCAACCTCCTCCTGCAACTGTTGAAGATGGCCATCCATCACTTCAAGAGGAGGAAGCTGGACAGATATGCCCTGCGACTGTGGGGCCTATTTCTGGTCTCTTGTCTGATCAGACCTCCAAGTAGTGTTTCTCTGGGTGGTGTTAATTGACTCCTAAAACGCCTTTGGGGAGTGGTGGGCACTGCCAGGGTTCTCTGCTTAGTGTCCCCTTCTGGTTCACTAACTTTCAACCTTTGACCCTCACTCTTGTTCCTGTTTTCATTTGTTGTCCTAAGTAGTCAGTTGTGGACTGGGTCCTGTGGATCCTTCCCCTTAGTTGAGGGGGCAGGCCTTTAGTGTTGGGTGGACCTAGACCTGCCTATTTCAGTACCTGCTGACAGTACACACACTTCAGCTTCTTAGTTTTCTAAACACAAAGACTACAACTCTCAGCATGCAATACTGGGTCTAGTAACACTACACCCTCCCAGCTCATTTTCTCTTCAGATCAGTCCTGGAAAATTATGATGTTGCTATGATCCTGTGTTTACATTGCTGTCTGTTGCAATAGAAATATTGCACTCCACTGCAGGAGGAGAAGATGGGCCATGAGAATTGTTAACAAACAAAAATAGCTTTATAACTAACCAGAAAGAAGGGGAAAATTATAGTAAAAATAAAATACTGTAATAAATATATGATCCCCTAGACAGTCATGGTTGTCACCATGCTGCACTCCCTGCTCACTTGGAAATTCAAAGCAGCAGCAAGGCTAGAATGCACATCTTCCTGCTCCAACAATCCAGGCCCCAATTGCAGAGCTGAAGTAGAATCACCATTAGCAGTACACGGCTTCTGACAAATAGG